>NC_134409.1:67151187-67463687 GCF_038048845.1 Mixophyes fleayi
CACTGCATGTTAGCATTCATTACTATGTACTCTACAAACTAGGAAGCTAAATAATATGAAGTAATTACATTGTTTCTCCAGCAGATTCCACTTTTTTTTGTCATGACAAAATTTTATCTTTGGGTGGTTTTTTTTTTATTCTTCACACCTATATACCAAGGTTTAAGTGCCCAAAAAGTATATAGACTAATTCAATTTTTGTCAGTTCAGTGCCCCAATTAAACAAAATAAACTTCCTCACCAAGAAGAAGTAACTGGCACTAAATTAATTTTGGCTTGTATAATAACTAACAGTCTTAGGGATATCACTCTAATAAGAGATTGGTAGATTCTTATCCTCAGTGACATAGTAGCCCAATTTTTAAAACGCTCCCCTCTGTACCAAGGTAGCTGCCATCCTTTAACCACCCAGGTTAATATAAAATCTGTTTAAAAATACAAAAGGACAAAAAGGTGCCACATTTATGATTTGCAACCTTATTTTAAACAATAAAAATTGTGTACCACATAAAAGATCATAGATGTGTCTGAAAAAAAAACCGGCAAATTTCCACCGCAAATATCACCTTCCTGTGAATAGAGAAATTGCTGACTGCTTCAGTGTATTAGCACATCACCCGTGATAAATATATGAATTGTCTGTGTACCAACAATCATATAATAAAGTGCATATCTCAATTCCTGGGGGGTAAATGTATCAATGTCCGGATTCTTCAACTCCGGCGAGATCGGCGTCTTCATCACTTAAATTTAAAGCGGCGCTGCCTTGTAAAGGGAAACTTCCCTTTACAAGGCAGCGCTGCTTTAAATTTAAGCGCTGAAGACGCTGATCTCGCCAGAGTTGAAGAATCCGGACATTGATACATTTACCCCCTGGGGTTGTTTGAAATAAGGTTGAAAGTCATAAATATTGCACTAGGAGGCGCTTTTTTCTCCTTTTGTATATTTATACGGAAAATAAATTTCCTATTGAAAATCATGGAAGAAAAATGTAAATCCAGCATTTTCCAAAGATTTCACAGAAATTTACAGTATTACACATACACACATTTGTGACACTGAGCTGACAGGGAAACGAGCATCTGCTATGTCCTTCAAACACTGTCTTGTGGCTTAAAATGTATAATTATCGATAATTACTGTTTCAGTTTATTAAAACAACTTTATATAATTAGCACAATCATTCCATCATTCTTATGTAGGATACCACATACAGCCAATTGAAAATAAGCAAATAGTCATATACCTGAACCAGGTCTCCACCACTGCATGTAATTACCAGTAAACGTAAGTTATTAGCTTAATTTATCCATCTGACTCATTTGAGACCAGTATTATCTTGAATAAGAAATCTTTGGATGGTTACTAAATATTCAATGTTACTACCTGCCCAGTGGTGGAAACCCTCCTACCTGACTCTTTAAACTTGCATGTACATTGTACTCTGCCTGTGTTGAGTCTCTCTGCAGACTGACAACCACAGACCTGGTTACTTCATGAAGGACATTATGTATCCTATATATCACTATTACAGTTACAGCTACTAATCAGATGCAACTTGAGGATAACATTAGTAACATTTTCTCTCATAACCAGGGTACAGAAAGTGCAGAACCATGTTGATACCCGATGTGCTAAAAAAATGTTTAATTCTTTCTAAAGCCTTTCCCTCCCAAACCAATTTTAAGGCCTCAACAACAGAAGAGCTTCAAAAAAGCGTCTTCCCAGTTCTAGTATACAAGCCACATTCTAGCACTATGCACATATACTACGTGTTCTTGGCACAGAGAGCACTTTTATCTATTCTGGGCCAATTACTTATAGCCCTGAGCCTGTTGGACTGGATATAGAGTCATATTCTGTATTTTGGTGCATTATCACTTTAAATTGTACTTATAAATTGTATACCTTTTTATACTTATGGCATAGGTCTACAACACATTTTGAAGTTGTGTATTATTTGCATACGTTATTATGTTCATTTGCTATACTGTACTGTATACTTTTTCATTGCTTTTATGTTTTATTCCTTAGTCCCACCCAAAATCCAAAGAGGTCCTAAAATTATAAGGGTAAATGTTAAACAAAACTTTGAAATTGCCTGCATAAGTCATGGGATACCACCACCCAGAACATCCTGGTTTAAAGATGGAAGAACCTTAGAGATGAATGAAAGACTCCAGGATACTACATTTAGAGTGGATCATGCAGAGCTTTCAGATGCAGGGATGTACATGTGTATTGCTAGTAACATAATTGGCCAGGATACCGCAAATGTGACTGTAGAGATTCGAGGTAAACAAATTATGATTCAAAACTTCATTTCATAAAGAATTAATTTGTATTTTCCTTGATGCTGATTATATCATAGTGATGACTATTCATTGTTACATTGCAGCACCTCCTACTTTATCGGACTTGGAACCTCCTTATGACAAAACAAACCAGGAGAGAATTTCCAGCCAACAGGTTTCATTCCCCTGCCCAGCGAAAGGTACATATAGTCATAATGATGCTCATTGTCACTGGTATTTACAGCTGCTGCATATATCTGCTTGATATACCTAACAACCCTTCTTTAAACATTCTTTAATGTAAACTAGTATAACTGCCTGCCTTTGTTTCTTCATTCAAAACTTGTCGTTGCTATTATCCATCTCTGTAGTCAGAAGAATGTAAAACCTTTAGTTAAATCATTAATATCTTTAATGTGTTAAGGAAAAAACAATATTCATTACTGACTCTACAGGGCCAATAATTTATTTTGAATAAGCACAATACTCTAAATAAATTAAGGAGGATAATAATCATCATGGGCCTGATTCATTAAGGATCTTAACTTAAGAAACTTCTTATTTCAGTCTTCTGGACAAAACCATGTTACAATGCAAGGGGTGCAAATTAGGATTTTGTTTTGCATATAAGTTAAATACTAACTGTTTGTTCATGTAGCACACAAATACTTGATAGCTTATTTGTACACTGAAATTTAAAGTTGGTATTTGTGTGCTACTTGAAAAAACAGTAAGGGGGGGGGAAATGACGCGATTCACAGTGCCCCACCCACTTCCGCCGTCCAGCCATTCCTCTGTCCGGCATATCCCGGGACTCCACAACGAAATGTTGACAAGTATGTGTAAAACCCATAATGGTGTAAAATGAGGGAAAATCTAAAACACCCCAAACTGAGCAAACTTATCCACCACTGTATACAGTATGTACAGTGTTTCGGGATCATGAACCACTGCACTGTACACTACCAGTAATATGCAACAAAAGAATAGTACTTTGCATTTGCAATACAGATAGTATGTGAAGATGGTATTGCTTTAGACATAGGTTAGATAAAGAAGCAATGGATACAAATCTGCATTAAAATGAAATCCGCGCCCCAATAGCTCACGCTTAGGAGAGAATTCACTTCCCATTTTTCTTATATGATAATACTGCACACATAAAAATGTAATAAATTGCTAGCTTCATGCGATTCAATTCTTCATCTCTTTCCACTATTGCAAACAAAGAAAAAACTTTTTACATTAAAATTTTACTACATTTTTCTTTCATGTTTTCTTTTTATTTTGGAGAACAACTAATGTCACAGAATTTAAAAATAATTTTAGTCTATACCTCTTCCAATCACAATCTTGCACCCCTAAAAATGCTGCTCCCCCAAAAGTCTCACATCCTAGGCGTCAGCCGAGTAAGCTTATTGGATAATCAGGCCATGTATATATACCCAAATAGTATAAATAAATACACAGCACAATTTTCAAATAAAGTTTCACATTTATTATTTGAATATTATTTTTTAAACATTCTCCAAACCTTCATTCACTTCTGTATAATAAAATACATTCTTCTTTCTTTTGTCTTTGTAATTCAGTGGGAAATTCTTTTATGTTTTCAAGCCAATGGGAATTTTTTGTAACACAAAAGTAACGGGGAAATAAACATGCTCAACAACATAACTGGAGTGACAGAGAGTCCCAGTATCAGCTCAGCCAATCACAATTGTTTGCAATTATTGCTGCTTGTGATTGGCTAGCAGGCTTTTTTCTTATTTTGGATTACAGTGGTAGAAGAATTTTTTGCAGCATGTTTCCTATTGTTGCTGCTCTTACTATCAATTATTTATTTTACTTTTGCTAGAGACAAAGTTGCCTTTGTGAAAAAAGGCTTATTCTACAGTACACATTGTATTTACTACCATTATATTGTTTGTCCATTGATTTTGAAATACTGTTGATTGTATATCCTAACATAACTTGCATGTTGAAAACCAACTATTATTAGTTTGTTAGTGAAGACCAGATAAACGTTGGATTGGTTCAGATTTGCGTTGACTCCGATACAACAAACCAATTTGTGAGACATTTGCATTAAATAATCTGGATAAGGTTGTAGATGATCACAATCTTAGTTACAATATAAAGCCACTTAATAGGATGTTGGGTCACCATGTTCCGCCAGTATGGCCTGTATTGGCCATAACATGAGTCTACCATTGGAACTATGCAGAAGGGATGCAGTACTATTAATCCACAGAAACTCAGGTGATGCCTGGTTGATGTGTGGGGGAAAAACCCTGTCTTAGGCAACATTCTAAAATGATCCATAAATGCTAAATTGGTTTTAGTTCTGGTGACAGAGAACACCATGATATAAAGATAACATCAGTTATTAAACACTGACATTAAAACGATCTCCTAAATGATAGCTTCGAAGCCCAAAATCATTGACTGTTTATTTGAATCTAAATAAACAAAAAAATTCAGTGTAAATTGAATGTAAATATAATCAAGAATATAATACGCTTCCTCTGATTTAACCACATATTGTAAGTGGAGAAACATGGTATCCTTATGGATACTGAAACAATAACTCTAAAAACTGCATATTTTGATTTTTATTGAGGATATTGATTTTCAAAATCTATATTAGTACATAATTATCAGTGATACAATTTAGTATGGATTTTATAGCAACTTTGTTGCTGTTGGTTCTAGCACATAAAAGCACTCTGTGAATTATTATTGATTAAATGAAGAGTGAATCTGAAAAACCTTGTTGTTTCTAAAGTAATGAAAATGTAATCTGTCAAAATAAATTTGTTGCCCTTCTAAATATTTGTGAATGTATCGTTTGTATTAGAAGATCTATGTAGCTACCTGATTATTCAAATTAAAAGAGGGTTTAAAACTAAAACTATGGCATATTGGAATAAGTTACTGTGGTTACAATGACAATCTGTGTTTTATCGAAATGCAACAGCAACATTAAAGGTATCTTGTTTTTGCATATTACATAGTGTTTGCATATATTTTAACTATGGTCAAGAGAGTGGCAACTACAGTTCAATGCCAAAAAATGCTAAATTATGCACTTGGGCCTCAAAAACCCAAAGACTAAATATAGTATTAACGGCAGTATAATAGAAACTACTGTGGAGGAAAGGGCTCTAGGAGTCACTATTTCAGGTAACTTATAGGCAGGTAAGCAATGTAACAAAGCTACGGGAAAGGCAGGTCAGATGTTTGGTTGCATAGAGAGAGGAATCAGTACCAGAAAGAAAGAAGTAATAATGCAACTGTATAGGTAATTGGTACGTCCTCCTCTAGAGTACTGTGTTCAGTTCTGGAGGCCATATCTCCAGAAGGATATACATACACTAGAGAGTGTACAAACTAAAATGGTGCATGGCCTACAGCACAAAACTTACATGGAAAGACTAAAAGATCTTAATATGTATAGTTTGGAGCAAAGAAGGGAAAGAGGGGAAAGAGGGGACATTATAGAAACTTTCAAATATATCAAGGGTTTTAACAAGGTAACATTCTTCAAAGTAAGAGAACTATTAGAACACAAGGACATGCACTGAAACTTGAGGGAAGTAGGTTCAGAAGAAAATTGAGGTGGAACTACTTCACATAGAGAGTAGTGGATAAGTGGAGCAGCCTTCCATCAGAGGTGGTAGAGGCTAACACAGTACAGCAATTTAAACTTGTTTGGGATAGACATAAGGAGATGGGCCAAGTGGTTCTTATCTGCCGTCAAATTCTATGTGTCTAACTAGGTAATCCTAAACCAGTCATTAAATGGTTGCACAATAGCAAAGAGTTAACTGGAAAGGAACCTGGCATCAACATTACTGAAGATGGGACATTGCTCATCATCAACTCCTTGACGCCATTTGACAATGGGGAATACAAGTGTGTGGCCACTAATGAAGCAGGACTAACGGAAAGGAAATACAACCTAAAAGTCCACGGTAAATATCTTTTACTTCTACTTTTACTTTTTACTTTTATTTTATTTTTCATAACTTTTAAGGAAATGAATAATCATAAAGAAGTAAGATAATTTGCTCGCATATGTCCGAGTAATACTTAGAGGTAAGTTAAATAGTTACTTATTATGTAAATTCCTTGGATGTGTTTTAAAAATATTAAAAATCTGAAGCATTCTCACATGTGACAGTTGTATGACAGATAGTGAACAGTAATAAGAACATTTGTCTTTACAACTGTCAACTACATACATAAATACTAAGATAGTATTGAATGTCTGTGCTCATGCAATATCCCGTCTGAGCCATTTGCTCACCTTACTCATTGCTAATATGAGTTTCACTGGTCTTTACTGTTTATGGGTGTAAGGGTTAAAATTGTGTACTTCATTATACAGTCACATATGTATGTAGATTAACCTATTAATTTAATGTTTGGTTTTTTTTAACCTATGTGCACATCTTATAGTTGTGTCCAAGTTGCTGTCGTATAGGAAAACACAATTTGCTGCCACCTCCTGACCTATCGGAAGAATTACCATATTAGCCTTAGGTGCTAACTACTTTAATATTTATTTAAGCTTAGCAAAGGAATTACACCAATTATGTCTGATAATTACTTTTTAGTTGATTTAAAAATAAGGGCAAAACATACAGAACTACTGTAGTTATACCAATGATTACATTGATACACTAACTGTATATCCTGTTTTTGTGTATGTTTATAAGTGAGAATATGTTTGCATGCACAAAATGTCATATTAGACAAATATAATTTGCAGATATTAATAAACATGCACAATGATATGAAATGCAGGTAAACACAACATATGCCCATAGATGCTCATGTACTCAGCATTATTGATGATCCCTTTAGCTGTGTACATTTTCATCTACCTTCCTTCATGTACTCTCATAATTTGTTTTCGTTCATAATACAGGAAAACTTTTTATTAGATCACACCAGTCCATCACCCCAAGTATATTACCATACAGAGCAAACCTCATAAATGATATTTCAATAAGTAGCAAGCGGCGCACTCCAGGCTCATTTTATTTCTTCTTAAGGTTATAACTACCCCATTGAAATTCATTTGGGAAGATCTGGACCACCCAGTCCTGGCTAAAGCACCATACACCCCAATTACAAGCTATCACTGCACATGTGAATGCAATTTAATGAGATTTTCCTATCGGGGCTGAAGAGGATGGTTGGGAACATATAGCTGTGTACTATTTATTCTACGAAGAAATGATGCAGTGCCATTTAATAAAAAAATGACCCATTGCTGTGGATAAACCTTATGATTGGACTGAAGTCTGAGGCACTACATTTTATTTGCTTTCATTTGTGCCTTGCTTGTCACACTTCCCAATTCTTCATTAAATGTTCACTTTCTGCCAGGTCTCTTAATTTGATGCAGATGCTCGAGAACAGTAGAGTGAATCATTCTCACACATGGTATTAATAGTCTACGGAACACAGTAATTAGACACTAGTATAAACATGTGCTTCCTTTTCCAAATTTGCACATACTTTGTTAATTATTTTGAAATTCCCATGGTTTCTTTGTTTTTAATTACCTAAAATCTTCTTCTTTACAGAACCACCAGCTATTAAAGACAAGGAAAAACTGACAAATATATCTGTTTTATTAAGCCATGACACAAGCTTATATTGCGATGTTTCAGGAAGCCCATCACCTTTTATCACTTGGTATAATGGAAGTTCCCAGGTATAATTAGCACATAAATCATTTGAGATCAGCCATAAATATTATGTGCATTCCTATTATAATGTCTTTCATCAATATAATTGAACCATTTTTCATTTAATTGACTGTTTACCAAAGCAAAAGATAGAGGGTATCATTTTAGAAACAGTAGCAGTGCAAAACCTTTTTGTCATGTGCATTTACACCTATTTTACTGCTGTTCTTAATTAAGCCCTCCTCCCGGGTTGGGTACGCCATAATGGTGCCGAAAATTCTGACACCGAGGAGACCTACAACTAAAATCCGAATTTATGAAAAAGGGGTTTCAATATAAACAGACTTACCTCAAAAGCGACGCTGCAAATCCAATGTCGGGACCCTGTAGGTTAAGTGTTTAATTACTTAACCCGACATTGCTGCTTTAAATTAACATTCATAACGGTCACGATGACGTGAAAGTGTAGTGCGGAGAGCTGTCCATTCGGAATAACTTGCGGTCAGCATGCTGGTGCGATCGGAGATCTGCAGTGTCGCTTTTGAGGTAAGTCTGTTTATATTGAAATCGGGTTTTCATAAATTCGGATTTTAGTTGTAGGTCTCCTCGGTGCCGGAATTGTGGTTACCACTACCCCTCCACCATTCCGCATTCTCCTGGTGTGTCTGAACTGTGGGATATTTAAGAAACTTTGTACACGTGTGCAGTAAAAAAGTGGAATAAAAAAAATAGAAAAAGGATAGTAAAAACCTCCTTAATTAATTTATCTTTTTACTCTTTTATCATAAAATATTAATAATTTTTCCTCTCATGCATGTATTAAGTCATGGCAGGTAATCCTCATATCCACGGATATTAATGTTTATGCAGTGTATTAACATTAATTATGCTTGTACAACAAATGTAAACAGGAGTGACAACAGAACCCACTGTTTCTAATGTCACCCTACTTACCTACATCACCCAACTGATCAGCATTTTACTAGAGTTTTGGTGTTCTGCTTTTTTCCAAACACACCCTGCTCATTTCAATTGTAGTTCATTGGAGAACCCTACAGTGACCTTTAAATGCTAGTTAAATCGCTGGTGAAAATACATTCATATGTGTTTATGTTTTCCATGCCTTTCTATTTGCAACACCAGAGTGTACATGTCCTAAAGGGACTTTAGGGCTGTCTTTAATTCAAATGTTTACTTATATTTGTTTATCAGTTTGTGTTAATGTGCTCTCTCTGTAAAATTTACCCATATTGTGCAAAAGATAGCCCATTGGAAGTAGTGTACTTTATTAATTGTAAATGATCAATATTCAAAGATGCATAATCGACTCCCCTAAAACTCATAATAATATACCATTCCACAGCACAAAATCTCATCTTGGCGTTTGTGCACATACCCAGGTGCATTATTGTAGATATCCTAAATTCCATATGGAATAACCCAATCCATCTGTATCCAGCTGTACATTTGTATGCATCCATTATCTACAGCAAATAGTGTTCATCCTACAATCAACACTACCATGTCACTCAAATCTGTAAACGTTGGTATATTATATCACTGTAGCTTAAGTAAATGGCTTTTCCACCCCTGTAAGGTTTGTACACAAATAAAAGGTGTTGGTATAATTTTATGCAGTATATGTATTTACCTATGTAAAGATGGCCCCAATGCATTCTGACCTATTTGTAAATATATAATACATAACTGTTGTCTTGTTGCAGGTTGTTGAAAGTGATAATGTCCATATTTTGGAAAAAGGGAAAATACTGAAGATTTTTAAAACATCTGTATCAGATTCTGGCTACTTTACTTGTACAGCTAGTAACATTGCAGGGAGCTCTGAGAAGCAGTTCTTTGTAAATATTTTTGGTAAGTGAACATAATAGACCAACAAAGATAAATTACATTTGAAATAAATATATGAAAATAAACATGACTCCAGGTGAGGAGATAAAACATCTGGAAGTAATTTGTATTAGCTCAGCAGGGATGGATATAGTGAAATATGACATAAAATAAAAGATCTTTATCATTAGAAGTGCCAGTATAACATTCCATGCTGTTATTACAAGTAATTGTATTTTTTTAATTATATTTCTCAAACACAAGCAATACCCAGGGCTTCATTTCCGACACACACTCAATGCACAGCACATAACACCGTAAGTATCCCATAATGGTCTGCCCTACGCACAGTAAATGAATGACTACACATTAATGTGCCCTGTGCAATTGTGTTTATGCCATCCAATGTCCTCATATTGCTTAAATGAATCATGAAGGAGGGGGGCAAAGGGGGGGGGGTCTGCACTGACTTTATTACATCTGGCACATTTGTGCGTTAGAAGTTTTGTTTAACATTGGGCAAAGTGAGCCTAGAAAGTAAACACATTAAATTACTAATTAGGTACAGGATAAAATTGTATATCTACCAGCTCGGCACTGATGTACAAATCAAGTCCAGTTGTGTAGTGAGCATGCTCTACTCCGTACAATACAAGAATGCCGCTAATCAATCCTGTATCTCATTTCAATAATCTCACCCTGTGACATAAAATATGTTCTTTTGCACTGATCATAAATCTAGTTGCACTTAAGATCCTACTTGGTACTTTGCAAGAAATGCCCTAACTTTGCCTATCGTCTTCCATCAGCTGGTTCCATCGCAAATACTTCATAGCTTTATTTTTACACTGAAATTTAAAGTTGATCTAGGACATGTCCTACCCAAACTATAAATCTATCCCTACATTTTAAATGTACCTCCCCATCCAATGCAACATGGTTTTGCCCAGGAGCAAATGATACTCCTTTTTTATGCTTTGCTCTCCTTAATGACCCAGGCCCTATGAGTTATCCTAAGTCACTGATGCTGAGGAAATAAACCAACAAGAATAGGAAATACATATTCACAGCTACAATGAGGTTTGACATCAGTGCACTAAATATGTGCTTCTAGGCATACTTCAACATCTGTACTGATTTTCTGAAGAATGCTGAACAAATGTCACTAAGGTAATTGGAAATAAACAGGGACAGTGTATTTGACCAGTATTATTTGCTTACAAAGCTACTTTTGAAACCATAAGTACAGTGGTGTTTGTTTCATCCAATAGTGCACTATTGCTAAACACTAAATGGAACGTCATTACTATCTTGTGACAGAGCTGATTAGTTTAGCTGCAAATAGCTTTGGATATTCAAGTTAATTGCAAAAATATTTGTATTTAAATCCATTCAATGCATAGCTGAGCAGTGAGAATCATATTTTGTGTTTAACCTTGAAGTACAATATAAATATAAACACATAAAAAATACACTTATATATCAGAGAAAAAATAAGATGTTTTAGCATACATCCCAACTGTCCTGATTTAGGACTGTTGTCTGGGAGGTGTGTTCAACTTGTTGCATTGAGTGAGTATTGTTCTCCCTGCCACTGGTGCCCACAGTAATGCAAGGGTATTTATGGAGAGTGGAGAGGGTTTGGAGCAGCCTCGCTCTTTGGAAGCCCTGGACATGCCCCTATGGATGTGACATGAATGCCATGCCCCCACAAGCTTTTTTGTGTACACAATGCTGCTCCTCATTGGCACATATTCTCTGTTCAAATTTGGGCAGGTATACTTGTGCATCTTACAAGTGCTCTTTCTATGGGAAAACTCAATTCTAATCGCATTTCCACCAATGTAATAAAACATTAAAATAGATGAAAGTTATTCTCACAATTATTTTAATGAGGCTAAACCAATCAGTACTACAGGAGAAAAGGTGATATAATAAAACCCATAGTTTGTAAGCTTGTAAGCAGGGCCCTTTTACCTCTCTGCCTGTCTGTATTACCCAGTATTGTTTTATTTATTTGTAAATCGATACGGAATTTGTTGGCACTTTATAAATAAATGTTGATGATGATGACAAAATGATAATAAATGCCAATTACCTTTAGTGTTACATGATTAATTTGTGGACGTTTATCTGAATGCAATGAAAATGCAACAAAAAGAAATGTGTTCTTTGATACATTTTTCCACTCCCCAAGATACTGTTTCTGATGCATGCAATAAGGACTCACATATAGATTGCTAGATAACGGTAGCCATATTAAAACAAAAACAGGACACAAATACATCCAGGTCAAAGGTAAACCTGGCAATATTAACTAATAACATTGCACCACTGGTGGGGCCAGACATAAGGACAACATCTGCAACAGACACCTGAAACTTGGGTGCCCATACCTGAAAACCAATTACAATAGATGCTGACACTGCCGATTCAAGGATTTCTGTCTGTTTCCTAAATTTCTATGGCTGAAAACAAGCTTATTATAATGGCACATGTAGCCTATTTATAAATACAGCAGAGGTTGTTTCCCCTTTATGTTTCTGGAAATGTTCAGTAACTCGCATTGGCAGCATAGAGCTCTACATACTACAGTCATGGTCAAATGTTGTGAAAGTGAAACAAGTGTTGGTTTTCACAAAGTTTGCTGCTTCAGTATTATTAGACCTTTTTGTCAGATGTTGCTATGTTATACTGAAGTAAAATTACAAGCATTTAATAAGTGTCAAAGGCTTTTATTGACAATTAAGTTTATGCAAAGAGTCAATATTTGTAGTGTTGACCCTTCTTTTTGAAGACCTCTGCAATTTGCCCTGGCATGCTGTCAATCAACTTCTGAGTCACATACTGACTGATGGCCGCCCATTCTTACCTAATCAATGCTTGGAGTTTGTTAGAATTTGTGAGTTTTTGTTTTTCCACCTGCCTCTTGAGGATTGACCACAAGTTCTAAATGGGATTAAGGTCTGGGGAGCTTCCTGGCCATGGGCCCAAAATGTCTTTGTTTTCATCCCTGAGGCACTTAATGTTTTTTTTAAATCCAGTATTTTTATTGAAATTTTTTTAAGATATAAACATACCAAACAACAAAAAGAAAAGAAAAAAAAAATAATCCAAAAACAATCGCATACATATCAGAATTAAATGACGGAATTTACAAGATTACAATAAAGCATAATAATAATAAATGTGCTATATTCATTTTATTTATTTATATTTATTTATTTTCATTTATAGGCACTTCACATGTTTCCTTGCAGATAACCATGGTTAACAGAGGAAGAACAATGGTTTCAAGCAAAATCCTACCTTTAAAGCTTCCAGTCTCTTATTCTAACTCAGTCAGCATGACAGAGTGATCTCCAGCCTTGTCCTCGTCAACACTCTCACCTGTGTTAACGAGAGAATCACTGACCTCATGTCAGCTGGTCTTTTTGTGACAGGGCTGAAATACAGGGGAAATGTTTTGGGCTAAAGTTCATTGTCATGGCAAAGAGGAACTTTGAAATGAATTGCAATTCATCTGATCACTCTTCATGACATTCTGGAATATATGCATATTGCCATCATAAAAACTGAGGTAGCAGACTTTGTGAAATATAATATTTGTGTCATTCTCAAAACCTTTGGCCATGACTGTTTATGTATATGTTTATGGAATTATTACAGGAAACCACCAATTACTTACTTTCTTTATTTCTATTTTTTGGAACTTTCTGGATAGCGCGTTTCCAGATAACATATCCCAAATCTATACTAGCAATAGGCTCCGGCAAAATAGTGCCTCAGGTCAAATAATCAGTTAGAATGTTTCACTGGTTTTACCATGAAATATCTTTTGAAAACAAAATCATAATATCGGAGTTGTTTATTCAGAAAGAAGAGTTCTAGTGGCATACTGCTTCATTACAATGTTATTTTAAGTCAGTGTTCTAATTAGCGCTATTCTAGACTTGTCTATGAGAGAGTAACTAAAGTTCATATAGCTTACATTTGTGCTTGGAGAGTTGGGTCAGGAGTGTGCACACATTCAGCTGCAGAACTGTAAGTTTACAGGTGAATTTTTGTGTTTGCGCAAAACTCACAATTTTGCATTCAATACTAAATAGAGTCCAAATTGTAGTTTCTCTAAGGTTTTGGTATATTCCATGGTAGTAAAAACTTTGCAGGAAAAAACTGACAAAAGGAACAATTTGTGGTTTCATATTAATGTACATAACATAATTCTAATTTAAATTGTTCTAGATCCTCCTGAAATTGAAAATAGTGGAATCTTAACTGATGTTTCTGTAATTGTTGGAAGTAAAGCTAAGATGGAGTGTGTTGTGAAAGGAAGACCATTCCCTGTCATCCAGTGGTTTAAAGAAAATAGGTGAGATTGCCCTACCTGTATGGGCATATTCTAGAGGAGCATACACTTAAAAATAATCTGTGTAGCTAACACTTTGTTTTGGCTCCTGTTCTTTCAAATAGGTAACTAAAAATGTATTTGAACAACACCCAATGTTTTTTTGTGATAATAAAGTAAACAGATCGAACTTATATAGAGTAAGTGTAATACTTTGAAATGTCAAATTAATGTTTTTCCCTCTGTTGTCAATGATTTGGAATCTCTGTTTTTACAAGTGCCTTCACCATACAGAGCCTGAGTCATTAAGGAGAGCAAAGCATAGAAAAGAAGTAACTTTGCACCTGGGCAAAACCATGTTGCATTGGAGGGGGAAGTACATTTATAATGTGGGTACAGATTTATAATTGGAGAAGGGCATGTCCTAGATCATCTTTACATTTCAGTGTAAAAATAAAAATATGAAGTATTTGTGTGCTACCTGAGAAAAACAGCTAGTACTTAACGTATGTTGAAAATAAAAAACTAATTTGCACCCCTTGCATTGTAACATGGTTTGTCCAAGTGCAAAGTTACTCCTTTCTATTGCTTTTTTCTCCTTAATGACTCAAGCCCACAGAGTCCGACTCATTAAGTTTGGAAACTTCCAGGCCTAGAAGCAGCTGATACCCCCTGCTACTCCTTATCACTACAAGAACATGCTAGTCAAATTACAACAATCATTATTTACAACACAATAAAACCATTTGAGAAAAGCTACCAGTGAACAGCACCATCATTTATTCTACCAGGACAGTATATCAAAGGATAGTAAAAAGACTTTAGTGCAAAAGTAAACATTAGAATGTAAAGAACCAGTGCAGGACTGGCCATCTGCACTTCTGGCAAATGCCAGAAGGGCCGATGGTCAGATGGGCCGGGTCCCGAGCAGTCAGTGCACGGTCAGTGCACCAACACTTCCTGGTGGCTGGCTCCTCTCCAGGAACCAGCCACATGACTACATATGCCCTCTTGCAGTACGGGTCCTGCAAGGCAGCTGTCAGAAAGTGGGCAGATGACAGAAACAGACAGAAAAGAAGCTGAGAAGGTAAGTGCACTAAGGGGGGGGAGGGGCGAGAGAAATGATGCTGCAGAAAACGGAGGGAGGGGGGAGATGAGAATGGATACCACACAGAAAATGGGGGGGAGCGAGAGAAAGGATACCACACAGAAAATGGGGGGGGGGGAGGGCGGAGGAGAGAAAGGATGAGGGAAGGGGAAAACGTTAATATAATGTGGGAGATAGGCTGTTAATTTAGTGGTGGAGTTTAGGTGGGGGCTAATTATTTAATTGGTGCTTTTTTATTTGTGGGGTGATGTGGGTCAATTTAATTTAATATTGGGGCCTAGCAATTTAAGAAGGGGTGATTGGACCTTTAATTTAATGCTGGGGTGGTTTGGGGGCTATTAGTTGAAAGTGGGGCTGTTTGAGAAAGATGTTTATTTATTAAATATGAATATGAATTATTTAATGGCAGTGATGGTTGGGAAATAGGTATATTTATTAAACGTAAATGCTATTTAATATATTGCTTGGGTTGTTTGGAGGGAGGGAAATAGGTTTATTTATTATCAGCAGCAGCAACAGCTATTTATATTAAATGTGAACACTAGTAGCTTAATGTTGGGGCTGGAGGGATGCCTAATTATAAAACGTGGGTTGTATTGATTAAACACCAGGGCTGGTTGGAGTTTTCTAAATTACATGTACCCATTTTTTTTCCAAATAGGGCATCCAACATTCCAGGATCCAGACAAGCAGCAACTGAACTAAAGACACCAGCAGCCACAGGTGGTGAAAGTGACAAGAACAGGTAGGAGAGAGCAGGACAACTGTCCTGAATCTGGTGGGGATGTCCCAAATTTTGGTGACTGTCTCATGTAGTGATATTTGGTCCGACTACAAGGACAGTTGGGAGGTATGTCCCGCTTCACACTGTACTGCATGTGAAGGCAGAGCTGCGTGCAACTAACAGTAGTGCACACAGTATTGCCTGTGCATTTGTCTAAAATGACAACCATGTTACATTATAGGGGCCCCCTGTCTTAAATACTCCGGGCCCCCTGAGCATTAATCCAGCTCTGGTTAACAGGAGGGAGTGAATAGCTGCTCCCAGTCCCTGGTTAGGACACAGCCTGCAGAGCAAGCCGAGGAGCCCTAAATCTCACAAGATTTGGTAATCTTATGAGACTAAGAGCTTCCCTGCTTACTCTACAAGAAGTTCCCACCCTGATGGATGTCAGCAGTACCAGAAGGATTGATAAGTACAGTGGGCTGGGGGTGTCATAATGTGCCTGGGGGGATGGCGTGATGTGGCTGGGAGGGTGTGATAAATGTAAGGTTTTATGTTAAGGTATGTATCAATACCCCATGTTGGCCACACCCACAACACAATGTGGTCACGCCCTTTCTGGTGCCGTCACGCAGAGGCGGCACACAGTTTCTTTCCTGCTGGAACTGAGGTGGACCTGTGTGCTTTAAATGCCGGGGCTGATTTTTAGTCCCAGTCCGGCCCTGTAAAGAACATATCTTGATAACCATCTTAGTGATACAACCATGGAATTTACAGCAATGACTTGGCCAAACATAAGAGGCATCAGCTGTAAATCTTACGGTACCTAACACCTGTGCACATGGTGTTAGCCAAAACTAGGAACTTTAGTGAGTCAGATTGCACTTAGATTACCTGTGGGAAATGATTGTGTTTACTTTGGCATAGCCAATCACTTTCTGGACATATGAAGAAATTGATCCCATAGAGATCATTCTGCCACATACATCACAATTGTTCACTTGAGCATGATCACCAGGATCTACTGCAGGAAAAACTGGTCTGGGTCTAAGGTAGTTAAATACTAACTGTTTTTTCATGTAGCACACAAATATCAACTTTAAATTTCAGTGTACAAATAAGCTATCAAGTATTTGTGTGCTACATGAAAAAACAGTCAGTATTTAACTTATGTGCAAAACAGAATACTAATTTGCACCCCTTGCATTGTAACATGGTTTTGTCCAGGAAACTGAAATAAGAAGTTTCTGAAGTTAAGATGAACCAGGCCCAAGATTACTGAATTTGCAATACACCTCGTTACTTTTATGAATAAACATATTAATTAACAAAGCTCAAAGACAGAACATATATGCTTATGATGCATAGAATGAAACAAAATTGTCCAAAATATATATAATATACATTAATACATATAATATACTTTAATACAGACACTTTTGAAACAGTGCTGTGAGAACTGTGGAGTTACAGTAGACACTGGAAGGGAGGCAGCTTGCCCAAGGTTAAAAAGAGTGTCTTGTGGCCACCCTCAGACAGCTAGGGGCTATAAGATATGCACTTTGAAGAACTGACCACCTGATAGCGTTGGTTCTTGACAATTTTTTTTTTTCTAGTTTATGATAATTATTGTTCTTTGTGATTTATATGTTTGCTAATACATGTTCTAGTTAGTCAGGTAAGCATAGGAAATGTCTTATACATTACACATAATAATGTAATACACTGACTTCTATACAACAGACACATCTCCACAATCTATCTTAAATGGGACATATCTATACGCCAAAATCCTAAATACGCCAGACATATCTCTACACTGTATTTTGAGCTGGACGTATGTTACAATATGACCAACTCAAAGTACATACGTTCAAACTGCAGGTTTACAGATGTTTTGAGCTTTAAGATTATTATAATGCTAAACCATGTATGTATAAAGGTCACATTTGTAATTGTTTTACAATAGACTATTTAATTGAATTTAAATTGCAATAGCTAGCTACAAAGAGTGTGGATTTGAGAAAAACAATTAAATACTATAAACTAAATAACACAGGGGAAGAGTTCCAAGGGTAATTCTGATTTCTTCAGTACAGTAGTTTGTTGAGTTTACCATTTGTTATTGCCAAAATATAAATGACAGCATACATTTTACATATGTACTCCTGAAGAACAATGTGGCTTTTACAGTGATACCTTCAGTATTTGCGGTTATATTTGTATTTCACTCCCTATGTTTTTTTCTCTAAAATACATGGACGTATAGAATTTTGCAACCCTAATGTCATATTACATTAATAATTATTAAGATATTTTGTTATTTGGCAATTAAATATTTAATTACATAATTAACATTTTTTGATAGATATCACTGTCAGATACAGTGGGTATGGAAAAACGCACCATAGACATACCATAATACAATACACAGATAACATACTGTAACCTTATACTACATTGTTATATAAATGCTGTGTCTGAAACAAAGATGCTTCATAAGAGTAACATGACTCTAAACTTAGGTAGATAGCAAATAGAGGAAATAAAGCTTGCCTGGCGTGATTCAGTTCTCCTGTATCTGTCTTAGCAACAGGGATTCATAAAGAACAGTTATGTTTGCCTCTTATGATTTTTTTTAATGATTTTATTTTATTTATCTCACTTTGGAATATGGGTGAGGATTCCCTATTGACTACTTCAATAATTACAATTCCATTACATTAAGCAGTTTAATAAAATGACAAATGAAAGTTTGAGGTGCATTTATTTATTTTAATAGATTGTTTTCAAAATGTGTATGTTTTTTCTGTCACTACTGTGGAACTAAATTTCTCAATTAATTTACATTTTTCAATAAATTATTTTCTTAAGAATTTTTTTTTGTGGCTAAGAAGTATGCTTTTCAGGGGCAGTCCAAAACCTGAAATGTGGACATGCACTTCTATAGGAGAAAGTTGGATCAATAGATACATTTGCAAATGCTCTGTGGAGTTACATATTTTGGGGTTTGTGAAAGAGGCCCAATGTCTTTTTAAAGTGTTTTATTTTACAATTATCCTATGCTGTTCAGTAACCACTCCAAACACTTTCTATTCTAGATTGCTTGATAGAGGAGATCCTAATGTGATCATTTTGGAAAATGGACAAATCCTTTACATAAAGAAAGCTCATCTAAGTGACACTGGACAATACAAATGTGTAGCAACTAATTCAGCTGGTTCACAAACTAAAGAAAATAAATTAACAGTTATTGGTAAGTGAAACAAGAATCCATTTCAACCAATTCTTAGTGTTCAGTAATACAATACAATGTATTGCACTCATACATACACACAGATAGATAGATAGATAGATAGATAGATAGATAGTGTCGAAGTCAGCAAATTGGATAAAGTCATTTCAATTAAAGTCGAGCAAACTTGGCTGTCGCTGTCTGAAAAGATGCGTACGGTACGCATCGACGTACAAGGGCACACTACGGCGTGAAAGGGCGTACGCATCCACTACACGTGGCAGCAACAGTAATTGGTCTTTTACCATACATTCGCACAAACACGCATACTTATAAAATAGTACACATTAATGGTAGTTGCAACACATAGTCAGTTATGTCGAAATATAGTAGTATTTATATGTTATATCAGAGTTACATACATATTAGTGAAATACACGGAGCAGGTTGAAGAAATCACATCATGAGTGGTATCACAATGAACCTCGTTACATATCATACTGTTTGGTTCACTCTGCGAGGGAATCGCAGAGTGCATACACAAGTTATGAATAATAGGGAATTATGAACTACTTAAGACTAAGGAATCTTGGCGGGAAGAGCCGAGCATACCCCCTGGAGAGGTGACCCCCTCCTTTGGATTCCTTAGGATGAACTAGCCAATGATTGACAACCCCTTGGACCTTCCTGAGACCTGGACCAATAGATGCAAGCTATACCATCTTCATTGTATTACTGTATTTCATTGTGTATATAAGCAGCAGCTTCACATCCAGTGTTCAGACATCTTGTCCCCAGACTTCAGGATTGAATGACTGCACTGGATCCAGAGCACCTGCGATAAGTAGCGGCTGTATTTATTATTACTTCGCTTGAGCATATTATTCTACTTATTGCGAATAAATCTTTGTGCGTTGGAAACACAAAAGAGGTTCGACAATCGTTATTGGTTAGCGACAATACGCACATAACAATTGATAGATAGATAGATAGATAGATAGATGCCACTCAATGAACCCAATTGAGTATTAGAATTGATAGTATAGTTGGGGACAGATAGCCACATAGATGACATCATATTTTACATAACCTCATGTGACATCACATCATGTGACTGGAGGGTAGAGTGATGCAGACCTTTTTACAAGCATTTTACCTCTTTCAAATAAATCTAAACTGAATTTCTTCAACAACTTGTTTTCTTTTTCTAGTTCCACCCAGCATCAAGAATGAAAACATTACAACACAGTTATCGTTTATTGTGGACAATGAAATAAACTTGGAATGTGATGCCAGGGGAATTCCACACCCTACAATAACATGGAATAAAAATGGAGAAATAATTCTTCCAAGCACACATGTCATTTTTACTGAGAATGGCAAATATCTACATATTTCTGAGGCTAAGATCACAGATTCAGGAAAATTCATATGCCACGTGGTTAACGTTGGAGGGCAGGCAGAGAAGACGTATCAACTTGATATTTATGGTAACTAATTTACAATGTGTGTTACATTATATGAGACTACTTTTATAATCCATAATCAGTAACAAGTAGACATAAAATATCTGATCCCTAAGACTGTGGAGCATGAGCAGAAATTATAATTAGTGTGGTCACATAATGTTGTACAGAGAGGTGTACATTTTTGCATTAAGTTACCTCTCATAATATAGGTGACTTGATATCACTTTGATAGTATTAGATTTAATATAGTAAAGAAGCTTTCTCACAAAATAATGTACTGATAAGGTTTTTTTTGTCTCCTAATAAAATGAAAATTAATTGTAAAATTCACAGCAGTTGTAAAAAAAAAACAAGTCACATGTTTCCTTTCTAAATGATTTCTGAAGGAATATCTCTCAACTGTAATCACAGACAGTACAGACTTATGTTAAAATACTGTAAAATAGTCATTTGTGTAACATATCCTATGGATGAGAGTATTAGAAAGGGGACAAATGTGTCAAACTGGAAGCATCTGAGTAGATATCCATTTCATGTACTGTTTTAATACAGTGAAGTGCCTGGTAGGACAATACAGATGTGGGGCAGTTTTGTATTAAGCTTTCTCAGAGACAATAGATCCTGGAATAGAAACAGGAATAGAATAGTGAGACAGACAGTCATGGGTGCTACATCTGAAAGCTTCTGGCAATGAAATTGAGGTAGAGGTAAGTCAGCAATGTCCATAAATAGGATAAGGTGAGGTTACAGGTAAAACAGCAAAGATCAGTGACTACCAGAATACAGGGTCACAAATTCACAGGGCTAAGGTAAAATGTTAGATCTGCAATCAATGGTCCGGGTGATCCACACGTCATTTTTTTCTGGTCCATATTTTCTTCTTGTCCATTTTCATCTCTTTAGTCCTTTTTGTCTATATCCATGACCTGTAGCTGATTATAATTATTAAGTTACAAAACTGGTTATAAATTCACGTTAAACCAGACAATTCCAAGGTCACTCTAAACCTTTTAAGCCCTTACTTGGTTCCAGTTGAGCACCAGGACTTTTCCAGTTTATTTTAAAAAGATCCCCTAAAAGGTTTTAACTACAGTAAAACAATTACTTAAATATGCATATAACAAAAGTCTCATCCATAGAAGAATGGACTTGAGAATTGTTTGTATTCATGCTTCCTTAAATTTCACAAACAATTTTTCTTATTTAGGCCAATCAATTGACTTCTCTGATAAATATTCTGTATTATATACTGTATTATCTAACAGGATAACTGTCTAACTGGAGAGAGAGCTGAGATATTCTGCTCTCCATGGTTAATATTAATGGATTGGGTTCCAACATGATGAACTGTACAATCGTACAAATAAATTAGCTTAATAACATTGAGGAATGAATATGTGTCATGATAAGTATTGCTGAATACAAAGGTGTATTTAGTGTGTGCTTTGAATGTTCTTCCAACAGAATATAGTAGACATTCATTAATTACAATACAATTTTAAAAGCTATGTGTATATTGAAAAATGTATTGATTGATTTACGGGACAAGAGCGTGTTGCTCCTTTGATGCATTTACAATTTTTGGCTCTATATAACACTTTTGTAATAATTTATCTTATATTTTTATTTCGTTTACAAGTTCCAGCTACAATTGATGGAGATTTGAGCAAACCTCAAGCTAAAAAAACAATTGCTGGTAAACCACTTGTACTGGAGTGTGAAGTCAGGGGCCATCCATTACCTTTAATAACTTGGTTGAAAGAAGGAGTGCCTGTCCAAACAAGTGACAACATCCGTCTTCTGTATAATGGCAAAAAACTGGAGATAAAAGCCACGATGGAATATGACCAAGGGCAGTACACTTGTGTGGCCACCAATATAGCCGGAGAATCTGAAATGAAATATGATGTTAATGTTTTAGGTTAGTAAAAAATACTATATGGGGAATACATTCACTTTTAATTAATATTAGATTAATTTATTACCAATCAGTCAGTATATTGTATTTTATTATAATAACATTATTATGTTATGTACTTGCTGTGTTATAGCATGAGCACCATAGAGGAACAGTGTAAATGTTATGTGGGAAGCATAGCTGTGAAATTTCTGGATAACTGGACTTAAATTAAAAAAAGTGTTTGCTTTATCAGTATTAAAAAAACAAAGGAAGTCCCTACTAGACTGAGACTATGATCCCCTCTTGTTTCTTTATGTAAATTAGTTGCATTTGTATTTTAAATTGACTTTTTAATTATGCTCTCTAATTGACATAGTCAGATAAGTCATTATATAACTAAACTATATTGGCTGTTATTAGTGAATAAGATGTTATGTTGCCTGATTGTTTCTATCCCTATTCCCATCCATTTTTGTATATCAATTCTGAATGTAAATCCAATAGTCAAGGCTAGATTTAGGGAAAGGGCCGCAAAAAATGCTTAGTGTGAGGATTTGGTAGGAGTGAAGATGTCTAACAACATATACCCAGAAACAGTGATTGCAAACTGTTAGTTGTCTGTGAGTACAAGAGTGTATCATACTACTAGACTCAAACTACCATTAAGGGGAGTCACATAAGTCTCAGTGATGGGTCCTGTATGCTAATGTCGTTTTACCATTACTAAGGAGTTGTCCTACCAGGCCTTTTCAATATTCCTAACTAGTTGGTCTGCAGCTGTAGAGCCACGTATGTTTTTTCAGAAATACAATGTAAAAATCCTCCTTCTAGGACAGGTAGACTAAACATGTTAATGTTTTGTGACATGAAGGAAAGTTTAAACCAAAAAATCTTTCTTCAGACTTCCCAAATATATAAGGGATTGACTTTACACGTCTTTGTTTTACATTAATGTGTTGAAAATTAAAAAATGTATAACATTGTCTTGTCAATATTATAGTTGTTAAATTATTCATATGGATTTAACTTTAGTGCCTCCAACCATAGAAGATGCAGATGACCCTGGAGATTATATTTTTATTGCCAATAGTCCTCTGGAATTGGAATGTTATGTAAAAGGAACACCTCTCCCAACAGTAAAGTAAGGCACACATCTAATCTCTCTCTCTCTCTCTCTCTCTCTCTCTCTCTCTCTCTCTCTATATATATATATATATATATATATATATATATATATAATTATAGGTGAGTAAGGTCTTTTATTTCATTGTTTGTTTATTTGTCGGCGAATATCTCGAATATCTTCCACAGCTCTCAAGGTAAAGCTGTTAAATCTTACAGAGTTATTTAGTATCGAAAAAGTAACCTATTAGATAACATAGCGACAATGTGACACTCTGAAAGAGCAACAAATATTAAAAACATCATTTTTGTAAGCAATTTTTTGAGTGCAGGAAGGAAACCTCACGACAACACGACATAACGACAACGTGATAAAGCAACAAATGTTATTTTCTAAATAGCATTTTTGGTCCATGTACCAAATAATTTGCTAACATATAAAAACTGCTACACATTACAAATCGGACCCACACAACGCTGGGTGTCCCTAATAGTGTGTATATAGATATAGACATAGATATATATATAAAGATATAAATATGTATATATATATATACATATATATATATATATATATATATATATATACCTTTTCAAGGAGAATAGTACTATGCAAAGTACTGTAGTTAAAAGGATTCTTAAGATGATTTAACTGACATGTAGCAACAGTGTGAAATTTGATCTGGTCACAAAGGTTCAAATATCTACATTTTCCAAACCCTGCCAAATGATTTTATTCAATGATTTTATTTTCAATGGTTGATTTTACATTGCATTGCATTCTATTTGTATTTGATAGTGTACAACATTCAACTCTGTAAATGAATGTCATATGTGCATAGTTTTAATGATCTCTCTCTTTTAGGTGGTTGAAAAATGGAATTCCTCTAGAGAGCAACAGTAATTTACATATTCAGTCAAATGGGCAAAAGCTCCTCATTCCAAGCTCAGAGTCATCAGATAGTGGAGCTTACGAGTGCATTGTCAAAAATGAAGCTGGGACCAGCAGAAAACTGTTTAACATTAATGTACATGGTAAATGATGACTTCCCCCTTTCTTGTGCATTGGAAATGAGCTGTTATAGCATCTGGTTTAAACGCATAAGCTAGTACCAAATCAAGTTGTTCATAGCTGTTACATCTCCTGACTCAGCCTGGTATTATAGAATATTCTGTTAAATGTATCCATTAAAACTTGACCATCTTGGTAGCACTCTGGTGATATCACCACCAGGGCTCTATGGGTGAAGGGAGAGCCCCAGATGTAATATTAAGTGCTACCATGGTTAGAACTTGAAACTAGATAGCCAGATACTAGACTTCCCAGTCACCTCCAGCAATTAAACTATGGCACACAGTGATTAATACTTACCTCCTCAGAAAAAATGTCTCTACTTCAAAATACATTGTCCTCTAAAGCATAGCAGTATGGTATAAGGTTGGATGGATTGAGACTGGGGCATTCTCCTAAACAGTCATTGCCCCCTAGCATGTGGTTAAATTATGGGCTTTGTTTCTCTCTCCTATAACTAAATAGAATTAAACGACAACATTGTGCAATGGAGTGTCATTTAACTGTTTTGTATACTTCTTAGAAATGTATTTAAGTTCTACTTAATTACATTTTTATACTCTGTTGTTGTTGATGCTTAATAATTTAATGAATCATTAAATCTTTAGCTACCATTTAATTATATTACTGTACACAAGAAATCATATATTTAAATGATAAAAGTAATATTTACTGAAAAAAAGCTTAAAATGTATATTCTCTTTGTATTGTAGTTATACCTTCCATTAAACCTGACCAATCACCGATATCTGTTTTAATACACAAACCAATGACTTTGCAATGTATTGCTACTGGAATTCCTGGTCCCCACATTACTTGGTTAAAAGATGGACTGCCTTTCAATGTTGTTAAAGGAAATATCAGAGTGAGTATAAGAATTCAGTATATTTGTATGTTTACATCTCTGGTTGTACTTATGTATGTACACAGAAAGTGCTCTATATGCCACTCAGAAATGTGTTAATTCAAAGATGGTAGCTATGGCGTTAGCCTATAACATGGCTGAAGCTCAGTTGCTCATGAGTAAATATGATATATATATATGTACAGAAATGTATTCTTTTATTGGGATTGCTTTAATTGTGATGAATAACAGCAAATATCAGCAGATGAATTATCTCCATCCTGTACAGGTGACATTAGGACTTGTGCTCCATACATGACCGCAACTGGTGCTATCTATTAAGGGCCATGTCTAGTGTAAAATTCAAAATTGAAAATAGTGTGTCAGTCAGCTGGAGCTGCCTCTAATAAATTATTTTGCATATAATTTAACTGTAATTATGCTTAACTTACCCTTTGGATATCTTTTAAAAATTACTCACTAGAAATTGGAATACTCAGTCTGCTTTTTAGATGAAAGATAGATTGTACAAAAAGATATGTTATTTAAGTGCTATTGCTACATAATCTGCTATAAATATTGTGCACCTAATGTTAAAAAATGATTCTGTGTGCACACAACAGCAGCAGTAGTGCACAAGATGTGCAGTCGTGGAAAGACAGACCTGTGTGTCTTTTAGCACTTTCAATTTTAATCATTTAAACTGCTGAAAAGTTCTTATTCATACATTATTACAGCCTTTTATTACATTTAAAGCCACAATGGTTGGCGGATAATTTGTGCTGTGAACTTCTTGCTCGGATATTTGTGTCACATCAACTAAATGTAAAAATTGATATAGTCTACCTTTAATTATAAAATAATTATAAAATTATAACTAATTTTTTTGCCTTTACCAGTGTTGTTTAAAACCATTATTAATGGACTTTCATTAGCACAATCTCACCTTAATGATATACTGAATTAAAGAAGCAGATATCTAGTATCCTACAATTTCTATATTTTTGCATTTATAGGTGGAATCATTTGGTCGCATTTTGCAGTTCCAAAATACTCTGTTAGAAGATGCTGGAAAATACACCTGTGTGGCAACAAATGCAGCCGGAGAAGCTGAGCAAAACATTTGGTTAAATGTCTATGGTAAAAAATGCCTTAATTAGAAGGAAATGTCCACTTTTAATGGATCCAATTGTACAGTGCTACGGTATCTGCTGGTGCTATATAAATAAATGATGATGATGATGATGATGATGATGATCCATGTACAGCTGAAGGGCACATATTAGCCAGGGCCATCTTTTCCATTGGGCACGATGGGCAGGTGCCCGGGGGCCCCACAGGCAAGGGGGCCCCATAGACAGGGCTCTTAAGTAAAATAAAAAATCCTGCAAAAAAAAATAAAAATCCTGCAAATAAATCTATATCTATCTATCTATCTATCTCTCTCTCTCTCTCTCTCTCTCTCTCTCTCTCTCTCTCTGTATATATATATATATATATATATATATATATATATATATATATATATATATATAATACACATATACAGAGGTAGGGTCCCCTGCTGCACTGCTTTGCCCGGGGGCCCATAATGTTGTTAAGGTGGCCCTGATATTAGCTATGCTTATATAAAATATTGTAGTAAATAATATGTTGCAGTAGTTGGGGAAATAATCAATATGATTGTTCCTGATTTTGTATGCTTTTTTCGCTAGATCTGCAATTCTATAAAGGAAGCTCTATCTGTCACAATAAGAAAAACATATGTAAAACTGACTTGTGTAGACTAAGATATAATAAAGTTTTGTCTGTGAAAATAGCACAGTGTTAAGTTATGCAGACTGGCCTTGTTATAAAGGGACGGGTAGGGGTAGAATCCATCCAGTTGTGATTTGGCTAAGAAGTGACTAAGCGCCTCAATGTAGTTTTGTAAAGCAATGTTTTCTATAGCAGAATCATATGAATATCTTCTGTTATAGGAAGGCTATTACTGTAGTACAGAACATACAAGCACACATTATTATGATTGTTTTAGGTCATTTATTAAGCAGAAAAAGATGTCTTAAAGTGGGTGCAACAGTTTACATTTACTTCAGTATTATTTCAATCCTGAAAAGAAGGAAGCCCAAGAGCACATTAATTAGTGTAAAGAGCTTGAATGTACCTGGAGTCATTGTGTGCAGCATATTTTACAGACACCTGGCAGTGTTTCTGTCAGACCTGGTTTACAGAGAACCATTACACTGTTGTACATAGGGGCGCACGGAGGATTGTCGGGGTGGGGTTTCTCCCCGACGACCCAAAAAAAAAAAAAAACCCGAGAGAGAGCTGCTGCGCATGCGCAGCAGCTCCGTTTCGCCAGCGCTGTCCTAAACAGCAGCCACGGCGCTGTCTAAGAAACGTCTGCGGCGGTGCTGTATACAATACAGCACCGCCGTGGACGCTTCTTTGACAGCGCCGCGGCTGCTGTATAGGACAGTGGCCACTTAGTTAGCGCAGGGGGGGTTTCTAGAGATTCAGAAACCCCCCCTGCGTACGCCACTGGTACGCCCCTTCTCCATAAGGTGCATTGTTTCCAATGGCCCCATACTGATATTACTTGTGCTGCAGTTTTCTGAGTTCTGCCTGCACAGTTCAATACGTTTAATGTAAGATAAATGCATCAAGGTCAATGGAGTGACCTCTAATGACCTCCTAAACCCAAGTAAAACAACCGCATATTAAAAGCATCTGTGCTTGACATATAGTAAGTGAAATAAAATGCCAGAGATTACCTAGCCTAAATCTTGTATAAGTTTGTGCTTCGGCAAGTAAAGCAATTGCGGAAAACCTGTATAATAATTAAAACCATCTACTAGTAACAAATTATTTCTTGCCAAACTGTTATTATCATTTGCAAACATATGTTTAGGATTAAGATTTAAATATAGTATATAGAAATTGGTAGTGACACCACACTGCTATTCTGTAAATCTTCATAATAAGGTACAATAAATAAATTACTGTATAAATACAATAGGTATATAGCCATTGCATCTTTATACTAGATATTATGTTCCGTTCATTCATATTATAAATTAAATATTTTGCTTATATTTCTTACCTACAAATGATAGGTTTGTGCTACTGATCTAATTGCTTTAAAATTTCCACTGACAGAGCCACCAAAAATAGAGAATTCTGGGGAAGCAATCTATGAAACTGTGCTTGCCAATCACCCTGTGATACTTGAATGTAAAGCATCAGGCAACCCTGATCCCGGTAAGTACAGAATATCTTATTACTAATATGTCAGTAATATTACATGCAGAGTTATATGTATTACTTGACATTTAAATACTGTCCTCATGATGGTCATGTAGGATCTCAAAATAATTCCAGGAAGATCCTGGCACTGATGTATTGTGAAGCAGCAAGAAATAAAGTTGTACATAAACAGGATGTAAGACTGTAGTAAGCTAGTGTACCTGCATTCTGGCTTAAGCTTCGCATAGACACTGCAAGCAAAACCAGTGAGTAATTTGGCTACATATGTGGCTTGCCAAACTGGACGGATTTAGGTGTTGGGCCAAATAACTGTGTGCATTTTTGTTGTAGTTTTATATCTTGTAGGGTCTCCTCTGTTTTTATAGTTGTGAATGTGGTTGCAGCAGATAATTCGCCAGTGCTACTGACCATTTAGAAGAAGGGCTGTTCAGACAAATCTATTCAAATGCAGTTCATTTTAGGTAGGTTAAATAGCTAAAATAAATAAAAATGGTAATTCTATAAATGGGTGAGCAAGAAAGATATTGGAATTATTTTCCTAATCAATAAAGGGACATAGTTTCTAAGGGCAGTATTACTAGGGCACTAAAAGTGAATTACTCTGGTTAAAATGATGGGCAGCCAGAAAAAGGTATGAAAGTATTAGGCAGACTGACTAACTGTAAGTAACCAATACTCACATAACTAAACCACTGAAGGTTTGTGAGTCCAAACAGAGTTCAGCTTTCAACTAGGATATAGAAAAATAAACATGCAAGGTTTTAAAATCAAAATTTTAAGGTGAAAGTCATTTGTATTGCTATTCTGTCTAGCCACGAGATAGGACAATTTAGAATGTTATGCCTGTATAAATTAATATATTCCACAGTCAAATAGATCCTAAACAGCAATACAGGAAAAAAAGGGCTATTACTAGTATAGTGCAATAGATTATATTATATGAAGATTTTGACCAGGAATGTTGATGCCCTTGTTTTTCCTTACTAGTCAATGTCATGTAGGTATGACTTTTGCTTCACAAGAGGAAAATCTGTCTTGCCAAACTCACCTTTCAGACAGATATGTCCAACTTGTGAACATGTACAAAACCCTTTTATTTTATATATTACAAACCCAATTGCTAGGAAGCATTGTCTAAATTTGAATAACCTAGCTGGTACAGCAGGAAGGACTTCCTGACATGTGTACGGAAAAAAAAGATTTTTTATCTTTGCTACAACTCGCTAAGCAAGTCCTAATCTATGGCCAATGATAGTTTGTACCACTTCATGTAATTAAATTTCATATTTTTGCCAATGCTAACATCTTCTAAATATAAACAAGTTTCAAAGTGTCATTTTTTTATCTGATATTTCTTTCTTACTTTTTATTATAGTTCTTACTTGGTCAAAGGATAGCCACCCTGTCATAGCAACCGGTGGAGTTATCTTGTCAAATCACGGAAAAGTACTACAGATAACAAGCGCGCAGATATTTGATGCTGGTGTTTATAAATGTGTAGCAAGTAGCATAGCAGGGTCAGCTGAAATTGCTTATGTTCTACAGATACAAGGTAAGCAAGTATCAAATTGGTACAAATCTATGACACCGTGGCAATATTGTTTTATCAATATATAAATTGTCAGTAATCAGGGGTGAGTGTTTTTGGCTTGCTTACCTACTTGATCAGCACACTTCCTTTGTTAAAGGTTTCCATTAAGAAACAAAATTTTAGACAATCGTCCCTATTAATAAAGGCAAAACGAAAAAACGCACATGATTTGGGCATACGCACGTCCGTATTCATCTACAAGCGGATCTGAAGAAACGCCTCTTGTTGAATATAGGTCCAGGTGCGCTCTACGCTGGCAGACACAATACACTGCAGGATAGGTCCAACGTGTGGAATATTAAATCCTAGCAGAACGTACAGAAAATATTCAATTATCATCACCTGTTAATAATATAGAGCCAGATTATTTAAGGAAAGTTAATTAAAAAATTGATTAAGTAGTCTCCTGGACAAAACCATGTTACAATGCAACGGGTGCAAATTAGTTTTCTTTTTTGCACATAAGTTAAATACTGACTGTTTTTTTCATGTAGCACACAAATATCAACTTTAAATTTCAGTGGACAAATAAGCTATCAAGTATTTGTGTGCTACATAAAAAAACAGCCAGTATTTATCTTATGTGCAAAATAGAAAACTCATTTGCACCCCTTGCATTGTAACATAGTTTTGACCAGGACACTACTTACTCAATTTTCCTTAATGAATCAGGCCCATAGTAATTAATTATAAAATTGTTAAAAAAAATAGTTTCCATTTTTTTTTAATGAAATACATTTTATCAGGATGCTATTAATACCTATAGTACATAAAATTATTTTTTTACAGTTGCTCCTGATTGCAAAAACTAGCATGCATATCACTATCAATGAGCACTTACACCTGAACTGTAGCTGGTGCAATTGATACGATAGAAACCTTTGAGATGCAAAAAGCCTAAATTGGGCACTGCTACATGCACTCGAGCTTGGCATGCCCTGTACATATACTACGCCCTTTCCCCCCCTGTTCCACCCATGAAATCGTAGCCTATCATAACTGTCCTTTGCAATCGAGGATGAATTGGATGTTCATGCATTCACTGGTGTATAGTCTTGCACTGAGCATGTCCAGAAACAGTTTAGGCAAAATATGGCACATGTAGACATTTACATTCTTTAATTAATCAGGCCCTATATTCATATCACTGGTTAGCACCAGCAGGGGCGCACGCAGGATTTTTAGGGGGGGTTGACAGCAGCCGCGGTGCTGTCAAAGAATTGTCCACGGCGGTGCTGTATTTGACAGAGCCGCGGCTGCTATATAGTACAGTGCCGCTATGTGGGGCACTTCATTAGCAGAGGGGAGAGGTTTCTAGAGACCCAGAAACCCCCCTGCGTGCGCCCCTGACCAGTAAACTATTTGTTTTCTGTAGTAGGTTCTTAAATCTCTATTATGATCCCAGCATTTGAAGGAGGTAAAACAATAAACTGCAGATTGAGATGTGACTTAAAGATACTTTTTTTTCATGTATTGTGTTACCTTTCTTGAAAATGTCTGAGGGTGGCAACTGATGTGAATGAGTTCTCTGTACAGCGCTGCGGAATTAGTGGCACTATATAAATAACTGATGATGCTGATGAACTCATATGCTAAAAAGTGTAGTGGGTGCTTTCCCAGTGCTTATAAAAATATGCTATACTAAATCTGTGCATTGCCCAGTTCCTACTCTCCCTAATAACTGCCAGCGCTGTGCAATTTGCAGGGTATAAAGATCTTGTCAAATATGAATAATCATAGCCTGAATGCCACCATTAATTGCCAGTCGACAATTTCTAAGTTTTTTACTTGTATTTCATAAACTTTCTTACAGTTCCTCCGTCCATTTTTGGTACAAATGACCCTGTTACTGTGATAATGAACAATCTTGTAAGACTGGAATGTGAAGCCACAGGGTACCCAACACCCAGTTTAACATGGTTAAAGAATGGTAGCCCAGTTTCCAGTTTCAGTGGTGGAATTCAGGTATGATAATAGGGAAAACTGTGTGTGCACCTCCAAATGAGATCACAATGCTAAGATAGGTATAGCTGATGTAAGGAACCAAAGTGTCCATGCAGTACATAATCTTAAATAATTACACAGAAGCAAGAGATTTCAAAGTGGTTTCAGAGTTAGATTTAATTTATTTATAAACATGTTCGCAACATGTGTAAAATACAATAGTTATAGTTAATAACAACAGTTGGAATGTTGAAAGTAAGAGGGTAAATTGGCATGTGAAGGCTAGCACCTTTGGCGTCTTGTTCTTTCAATCTGGGCTTGTAAAAATTAAAAAAAAAACGTATAGGGCGCTGCACCGCAAGCTCTGTCGAGGGTTCCACTGCAAATCAGCTCTTAGATGCAATTCAGTAATATTTATAACCAGGGTCCCATACTCTGACATCAGGATATCTGCTTGTGCTTTTAGCAAATCATACTGAAATGTGCTCAATTTCTGTACTATGCAGACTTGCAGGTGCCTTAAGATATCTGTGACTCTGCATACTATAGAAATTCTGTACTTTTCACGGACATAATTTACACCTACGTTTTTAGCGTAAATTGCATCCAACTGTACATGAGATCCAATATGTTTATTACTAATACTCACAAATTGAACAAAGCATAGAAATCCATCTTGAACCATGACTTTATGAAGTACTATATATTACTGCAAGAAAGAGGGACTTTTAATGTGGGATTGCATTTAAGTGTTTAGGGGAAACTGGATAGAATAGTAAACACTCCCACGCAGGTCACATCAAAAGCAGAGGATAGATATAATTATCAACAACAAAAATATTTTGAAAACATTGCTGTAAGTCAATAATACCCAAAATTTCCTTTGCGTCTACAATTAAAAGATATCTTCCATCAAGGGTAGTAAGGACTATACATATGAGTCCATGTTTGATCGTTTTGGTAGCAAACATTTCCAACAAATGAGAGACAGAATTTCCATATTCAGCTCCATAGGTTAAGGATCCTGTAGTTCCTCTATTGGACTGGGATTATTTTGAGGGTTATATCGCAAGATATCTGATTATAATTGGCATGATCTCAATGACAGAACATTATTATGGTATTCATACATGCATGCTGACAGATCAGCTTAGCATGAACGGCTAGTTTACTCAATAGCAAGATAATGAGCCAAAATACAAGTGAGTTTTAAACACTTAAACCTTTATTAGCACTGACTTCTGATAATCTTTGTGATACGGCATTTAGCACTGATTGCAATTGATGTCCATGGCCCTAAATAATTGATTTGAACTGTTCTGAAAGAGCGTATTCTGAGAACCATTTTTCTACAACATTCTTTGTATTTCCTTTTATATCCCATATATACTTTGAATGCAATATATGTCAATCTAATTAATGTTGATATACCACTCATTTTATATTTGTGACATAGATTCTTTCAGGAGGCAGAGTTCTGACAGTAGCTAATGCACAGGTTGGTGATTCAGGAAAATATACATGTGTGGCCGTTAATGCTGCTGGAGAACAGCAAAAAGACTTTGACTTATCTGTGTACGGTGAGTTTTATTTGTGCTAATCCTCAATTGATAGGCTGGTATATTACACCTGCAGAAGTGGTTTAGTGTTAGGTGGAGGGATCACAGCACTGAGATGTTCCTGTGTTAATACAAGTGATCCAGGTGGAAGTTTAAGTCTGGAAACTAAAATAACAGTCACTGTATAGTAACTATGTGTTTGCCAATGACAATGTATGTGGTACTCCCCTCATGCGCTCTATTCTAGTTTCACAGTGTTTGCTGATAAGAACAATATTTTAACAAGTTTTTCATTTCAGAAATGAGATAATATTGATGGATTACAGTAATGATTGTTGGTTTTTCACATATAACAATACTAAGTAATTTTATTTAGACAAGAACTTTAACATGTTATGAATTGATTTCCAGCATGTTGTTGTCTCTGTATCCACCTGCCAGAGACAGCTACAGATTATGTACCAGCAGTATCTACCATGAAAATTATTTCAGCTTTTCAGCTAGCACAGATAGTCCTTTTTCAAGTCAAAACAAGCCTTTCTTCACACTACTTTCCTTCAAAGAATTAAGATCCTTACAATCCTTTGTAACAGATATTTCTGTTGAATGCAGTGCCACCAAACATCATGGGTGAGGAACAAAATGTATCAGTCTTACTTAGTGAAACACTGGTACTGAAGTGTGAAAGCAATGCAATACCTCCTCCTGTGCTGACCTGGTTTAAAGACTGGAGACCACTGGAAAACAGATCAGGTCTAAGTATTTCTGATGATGGAAGTGTTCTACAGGTAGGTATTCTGAAACTTCTAATCCAAGGAGCCTGTTCTGAATTTACTGTTGTGTGACAAAAATTGTAATACTCAGTAATATTAACACTATTACTATTAACACACCATCATTGTTGCCACTTTCAGCTTGCTAATTTGATGTGTTCCAGCAGTGCCAAATTCAAACGACCACTACACACATCTGCATTAGCAAACAGAAAACTTGTAGAAGTATTGCATCTATATATGTAATTGCTCATATAGTACAGCACTGCATATGCATGAGTGTACACTAGCAAGTGCATGGATTGTCTTCAGAGGAACATTTGTACAATATATGTGGATCTTGTACTGTGGCTGAAAGTACATGGTCACATAGAAGGTAGAATATCATCTCAAGTAAAAGAGGCTGCTATCAAGTTTTAATCTCCCTGTTTTGTTAATTTGAACATATCCTTTTTTCCCCATAATAATGATTGTCTTGTTTTATGACCCAAGCAAGTGAGGAGACATTGTGACTGACTTTATTTAAAGTGCTCTAGCTATACAATTGTTTACTTGCACAACAAAAGGCCTGATGTAGAGTGGGACGCAATTTACAATTTACTCTTAAGTGTAAATTGCATCTTGTAATTTACACAGTATTCCAAGTCAAATGGATCTTTAGTTCTCTTTTAGGATCTCCTTGCAGATCAGAATACTATGCAAATTGCACAAACACACTTCTTTATCTGTCTTATGGGTCGATATATCAGTCACAGCAGCCCTGTAAAGCAGATTGCTGAATAAATAAATTATATATATATATATATATATATATATATATATATGTGTGTGTATGTATAGGTATATGTATCGATACGTATGTATATATGTGCATGTATATATTTATACATATATGCATGTTTATATGTGTATATATATGTATATATATATGTGTATGTCTGTATATATATGTGTATGTGTGTGTATATATGTGTATATATACTGTACAGGATCACAGATCTTACCACCTTCAAAATCCTGTAAATTTGTAGGCATTTTGCAATGCTAAGGAAATGTGCAGCACCCAATATCATCAGTAACACTTTCAAACAAGCTTGAGACCTTTGCTGCTAATGTTGTTATACTGGTCTACAAGGAGACATCTTGTTTTTGTGAATCTGTGCATAATCCAGGGCATTATTTCAGAAATACCATATTCCATAAGGAACCCTGATTCTTTCAATTCACACATTATCCTAAGGAAATATTTCACGATTAGATATTCAGTACATCTTTTCACCTTACAATATATCCTTAACCATTTTGTTGAGCAGAATGAGAACACTCAGTGTGCTTGGAGATGTATTATGTTAGATTTTTTAAATTGCTATTATTTATGCTTTGTAAATACATTAGGTTTGTTTTTCAGATTGAGGTTGCTCAGGTGACAGACACTGGACGTTACTCTTGTGAAGCTGTTAACATTGCTGGGAAGACTGAAAAAAACTTTAATGTCAATATTTTGGGTATGACATTTTTAATGTTTGTTTTAGGTATAACACAAATAAATACTAATAGTATTTTGGCCTATCAAGCTCAATATCTCATTAACCCAGAGGATGTGTCACAAATAAATAATATAAACATATACTGTATAATAGAGGGTTAATACAATTTGTAAAATCTATTCATCAACATATTCAAAAATTAGAATCATTTTAATTTCTATCTATCTATCTATCTATCTATCTATCTATCTATCTATCTATCTATCTATCTATCTAGCTATCTCTCTATCTATCTATCTGTCTGTATATCTATCTATCTATTTTATATTAATAATATTTGCTGCATTTTAGTGCCCCCCACAATAAAGGGTTCAGTTGAAGAAACAGAGGTTACAGTCATTGAAGGAACACTAATTAGCCTTGCGTGTGATTCAAGTGGCATTCCAGCTCCAACACTGTCCTGGGAAAAGAATGGTTAGTACATTTCTTATACCGCTTTCATACTGCCGCCCCGGCAATATCCCGGGTTTTTCAAGCCGGGTTTTTGCCGGGGCTCGGAGCGTCCCAGCTCAGAAACACCATTCATACTGCACCTCGGACCCGGGAATTTCCCGGGTTGACCCCATTCATACTGCACAAGTCTGTGCCCTGGCAATTTGTGGGAGTCATCACCAGAGCAGTTTTCATTGGCTGAAAACATATTTTTTTTTGTAATAGTCTGCTTTTCTGCTGTTTTGTCCATAAAGATATGTGAGTGTATCTTATAAGATATTTTAATTTTTATTGTTCCATTGTATCATTTGTAAACAATCAGACATTTCTTCAGTGTTTCCACCAATTCCGTTCTGTACTGCTCACTGCTCCGTACTTTACTTTAGTCACCTATGTAAAGTATGTGCGACCTTTCTCTTTCGTTTGTTTCTTATAGTGTGGATGATAGAAGTAGTTGTTTCAGTCCATACTGTTGTTTTCCTCTCGAGGTTTTTTTTCCTGGTTTTATGTATGCAGTTAATATAAATATTGTGAGCATTACAGGTCATTGCAGTGTTGACACTGTGACATCATCCTCCAGAGACAGGCAGACAGCCAATCAGCTTGTTTTCTGTGCAACCCGGGGTTGAAAAACCCGGGTTGCACCATTCATAGTGCAGGCAACCCGGGTCCGACCCGGGAATTACCTCTCGATAAATCCCGGGTTGAAGACCCGGGTTTTTAGACCTGGGATTTTTGACTTGTACCATTCATACTGCACCAAGACCCGGATCCTTTGAGCTCGCCCCGGCAAAAACCCGGGATTTTGGTGCAGTATGAATGGGGTATTATATGTAGTTTCAAATTACTACCATCTTGATATATGCATATCCATGTGCTCCCATAAAAATTTTTTAGTATTTGTGCAAAAGGAGATACCTTAAACACAGGTGAGCAACTACAGTATATATTGCTAATAAATGTGACAGTAGATAGTATACTCTTGGAGGTGAGTTTGACTGTCACGACCAGTCTGAGCTTGTGTTACATGTGTGTGTGAAAGGGCTAATCAAACCAAAACCTGGTCTATCTAGGATGAGTAAAATCCCACTAAATTATATCTCATATTCACTATTAAACTCAAAGTTCTGTCACCATTTAGTTTTAGTTGAAAAGCTGACACTCTTAGGAAGACTTCAATTACTCCTTATTGACAGTATCTCAAAAGGGAATTGCAACCAAACAATTTCTTGTATATATGTAGCATTATGAAAACCAATCTTGATCCATGAATTATTAAGAGGACAGAATGTTAATAAATGGAGTTTAATATGACAAAAAGTTACAGTGCTTATTGAATAGAAACAATGATAAATTGACATACAGATATATAAATACAAAACGTATATTAAAATAAAAAGAGGAACAAATAAAGAAATGTTCATTGCACTCTAACAAGTTCGTTTTGTGTAATCTGATGCATGGGGAAAGGTATTTAATTTCAGCACATATTAAACCTTGTTCTTTCATGCCTAAAACCCCCCTTTCAATCACAGCAAATGTTATGCTGGTATGCTAATCTGTTTTACAACTGTTTTATTGCCTTTTGTTCCAGAGCAGCCTTATTAATGAGTGCTATAAATATTGTATCTCTCACCTGGAGCATAGCAGAAACATGACAGTAATTGTCCATTAAACGTGGTATGATTTTACACACTTGTGCAAAAGATACATGATTATGCTATATTGATTCCTTGGGGAGATACGTTATTTCTATAGCTTTCTAATGGGGGTGGTATATATTGATGACACATTTCATGTGGCTTGGTCCACTTGTTACAAACTTATATATATATATATGTCTCCTTATCCAAGGATTATGGAAAGTATTGCTTTGATGTGCTGTTTCTACTTAGCAAATATAGCTGCACATGGAGTGACCACACTCATGGTCCTTTCTACACAAAGAAACTTCTGACTCTTTTTGCATCTGTGGGCTGGGGAAAAAACACAGAATTAACTGACAGTCTGTGATAACAGGCATCCCTGAATAAACAATCCGTTCCTCTGAAACATACATCAGCTACATTAATCCCTTGTTTGCTTACACACCTGGAACCTGAAATCCAGGTTTCTATTGTTTAGATTTCTATTGTGTAGGAGTGATAGTATTAATATATTATTCTTCTAATTAATTCTAAAATAACCTCATGTTTCTACCTTAAAGAACAACCAGTAAAAAAGTGGTAACTGTGTTTATTTTCTTAGTTTGCAGTATACCTTAATTTTTCCATTTTCTGCAATGACACTGGGCATCCTCTATAGTAAAGCCAATTTGTGTAATTAAGGAACAAGTGGCAGGAATAGAGCCTGAGGAAAACTATTATTTGCAGTAACTGGGGGCTCATTGAGTTGTATGAAATTGTGCGCCGAAGTATATTTATGTGTGTATGATGAGCAGGGGCGGCTCTAGAGAATACTGCTACCCGGGGCGATGTAGGGGGGGGGGGGGATTTAGGCCCCGCCCCCTTTTTGACATCTGAGGCTGCCGGCGGCTGCATACTATGTGCAGGTCCGTTCAGCAGTGACAGGCAGGGACAGTGTGCTGCCCGGATGCTCTGATTGTGTTTAAAACACAATCAGAGCGGCCGGGCAGCACGCTGGCCCTGCCTGTCACTGCTGAATGGACCTGCACATAATGTGCAGCCGCCGGCAGCAAGCCCCCCCCCCCCTGAATCCGCCACTGATGATGAGTTGGAAGTATTTACAGATGTGTCCAACTCAAGAACAGTAGTATTTGCACAATGCATTCGTCATGCATGCAACTATCCCCTATGTTCCACCGAACAAGAGCGTACAGATGCAGCTCAGAAATGTATAATGTAATGAAGGTCATATACATAAGAGAGAAAATGGAAATTACCTGAAGAGGTCAGTACATAATTAGCCAATCAAAGGTGCAAATATATAGGGCTGGGGATAGTCATTATTGCCATGGCTATCATTGCACCAGGCCTCCAGTACCCATAGGATATACATCACCAAAAAGTCATATCTGCAAATGTGTCCATATATAATTATTATGCAATTACATGAACACACCCTTATTGTACCCAGCTTACACTTACCTGCTCCTGCCTTCCCCCGCTCCAGGCATAAGGTATTCAAACGGATGGTACACAAAAACATAGATACAGATGTATGAATACACATTATTGGTGTACATGTGCACTATGGAAATGCATTCTTAAGCAAACAAATCTGCATATGTCCAAATCTAAATAAGGACCATGGTGTTAACTTAAGGAATGCAGGTGGTTTAGGGCTGTTCTTGGTTTTCACATTTTAAATGTAAGATTTAGCAGTATTTATCTGTCAAGAGGTACATGGGACTGAGCAATGTTCTGCAGATTTCTAGAGCGCTAGGCTACAAAAGTAGAAAAAATAAAATAGCACTTTATAAATGAGTTTACTAAGATATTTTACGACTGAAGAATATGTAAGATGAAACGCTGAGGTGACGTCCTTGGTATACATCTATACATATTAGGTAATTACCATCTTACCCAGGAGCTGCAGTGTTGGTCTTGATGACTCACTTGTTGTATCTTGCAGGTATCGCACTAACACCAGATGACACAGGCCGAGTTCATTCACATTCTGGAGGACGACACCTCCAGATTGCAGTAGTTGTGAAATCAGATGAAGGATCCTATACTTGCACCGCTGTTAACACAGCTGGGACTGCAACAAAGAAGTATAATGTGAAAGTTTATGGTAAGTAATAAACAATAATAATAACATTATAAGTAAAAACAATTCCATTCAGATTTATATTTTGTCTTTTTTTTATGGAAATTATATATATATTAAATATTAATATTAATAATAAAATTTGTGTTGTTATTTATATATTGTTCACATTTAGTATAATGGGGGAGAAGTTTAATGGGCCCCTTAAAATTATACAGGGATCCCTTGGAATGGCAAAGTTGGTCTTGATCTTTATTATTACCAACAGTCCAGAGGTGCCAGAAAGAGAACCAATTCTTTTCACACAGGCCTGGTAGATGTCCAGCTCTTTTAGTGGGAACCAACCCAGGCTGTCGAGTGCTGTGGTAGGTTAAGGATTTTCGGGGATGGCATACTGTCCTTTTTTATTATTTCTTTATGACAGTGCTTTCACCTTCAATTCAATGGGTTTTCTAGTGCATGTGATTGTGTCAATATTACAGCGCTTGGTACAATGCAGTGTGTTTGCTGAAAAGCCACGACACATTATTTGTATGGCATTGTGTGTTTCAGCTGTTTGTACCATTATCTATTAGTATAATAGTACAGTAGTTGTAATATTAAGGTCAATCACCTTGCATAATGAAGTAAACACTTGTCCCAGGTTAGTCGCTGTTTATTTCAGTCATATCAAGAGAACACTATATGAAAATGGTTGTAGTTTCATACCAACAATGTAAAATACTGGGACATAATATTACAGCAGATGTCCTGCATGGAGCAATTATTTGCAAAAATGCCAGGTTTAGATAAGAGGACACAAATAGACACATACTTGGGACCACTTTATGTGTGCATACTGATTTTTAAAAAAAACATTTTATTACAGTTAAAACAAGACATATTATGACATTCATGTTTAAATTAATAAACATTGGATCCTGTGCACATTGGTCATAATTATACCTGTACGTGTATACTTATACATGTAAAGTTCTTTGAGAGCCACAGTTACTATGAAGATAGTTCTACCTATACATACTGAATAGATTTCTTGCATCCCTAACATCCTGAGCATATAATATATATTTAATTTTTTAAATATTGCTACTCTACATTTTATAAGCACAGCTTGTACAGTATCTTGTATATAGCAATACAGTATGTCTTGTGTTGCAAATTGAATTCTAAAGTTCCAATTTTTTTCTCCTACAGTCCGTCCTACTATACTTGAAAATGGAAAAGTTCCCTCTGAGGTTGTGGTAGTCCAAGGAGATAATGTGACTCTTGAGTGTGACTCCAGTGGAGATCCACAGCCCATGTTGACCTGGTTGAGAGATGGTGTTCCTGTAATTAATGGAGATGGATTTAAAATACTCAACAACGGGAAACAGTTACATGTAGAGAACGCTCATATGTCAAGCTCTGGCCATTATGTTTGTGTAGCAGTGAATGTGGCTGGACAATCTGATAAAAAATATGACCTAAGAGTATTTAGTAAGTATCAATATTTTACTAATATCTAACTTTTTATACGACACATACAATTAACATGTAATATTTTATGTAAGAAGTGTGATTGAGATTTTTGATGTTAGTGGTTACTATTTTTGTGCTGCTCAATGTTAATAGGACTCATCAAATTAGACAGTGATGTAGCAGTGAGCGCTGATACCCATGTACAAATTAAGGCAAAGTAAAGCATTTTGAGTTTCCTGGAGCATAAGCAATTATAGTTACTTGCTGACCGCACATGATAATAATACAAGCATTAGTACAACATGGCTTGATACATGATGATATATCAGTGGTATCAATGGGGTCTTTGGCTCTTACAGAGTTCAGGAACTGCATGAATATTAGTGTAGCACTTGACTGTTTAATAATCTATACTAAAAGATTGAGGCTAGTAGAATAAAGCAGATAGGACTGTTGCATTAGAAGAAAATTAACAGATAGTTGTGACTGATTATTGTGAAAATGGTTCAGAGAGTGAGCCAAAATTACTGTAATAAGAGACATTATGGATGATGAGCAAGTTTAGGGTTGTAAGTAATGGCACAAAGGAATACACTGATATTGGAGAAAAAATAAATTGCGAACAACTTCTTATAAATGGAAAAATACATTCAGGCTGCATAGTATTCTGAGCCCTTAAATATATTGGTTATTGAGTCTATATAATATGCAGAGCATTAGGCTGTATAAAATGCCAGTGGATATTATTATGGGTGGGGGTGGTCTCAGAAACTTAGTGTGGTGGGAAGAATGAGAGTTAATGGCAGCGGTGGAGTGAAAGTAGCTCAGGTTTGGCCCCGGCTGACATACATGACCAACTAATCACTAGCAGCAATATTATCCAGTACTCTATGAAATGTGAGGGATGTAAAAACTATACCTTCTAATATTAATACTTATGACATTTGAAGTCTGATAAAGTATTTGAAGTAGCTAAATGTAAGACACAAATATATGTCCGTAATATATATTTTTTAGTCCCTCCAAGATTTTCAGGAAGATTTCAGGAGCATGAAAATATAAGTGTTGTGGAGAAAAATCCAGTGACTCTAACATGTGAAGTGTCGGGGATCCCACCACCCAAAATAACTTGGTACAAAGATGGTCATCTCATCAACCTGAACCGATCTCCTCAAGTAATGTCAGGTAACTGTAACATTGTTTGGATGCAAACTGTAAAAACAAACATAAGTAATTCATAAAAACATGTGGATATACCCTACAATTTAATTTCACTGATGGAATTAAAATGTCTAATGGATAAAAGGGAATTGTTTGTCATTTGTTGTAAATATATCCCAGCTCCATGTGTTTCAACACATTTTATTGATAACTCTGTTCAACAATATCCCAAAACATTTAAAAGGGGTACAGGGCCACATCTTGTAGATGAATTAAATATGCTATCATACAAAGAGCCATGTTGCATCTGGCATACAATTGCAAGTAGATCATTATATGTGGAACTCCCAGAATCCGCTCATCTTCCAGAGCCTACATCTTGCTGAGCAGAGCATGGTGTAATATCATAAAAGTAGTAACCATATGCTTTTGTGTTTTATGCTGACAACACTGCCATAGGTTAGTACACTGCAAGAGTAAGATTTTATTAGCTGCTTATTTATCAAAGAACAAAAAATTATTATATAAGCTTTCCATTCTATTTATTGCACCAAAAATCACAAACCTCATTTTGCCTATTTAAGAACCATTGAAGTGTTCTTGACAGTTAAAACCAAGGAAAAACAAATAACAAATCATAGTATATTGGGAAAAATATAGTATTTACATTTACAAGAAAAAAATAAAAAAGATCCAAAAATAAAGAAAAGCAAGTTAAACAATAAAGAACCAAAAAGTTTATCCATAGAATTCAATGACATCTCTTACCTCAATCCGGTAATGATAGCAGTTTCCCCATACAATGTAAGAGCTTGTATACATAAAAGTGTGTACCTTTTTCCAACTTTTAACAGAGTTTTTAAGTGCATTATTAAAACATCTCAAAGCTTTTCTGTGTTGTACTATTTACTTAATAAGTGTTCCCATGGAATTCCATTGTATTTTAACACCTGCAACATACTTAATACTTTTACTTTTTTTAACAAAAATACAATATTTTTTTTTACAACTGCTGTTTGTTCAGATATTTCATTTCTTGACTCAATATTTATTCTCTCAATTATATAGCTAATCTATTTCTTACTGGTTACTTTATATTTATATATAATGTAATGTCTTCCTTTATTTGTATATTATTTATATAATGTAACTTCTTCCTTTGTAATCTCTAAGAAATAATTCAGTAGCACAACAGTGCTTGTTGCTTAATTGTACGTTTTTCATGTCTCAATTAGATGTTTTACCAACAGCTTACTGGCTATTTTTAGCATCTTTATAACATTTTTAGACAGTTTTGGTTATATACCACAATGGTATTAGGAGACTCACAGCACACTTTTCCTGTTAGATTAGGTGTCCCCAAGTGCCTCTGCTTGCTGGCTATTCAAACCACTGATCTCAGAATCTGCCTCATCCCAGCATTATTTTAAGCAGCTCTGATATATGCCTACACTACAGACCAGAAGCATTATCTCTCCACCTACAATGGATAGACCTTAATCAGGCTTATTCCAGCACATGCCGCCCCCGCCACCCCCCCTTCCAACCCCCCAGTGATCTCAGCAGCGCACACCCCTTCTTCTAAGCGGCTATGTTACTATCACTATAAATGCAAGCTGCTGCACCACTCACTCTTCTGTTCCACAAACTTTTGGCAAATGCAAAAACACAGGCATCCAGCCCTCCACCAGATTGGTCAACACCCACATCAAATAACATGTTAATTACAACAGCAAATATACATTTTGTCACCTCTTATCAGCAGCAAAGCATGTTTATTAAGATTTGGGAGCAGTTACTACCTACTAGATAACTCCTGGTCCCAGCAGACAACATTTCTCCAGGAAAAAAAGCATTTGAAAGAGTGGTGTTAAAGACACACTGATGCTTTATAACTTAGGACCAGCAAAGTAAATCTGAATCGTAGACTTCAAAGGGGTATTCCAGGAAAAGCTAAATACTGTAATTAACCTGGTCGATGTTTGCAAAGTATACTGAAACATGCTTTTTTAAAAACATTAAGCAAATAACGATGAATTGCCTTTTTGTGACACCACTTCGATCTTTCATAACTTGGCCCCTTAGATGAGCTCAAATTAAAACAACAGAAATGTTTATTGGGTCATTAAACCAATGTTACTGAATAGCGTATTAATATATATTATGTCTTCTATATCAGGTGGTATGATCCTCCGCTTTTTGCACACTACACTTTCTGATGCTGGGAGATACCACTGTGTGGTTTCAAATGCTGCTGGAGAGAAGAAGAAACATTTCCACCTAAATATATTAGGTACATGTGTGGCTTGTGCAACTCTCTTTTCGATAAATTTCCAAACTGTATTTGCAATTTATTATTTTTGTATTTTATCAGCAAGTTCTTATATTTTTAAATGAATGTTAGAACTTTGCATGTTTTCAGTACTGACAATTTCACCTACAGTTTGTATAACATTTATTTTTAGTGCCGCCTAGATTTATTGGGAATATTTTGGAGGATATAAAGATAAAAGAAAACAGTGATGTGAAACTTTCATGCGAGGCAACAGGTAATGATGGGTCATTTTACTTCTGTAATATCAGTATTGCCATTTACAATAAAGACATTAGAATAAAGGACTACTAAAAAGACAATGAATGATTTTTGTGAGCTAAATGATGCAAAATAAAAAGTAATAGGCATGTAATGCATTAAGTAAGAGTGTTATGTTATCTTTGTTTCCAAACCTTTAAGAGATAAGGTTTGGTCAGCACAGTGGCTCACTGGTTTGCACTTCTGCCTCACAGCACTGGGGTCATGAGTTCAATTCCAGACCATGACCTTATCTGTGTGGAGTTTGTATCTTCTCCCTGTGTTTGCATGGGTTTTCTCCAGTTTCCTCAAACACTCCAAAAACCTACTAGTAGGTTAATTGGCTGCTATTAAATTGGCCTTAGTCTCTCTTGGTCTGTGTGTATGTTAGGGACTTTAGACTGTAAGCTCCAATGGTGCAGAGACTGATGTAAGTGAATTCTCTGTACAGTGCCGTGGAATTAGTGGCACTATATAAATAAATAGATAATGATTATAAGTAATCCAGTCATTACTACATGTTATCTGTGAAAATAGTAAAGTATTTTGCCATCTCTCTCTGCTCCCTTGCTCCTAATCAGGCGCAGGCTGGCAGTTTTCGGCCCGGGGGGCGCACAGACGGCCGCATTGTTATGTCATAATGACGCGGCCGCATCATGTGTCACGTGATGCGGCCGCCTGTGCGCTGACGCGGCCGCATCAGATGCGGCCCCCTAGTGATATTGATAATTTATTTCATCCACGGGGGGGAATGGGGGGGGGGTGACCGGCCCGAACAGCCGTTAGACGGCCCCCGGTACAGCCGCCTCTGCTCCTAATAATACAGTAATGCATGTTTCAATTCTGCAAAATAAGAAAACAGCAACTTTTAATTGATTCCAGTTTTTCATCAGTTTATTGTCAATACCAAAAAGTATAAATTAATCTCAGGTTCGACTCAACATGCACTATCCCAAATTTATGTTTTGCTATAATTTAATTTTGCTATAAATGTATTATTGCAAAATTATGAAATTGTACCAGTTATAAAATGTGACAAGATTTCCTAGCTAACCCATAAAGTCTCTAATACTAATAAAATACAAGAGACTGATTGCAAGCTCAAATTGAGATGGTCAAGGATGACAGTGATACTACAAAAAATATATCCAGCAACATTCTCACAGAAACCTACTTTTTTCTCCTTCAACATAATTCTTTTAAAATGGGAGTTTATAATCGTATGTTGTTAACCTATTTGTTGAATCCAGCAACCAAATGCTCCCACCATTCAACAATTAGTCCTGAAGGTCAGAAACACTATGTAGATTGAGACCTAAGGTAGAGAGAGACATTTTTGAGCAGTTGAGAGCTCATATAGAGTATCATTATCATCAGCATCATCATCATCACCATTTAATTTAATTCCGCAGTGCTGTACAGAGAACTCACTCACATCAGTCCCTGCCCAATTGGGGCTTAAAGTCTAAATTCCCTAACACACACACACACACACACACAAACAGACAGACTAGGGTCAACTTGATAGCAGCCAATTAACCTACCAGTATGTTTTTGGAGTGTGGGAGGAAACCGGAACACCTGGAGGAAACCCACGCAAGCACAGGGAGAACATACAAACTCCTCACAGATAAGGCCATGACCCCATTGCTGTAAGGTACTGTAAAATCTGCTTTTTGGAAGAATGCATGTACACTAAAAAATGCTTTTCCCTATGTCCATATTACTCTTTTTGAATATCCCAGATTTGCGCTTCTTTTGTAGCGGCGGAACAGGTCGGAAAGGTGCAAGCTAACATAGGCTAAGTACGGTAAAGAACAGTTTATGTAGAGGCATTTTACTTAGAGGTATAGAAGTAGGCACATCTGTTGCAGGCGCTGTACCATAGGAACAAAGATCTATGCTGATGGTTATGATCATTAGCACAGACCGTTGCAGTTATATATTTTTTAAATATATAAATAAAAAAGCATCATCCCCCCATAAATGCCCTGAAAACCGTTGCTTATATCCTAGGCTGGAAGCAGCTACTGGGGATGTGTGAAAAGAATGGTGTGCCCCCTGCAAAAACAGCTACCAGCCCTAGGCTATGGCCGGCTGGGCTAGTGATACTATAACAAGTAAACCTGCAGCGTAGGGTCCCCTTGTCATAATGTCAACCAGCCCTGGACTTCCCCCTCCCCTAGAAAACACAGCCCTGTGCTTAAGCACTAGAGCTCTTCTGAACAGTTATACCCAGAAAGTGTTTGGGTAATAAATAGTTCAAAGACGGAATTCAGCATTTTTTCCGAGCACACTACATGCCCCAGCATGTCCAGGTAGCCCCAGCTAGGGCAACTTGACATAATGACAGGGGGACTGGTAGCAGCTCCTGCAGGGGGGACCCGGTGCTGTTTGCACCACCCTGTCATTGTTGCTACTAGGATACTAGTGCTGGTGCTGGGAGAGCTTTTGGGGTTTGGATGCCAATTTTTTGGGATTATTTTTTTTTTAAGCATTTATATAATTATTTTTTTTAAAAAAATAACTAAAAGATCATTCATCATCAAGTTTGATATGTCCCTGTTTTATGTATGTACTGTTTTCCCTACTGTACGGCACTGTGGAGCACTGTGGCGCCTTACAAATCTATGATTATAATAATAATAACGTGTATCTCCACATATTGTGAGATATGTGCAACTCAAAATATATTTGTAAATGTACTTTTTTTTATGGTACGCCATTCGTTCAAGGAAACTAAGGAATACAAGGACATTCAGGTGAAATAGATGTCACCTTGGCCATCTTTGCATTCCTGGTGGTGGCTTAACAGCTGCTACATTCCCTCACCCTAACCTATGTCCAACGTCAATCCCTACATCACCTTTACCCTCTTTTAGTTTATTCTTTTAAATCACTTTCTTGTGTTCCTTAGAACGTGAAAGAAAAACATGGTGAGAGAGCATTTGCTTAAACTATGTTTGTTATTAGTCCAGTAACTTTGCATTCAAAATTAAATTTTATCAAGCATGTTATCTGGTGAACTGTAAATATCTATGCTGTTTTGTACCTTTTATAAACAATAAAATAAACAATAAAATTCATCTGTGAGTCAAAACAAAAGGCCTTTGTGATTAAATATCAATCAGTCCTTTATGCAATACCTAATTATTTCTTTATAACTTAATTGAAATTGTTATTTATTATGATTTTTTGTAATAATTCATAATAAATGTTCTCACCTCTATGGTGGCTGGCAGAATACAGAATGAACAGGCGCTCCTCTCAGATGCTGCTGATAGCTACCCCAAGTTCCTCTAATCCCTTTTAGTTGATATCAGTGGTACTATTTATTGTTGGGCTATGGACCCTGTGTTTTATGCTTTCAGAATTATTTTGTAAATGAGGCGACATCTGTCAATACAATGGCATGGTACCTGCTTAATCCGGCTATTTTCTTTAAAGAAGAGTGCAAATTTCCCATCCTTCTTATTGACTCTCATGAAATTTACAGACAGCTGCCAATCCGACCCTGACCACCATTCTTCACCTAGGCTTTCAACACTTTAATCATCTCTTTGGTATTTCACTCAAAAGTTTGAAGTGCAGGGGCAGATTGGGAACTTGAAGTGACACTTGAAAATATTCAGAAAATGGTTTTATGTTGTAGTTGGACCAAATTTCCATTGGTAGGGTAAAAATCTGAAGTAGTGGGGTAATGTATTCACCACAACCCAACAATGTGGTTGTTGTCATGCCACAGTTGTGGGAGTGTCTGTCAGCGACCCCTTTTTATGAGCAGAGCAGCATGAAGAAGGACATATCTGCTGATAGAGCTGACTGATAGCAAACATTCCCCCACATAACGATATTAGAAAAATGATCGAAATAAATATGTGATTGCAAGTATGCAATACAGAGAGCATTCTAGTGACCCCAGTACAATACAGAGAGCATTCTTGTGTCCCCAAAACAATACAGAGAACATTCTAGTGACCCCAGTACAATACAGAGAGCATTCTTGTGTCCCCAAAACAATACAGAGAGCATTCTAGTGACCATTCTAAATACAGAAAGTATTCTAGTGACCACTCTAAAATACAGAGAGCATTCTTGTGTCCCCAATACAATGCTGAGGGCATTCTAGTGACCATTCTAAATACAGAAAGTATTCTAGGGACCGCTCTAAAATACAGAGAGCATTCTTGTGTCCCCCGATACAATACAGAGAGCATTCTAGTGACCATTCTAAATACAGAAAGTATTCTAGTGACCGCTCTAAAATACAGAGAGCATTCTTGTGTTCCCGATACAATGCTGAGAGCATTCTAGTGACCATTCTAAATACAGAAAGTATTCTAGGGACCGCTCTAAAATACAGAGAGCATTCTTGTGTCCACCCATACAGTACAGAGAGCATTCTAATGACCATTCTAAATACAGAAAGTATTCTAGTGACAGCTGTAAAATACAGAGAGCATTCTTGTGTCCCCCGATACAATACAGAGAGCATTCTAATGACCATTCTAAATACAGAAAGTATTCTAGTGACAGCTGTAAAATACAGAGAGCATTCTAGAGATCCCAGTACAATACAGAGGGACAGTTCTTTATATTGATGGAAAATACATTTGTAAGTTATGCAGCTGTCATCATAGTTTATACCAGTGGTTGCCAAACTTTTGCAGTTCGCAGCACCCTTAGAGTCTCCATCATTTTTTCAAGGCACCCCTCCAAAATAATTACCGAGCAGTTCCGTTTTATTAGTTGGGTAAAAAAAACGTAATAAGTATTTTAGTCAGGACAGAAATACTTATTTAGTTGTTCGCAAAAATAATACACATAAATCCAAGGGAAAAGAATATTTTTATACTGTTTTTTAAATTATATTTCTGTCAAAGAATAATTTACAGCTAACTCACACTGTGCCCCCTCCTGCAGCTCCATACACTCTGTGCCCCCTCTGCAGCTCCACACACACTCCCTCCCACCTCTGCATCCCGGGGCCAGAGAGAGAAAAAACAAAACAAAAAAAACTTACCAATCCGGCGGCGCCCAGGACCCAGCATCCTCATCGGAACCCAGCATCCTCCTCTCTCCTGCCGCTTGTCACTGAATGTCGGGCGTGACGTCACTCCCGACATTCAGTGACAAGCGGCAGGAGAAAAAAGGGTTGCTGGGTCCCGAGGAGGATGCTGGGTTCTGGGCGCCACTGGATTGGTACGGTAAGTTATTTTTTTTTAGTTATTTTTTGTTCCAGCCCGCGGCACCCCTGTGACAGCGCCGCGGCACCCCAGGGAGCCGCTGCGCACACTTTGGGAACGGCCGGTTTATACTGAAAGTAATAGTGTACTGATGGTGGGTTTTGGTAGTAATAATGTGACCAAACAAACCCAGAGTGCCACCTGTAATGTCACGATAATAATAAGATATACTGCCGTATCGTTACTTTCAGACGGTAGTACTATGAGACTGGTATATTGTGCACCCCTACTTTCCGACTGTCCCTCAGTTAGGACAAAGTCCTCATTTAGCATGGACAGAGCATGTATGTCAGCAGGTGCGTGCCCCATGTGACTTGCTGCCAGTGGAGAGCTTTCTACACTTCTGGCCTCCCTGTGCATACAGAGCAGGTTTATTCAATTACACAGCTAAAATATGGAAAAGACACAAAGTATTACATATGCAGGAGCTGCATACTCAGAATTGCCCACAATTTTGCCCTAAATTGCTGACGGAAATTCGGTAATTGGATTCATGAAAATGCAGCAATTGTGGGCAAAGCCGTAAAATAGTTTCTGTTGACAAGTGTCTGAGGGGGCATGGTGATGCCATTGTGCAATTGCAATGTGATCACTGTAGCCCGTCACCTGATGCACTGAGGGGGGAAGGATCTTCAGGGATCAATGACATGTTTTAAGTTCAAGTTTGCCCAGTTTTCTCTAGGGATATGTCGCATATAATTATGCCCATGTTAATAACCACTTGTTTTTGTTGCAAAACTTCAAACATATATATAATACAAGAGAAACAATCCATGTCTTGCTTACATGATAAAAGCAAATACATTGCTTAAACATGCACATAAAAGCATAATATATGCATGTGCAACAAAGAAAGCACCTATCAGCTTCAGCGGAGCATTTTCATCAAGCAATCACAAGCCGTTTGCTATAGCTGGCGACTATCACAATCATCTGCTATTTGCACTTACCTCTGACCACCAGCAAATAATTTGACAGGAGCTTCTACCGAATGCACAGGTGTCCGGCAGTAGTGTCTGATGGCAGTGCGCCCTCAATTCATTTTTATTTAAAGTGGCAATGTCGGGACCACACAGGTTAATTGTTAAGAGAGGGGTCCCGACATTGTCTCTTTAAATAAAAATTCATTGAGGGCGCACTGACGTCAGACACTACTGCCGGACACCTGTGCATTCGGAAGAAGCTCCTGTCAGTGTTTTTGCTAGGATCGGATATGTGAACAGTCGCTGCTCAGTTAAGTCTGTGTATATCCTTGTCGTTTTCTTCTCAAATCGGTTTCTTTTGTAGGTGTCCTCAATGTCGGATTTATCAGCATCAGCAATGTGTACCCCACCCTATCATACGCATAGAGAAATTATAAACACAAACTTTATTAGTATCAAACAGAGACAAGTAAAGTAATACCTTTCTGAGCTTACATACACTTTTGTCACACTTGTTTCTGTTTACCACTAAAAGTGTGCAAGTTAATATGTTGTTTATTCGCTTTATAATGTATGGGCCTGAGTCATTAAGGAAAAAAAAAGGCAAAAAAATTAGTAAATGTAATCCTGGACAAACCATTTTACAATGCAAGGGGTGCAAATTAGTCTATTTTGTATACAAGTTAAATACTGGCTGTTTTATATATTCAATACTTGCTTTATGTTTACACTGAAATTTAAAGTTGATCTAGGACATCCCCTACCCCAACTATAAATCTGTCCCACATTTTAAATTTAGCCCCCCCTTCAATGCAACATGGTTTTGCCCAGGTGCAAAGTTACTCTTTTTATTTGTTTTGCTCTCCTTAATGGCCCTGTGTGCTTTCCTATGTTGCCAATGATTGTAATTTTATTTATATAGTGCCAATCATATTACGCAGAGCTGTACAGAGAATATGTAATACTTTACATCAGTCCCTGCCTCATTGAAGCTTATATTCCCTACCAAACACACTTACACTAGGGTCCATTTTTTGTCAAAAGCCTCTTAACTTCTCAAAATGTTTCTGGGTTGTGTGAGGAAACCTAAGCACCTGGAGGAAACCCAGATGAGCAGGAGGAAAACATAGATAGAGTCCTTAGGTATATTTACTAAACTGCAGGTTTGAAAAATGGAGATATTGCCTATAACAGCCAATCAGATTCTAGCTATCATTTATTTAGTACATTCTATAAAATGACAGCTAGAATCTGATTGGTTGCTATAGGCAACATCTCCACTTTTTCAAACCCTCAGTTGAGTAAATATACTCCTCGGTAAGTATCAAACCCATGACCCAAACGCCATGAGACGGCAATGCTTCACTGGGCATCCATGCTGCCCAATTTTAGAGACATTTGTATAGAAAAAGGTCTGGTACCTCTTCCAAATAATAATTGTAACATTGCAAATTTATTTAGGTAATCCTGTACCACAGATAACATGGCTGAAAGACGGACAGCCTTTGCAAGAAGATACTCATCATCAACTTGAAAACGGAGGGCAACATTTTCAAATTACCAGAGCTATGGTGTCAGACACAGGAAGATATACTTGTGTTGCTTCCAATTTAGCAGGAGATAAAAGCAGAAGCATTAGTCTTGGTGTTATGGGTAAGCTTTATTTAGGTATTTTTATTATGCTTCCTTTAGAAAATGGCAACATTTAACTGTAATAGCTGCATAAGTAAAGAAAAAGTTTATTTATAACTAGATCGGTTTTATTATAAACATATCCATCAAAGAATGTATCCTCCCATTCAACCTAAATATTTATTTCTTGTAACTAAAATTATATAGGTTTTAATGAACTTGTAATTAGTATTGCAAAACAGTTCCAATGTTAACAAATCTTATTTTTCCAGTATCTCCAACAATCTCTGGCTCCAAAACTAAAGAGTCTCCTGAAGATATAACTGTGATTCTGCACAGCTCTGTGTCTCTATCGTGTGACGTTCACTCCCATCCTCCAGCTACCATATCCTGGCATAAAGATGGACATCAAATCCGATCAAAAGATAATATCAGAATTCTTCCAGGTGAAATCTCTTTTATTGTAATAAAAGAAAATCAGACATGTAACTATGGAAATCAGTATGCAAAGAAATTTGTAAAATATTTTGAATACATTTTAAAGGGTAAATTTATGAAACATCACGTCTGTGCGGTTTAGTGCTCCAAACTGCGGCATTTACTATGGGGTGGTTTGAAGCTGGAACGTTAAACTGCCGGCAATACGTGGAGGTTTCAGTACACCCAAAACACTGGCAGTTTAATCAACATTGCCAGAAAAATGCCAGAGTGTTTAGACCTGCTTCTGATTAGCTAGATTGCTCAAACATGCTGTTTGATCTATCTTGCCATTCAGAAAATAAGAGGAAGCACCATTGGCTTATGAACTATGAGGGTAATATTCATTTATAATTAACTTATGGGGAAAATTGTATTTTTCATTGTGTAAGGGGGCAATATTATTGTATCCTCCCTTAGGGGCACATTTGGTATTTCCCCAATGTACTGCAGTGTCCCCCAATGGTAGGATAGAGAAAATAGAACTGTATTATATTATGGGGCAATATGAGTATATAATTATATTAAGGTGGCAATAATATTTGATAGCTAATGGGGGTAATAATTGTTTATGAATGGGGCAACACTTAATATTTCATGATGGGGGCACTATTTATACTATTTACACTACTTATACTGTACAAATGGCACTACAAGTGCCAGTATGCACATGGACACAAGTGCATGCTGGCCCTTGTAGTGCCATGTGTGCACTTTGAATGGTGCCCTCAGAAATCAACAATGTTTTAGTTACTGTAATACCCAGTAGTGCACATCACATGAGGTTCTGGTGGGACTGTGTTGAATTTAATCCCCCCCCCTCCCCCCTTTTGTGTCATAGCTCTTACCTCTTCTCACATCTTGGAACAATTATTTTTCCTTAGTAAATATTTGTATTCTTTTATCTAGGTGGGCGTACTCTTCAGATATTAAAGGCTGAAGAAGGCAGTTCTGGGATATACAGCTGCATCGCATTTAATGAGGCAGGAGTGGATGAACATCATTATAATCTGAAAGTGTACAGTATGTTCATTTCTGTGTTTTGCAAAGTCTTAAGCACATTGACTTAAATGTGGCGTATTGATTATCGAGCTCTTGTTCCTCTTTCCAGCTCCACCTCAAATTAAAAAAGATGATCTTACAGGAAGTGGAATGTTTTCAAAGCAGGTGAAAGTCAAAGTTAATACAAACTTTACTCTTGAATGTGATGTGAAGGCGTTCCCGCTGGCCACGGTCACATGGTACAAAGATGGACAGGTCTGTTCCAACCATTTGTTTCTCTCCACTTCATCTATAATCTTTTCATTCCGTTGGCTTTTAGTTCATTTGTGCATGATTCATGCTGATGCCTATAAATAGACCATACCTTTTCTTAATGCTGCATTACCACCTAAATAGTGAAGTTTTGTTCAGCCAATTTAAAATGGGTGCAGAACTGGGGTGTGCGGATCAATGAGATGCCACAGTGTCTGTGAGTATGGCTTTATTTGTCCTCCCACTCACACCCCTCTCCAAAATGTCACAGCATAGGTTTTCAGCAGGGGCTGAACATAGTCTGGTCAACAATGACTGCACAGAGTAGTCCCCAGACTCTGGGATGGGGCCACAGCTATAATGCTCAGCTCCCTATTTGATGGTAGTGCAGCACGAAGAGCTCATAACAAGCAACAGTAATTTGTCTAGAAAACACTAAAAAAATATATGCAAAGGTTATGGTGCTTGCTAAAAGCCTTGCTAGATTGAATGCAGACTTATGGCAATTATTTTTAACAGAGCCATGAGGTAATGCCAGAACCTATATTATGCTAATTTGATAAAATAAGAAAGATTGTTTTATCAAATAACAATCTGTTTTATAGATATCATAAATGTGATTTGTGGTCTAGGTATCCAGAAGCAAAACAATATTTCACTCTAGAAACCATCCACACTATTTACAAACACAAAACATCTGCCTAATGACATAATGCATCCAGATGCGGTCTAAAACAATTGTTATTTGTCCTGACTAAAGTGTCGCGCTGATTTGTAAATATAATATAATAACCTTTCAATTTTAAAAATAATAATCTATTTTTACTTTCTCTGTACTGCTAAGAAATACAACACAAGTAATAACTATAAAAGTTTATCTTATCTTTATAAATAAGCCAAGCTGTCTAAAGTTGTATTTTTCTAATAGGGAAAATACTTTGACATAATCCTAACCAGAACCATAGTCCTAAAATCTTCCAAATCTAATTCTGATAGTAGTTGTAACTATATTCTAAACTCTAAACATTTAAACGTACACAGATACAGCTTTGACCCTAATTATAGAGCTATAAGAGGTTTTCTCTTTCCCCATGAATAAAAAAAAATAAGAATAAAAAAACAGCTTGGAAACAATGAAGAATGAACTCTTTGAATGCATGATTTATTGACATCGCCCCTCGTTGGACGGAAGCCTCATATCATTATTCTGTGCCCTATTGGCCCCTTATTCATTCTAATTGCAAGAATGTTGTAGTTCCATAAGTGACAGCATGCCCAAGCATTCAATGGCTGCCAGGTCTTGATGGAATTTGTAGTTCCACAGTAGTATTTAATCTATTTTGACTTATAACTGTTACCCTGAGACTAACTGCATATGAGGAGCTAGATAGAGTGCTATCCAACATGGAGCTCGTTGGGCATGTACGGGTGGGGGGGGGGACACTTATTATGTGAGTCTGATTCACATAGGGGTTTAATGAGTGATGAGTGTCCTGGGTCACATTGTGATAGGGGGACCCATGCTCATTGTCCCTTGCGTAGGTGGTGATCATCAGGGGCAGGCTGGGCTGGGGGGTATCTGCCTCCCCAGGCCAGTCACATAGTGGGCTACCTTGGGCTGGGTCACTGGGACACCTGCATTTTTTTCCTTTAAAATGTTCCTAATAGGTTGCTGAGTTAAGGCTTGCCCCTCGGGCTAAAATTTACCATCTCTCCCCTGTTGACCATCCAAGTTTAATGTAGTTGTGCTGGCTAATAATTTGGTGAGGTGCATGCTGTGTGTGTGTATTTTTTAAAAATATTTAATTCTTTATTTGGAACAGTAAAGACACATATCTTTACACCAGCTATCAGGTACAGGCAACATATATGCCTCATAAGTGCATCTAGAGATGCGACAAAGTCTAACTATGCCATATCTCCAGAGGGTGCCCTTGCATGTGCCCTGCCCAATCTACCTCTCTACATTCAAGTATGTTTTCTTGCCCAAGAGCAGTATGAAAAAGTGTATTTTTGCACAAAGAAAATGGACTTATGTCCAACTCTAAATCAGGCTCAATATCTTCTATTTTACAAAGTTTTTTAGTTGCACACATTTTATTGGTAGGGTTATATGTGATCTGATTTCATAATACTCTAAAACATAAGGAAAAAAATAGTTTTACAGTGCTAGCTATTGCAGTTACCATCTGTGAAGGGTGTCCCTGGTGGCCTTTGCTGCAAATACCTGCAGTGCTTGTTGCCCCAGCTAGCTGGAGGGTAGAGGCAAACAATACCAGAGGAGCCCCCTCCTAAAGCACATCTGTTTGACTCTAGCCAGTGGTGGGGTACTGTGTGAATGAGATTGGGCACTAGGCCATCTCAATTTGAACACAAAGAAATATAAACTTTATTTACTCCTCTTGCCCCAGCACAGAAAAGCATAACAGTTGCAAGAATACTCGTGTATATATATATATATATATATATATATATATATATATATATATAGCGCCAGTCTCCTCCTGCACATTCTTCAGCAGATGTTTATGATTTCTCCTTATTCCATCTCAATTCTGCACAGTTCTTATATAGTGACAGCATGTTACATACCCGCCACTGCTGTTGACAGCAGAATTTCCACAGTCACAGACCACTGGTACATCACACAGGCTTTCTATATTATACAGCTCACCTGATCACAGGCATGCAAACGATCACCTCACAGATGCTCAGGACCTCTATCCCAGTCTCCAGGGAGTCTGTTTTTTTCAAGAGGCGCAAACATTCCCTCATCCAGGCATTCCTCTGCCCTGCAGTCTTCTCCTCCCTTACAGTAGCACTCCCAATTAGCCGCGCTGCACCGTGCAACCACCTCCCCTCCACGGTACGCTTGTCTTTACAAGTGGGCTACTCCAGGGGTACCTGTAGGCTCTCCAGATACACTCTATCTTTTGCCCTGTAGTCCCAACACTGTGTTTGCTGCAGTGATGTTGGTTCTTGGGCCCTGCTGTTTTTTGCTGTGTGCTTTTTACTGATGGGGCTCTCCCCTCTGATAGAACAGACACCCATGGCAGCTACCACGCACCTGTTTCAAATATATTGGGGGCACCCATGCTCTAGGGAGTTCCTCTCTGGTGCCTCCTTATTGTTTGGTAGTATAAATACAGATCCCAAATCTGCCTATTGTGGCACCTGCCGCTTACCACCCCCTTCCCCATTTTCTGGCCCCTATGGGGGGAATAAGCGGCAGGTGCCACATTAGGCAGATTTGGAATTTGTTCTTATACCACCAATTTAGAAGGAGTAATTATGGGGGTACTCTTACCCTGTTCTTACCCCTCCAGTGGCTATTTAAAACTGGTGCCTTGTGGCATTAGGTATACCCCCCTTCCAAATGCTGGGGGAGCCCAGCCCATCAGAGGTGGTGTGGCCAGCCACCATAGAGGTGAGACCAGACACTAGAGGGGGATTGGTCAGCCCATCAAGGACATGACTAGTGACATAATGTAGTATATAAAGAAATGCAGAGTATATAAAGAGTGCATAGTCTAGGCCCCATCCCTTAGATCGGGACATAGTCTTGCCTTACTAGAATCAGAACAGTTGGCAGATTGTTCTGCTCTCTCCTACCTGTTCTTACAGCGTTCACTACCTGCTGCTGCTGATGTCTTAAGTTCAGTTGCTGTTTGGATCCTGGATTATTGGGTCCTGCTTGGAATAATGGGAAAGGTAAATTAAATATGGAAAACCTGGCAATGAAGGCACACTGTAGCCCTTTTCCCCAACCAGTCACAATGTTAAATCAATAGCTCTCAAGTTTAATAAGTAGGCCTCACTCCCTGAAAATAGTCCTGACATTAAATTAATAGTATTCACACTTGCTAAATAAACATACCCCCAATACATTAAATTAATAGTATTTACATTTAATAAATACACACTCAGCCCCCAGCAGTCCAGACATTAAATAATTAGTATTTGCAAGTAATAAATAACCCTATTATCCTCCCAACACTAAATAATTAGTATTCACACTGAATAAAAAGCCACCATTTGCCCTAGTCTCAGCCACACATAAAATTTTTAGACCCCAAACAACCCCAGCATTAAATTATCCCATAGGCGCCACCATCATCCCACCAATGGATTGATTTGTCCTGCACACTATTAATAAAATAGCCCACGCCCCCACCTAAATGACATTGAAATCATCCCTGCCCCGGCACTTACCTGCTTTCATTCCAGTACTGTAGAGTCTTTGGTCCACTTCTCTTGCTGCCTGCACACGTGGGACAACTCACATCACGTGGTACATGCCACATGTGTGATGAAGTCAGCAGGGGAGGACCAGATCCTTATGATCCATGGCCACAAGCAATAGGATAGCTGTATATATTGGGTAAATTTCCTAAAACATTCAAATAATTCTTATTTTATCACGCTAATACTATAATTTTAATTGTAATGCAGCCAACAAATAAACACAGTATTGCCCCCAATTTACAGTATGCTACACAGTGGTGCCCCAAATTAACATTATGCCACAGATTTATGTCCCCAATTCACATTATGCCACGTAATAGTGCCCCCAATTCCCATATAAACAAGTGGTTAATATCTACCTACCCATATGTTGACTACTGCAGTCTCTCTGTTCCATCTTCCTACAGCGGCGAGGTCACACAATCAACTGAGGGAGGGGTAGGGGCGGGTCACATGATCGCAGGAGCTGGCCTATTATTCCCCTGCGATCGTATTTGACAACAGCAGCAGCAGGGATGCTGGGGATGACAGCGGGCTCCCTTGTGAGCCGGATGGGCTCCGCCTATATAGAAAAGTGGGTGTGGCCGTAAGGTAGCGGGGCCCACCGTGGATTTATCTGGTATCCCGGTGGGCCAGTCCGACACTGACCCTCCCCAACAACCAGAAACCACAGAGCAAACTGAACTGCAAACATCAAAGGAAGAAGCCAAAAAATAGGAAATTGTAATACAAGAGAAAATTGATTCTTTGAATAAAAATTAAACACAGACATTGACTCAATTATCTCAAAGCCACACAGTATTAGAATGTAAATAGACATTTTAAGTAAAATACAAAGCTAATTGAGAAGTTGAGTATTACACATGCCAGACTAGCTGGCAAAGGATAGTCCCAAAAAATATTGTCAAGATTATGATTGTGGATGCTTTGACCAGAGAACTCTCACTCAGAGAATGTAATTAAGAACTCATGAAGAAGATTAATCTTGTGGCATAATCTTCGTACAGACAGAGATTACTTCACTGCACATACAGGGCCTGATTTATGTTCCGACGCAACCTGCATACAACATGCTTTTTAAAAAAAGAGTACGGAACTTGAGCGTAGGTCCGACCATGTTAAAATCCAAATGGATCTCAAGATATATTTTGATTTGAATCTGCGGGAAGTACGCTCTTCCTAATCTTTACTTGCTGTATGTAAACAGACAGAACAAACTGCAGTATACGTACAAGTGTCTGTTCACTAAAAGGCCACATCAAAGCACATAAGTAAATTTAGTTAATAAACTCTTAACAGTATAATAATTAATAAAAATATGGATTTTAAAAATATATATATTTTTTATTAAATACATAAATTGTGATGATTTTAATGCGTAATGTACATACAGTACGTCTACTGTATTAGTCAATCTTCCTTGCATACACATTTTCTCTGATATCTAGGGGCACACACAAGTGTAGTTTTCAATACAGAGAGTATACTGTCAAAGTCATCACTAACAGCCTGCACTTACACCTGCCCTGCTGCTTGTGCAAATGATACGGCAAAAACCCAGTAAGCACAAGATTTACTGTACCTTGTCTACGTTCTTCCACCCCTTCCCTCCCCGTTCCACTCTTCAAGTGGTAAGTGTCATCTTTAGTTTACACATGAATTTCATGCATTTGCGTTAATTGGAGTAAGGTCCATTTCTGAGCATGCACAGAGCTATTTCAGGCTGGATACGTCATGCAAATTAACTAAAATCCACACATGAATCAGGCCCACAGTGGTAACAGTTACATATAACTAATTACTGAAGGGGTGATAAATGGGATGAGTAATGTGAGATCATGAGTTATCTATGACCCTCTGTTTTTCCATCCTGTTCCATATGCATCTTGTTCCTCTATTTGGATATGTTACACATATATCATACTGTTATGTGTGTCTTGTGTACAGAATACAGCTGACTTTATTCCCCAAATGAGTCCATCTGTGCTCATTTAAAAAGATTCTGAATTTACAGATCATTATCCTAATACATCCTATTACATCAGTTTGTCAACCTAATTACATCTGAGTTTCGCTAAATCTGAAGTTTTAGGACTAATGTGAGCATATAATATTTTCACATGTATAACCTGCTGCTTAATATGAGGTTGTTTTTTTTGTAAAGGTTTTCTTCCATATGTTCCTTCTATTTGCATGCTACATACATTATCATTGGCAGAAAGTTAGAAAGACCATTCTTCTGTCAGCTGCTTATTTATTTTAGTTTGATGACACTGATGTGGTTAGAGATCCATTTTTTCTTAGACAAATTTGTATGTGTAAAGTTCACTTCATATAGAGATACATCTAACACCACTTTCTTCACACACCAGTTTGACAGAGGCTTCACATAGCTACTCTTTGCTGTGGGAGGACCATGCTACACTTCTATCTAACTAACAGTCTGTGGCTTCCTCTCCAGATTATGACACTACCCCTGCTGGCCAACCCTCACTAACATTACTACACAAGTGGACAGGTTAAGATAATCACACTCATATTCTGAACTGCTGTGAACATTCTGATGTCTACAAATATTTCCTTGCCCACTTAAAAAGTAGCAACACATGGAAGTGGAGGATATGAAGAATAATAACAAAAATGTGTCTAAGCCTAGTCAAATGGTCCTAAACCATTGCGTTTTTGCAAATGCTAGCAATATATACCATAAAAACCTAGGAATACATAAGCCTAGGGCACAAACATTTAGGGAGGGATGAAGCCGAGCATTGCCTCAATGTTGTATATTTTTTTTTTCTTTATTTGATTCATCCTTATTTTTATTTTTTCCTTTGGTTAGTGTGTGCTTTCATTTAATTGAGTCAAAATGTAACAAGTATTGCATATAACAACATATTTTCTATATCTTATAACAGAAACTTGATCCTGAGAATCCCTCGCCAATTAATGGAAATAAACTCCATGTAGATAAAGCACAGCTGTCAGATACGGGGCGTTATACCTGTGTGGCATCCAATATTGCTGGAGAAGATGAAATGGACTTTGATGTCATTATACAAGGTTAGAAAAAATTCCAAACGATAGCATTGCAATATCAGTTAGAATGTCAAACTCTGGGTATATATTAGAAATGCCCCAACGCATTAATATTTCTATCAATAAATATCCGTATACTATGTTGTGATGTTTTAGATATGGAGAAAATCATATCTCAACTGTTGACCAACTTATGAAAGTATATACTGACTTTTTTTGGAAGCATATCTCACAACCTAGTTTTGTGGTGCAGTGCATATGCTGCTTTTAACTTTAATTTAATAAAGGAATTTGAGCTTCCTAATATCAACATGTCTTATTAATCCAAAAGTCAGTAAATAAGAAGATTTTCCAGATTCTGTTGCTTCTGCAAGCTTGTAGCTTGCATGTAGTAATTGTGTTCCACTATTTATTGAGATCTGACAATAGGGCTGATTTTCTATAGTCGCTTACACAAAATCTCGGCTGCTTTGGCGATACTGGCTTGGAGGGACAAAAGTCAACGTATCGCTTTGCAAGGCCAGTCTCAAGGAATATACGCATGCGTGACTTGGCTTGCTGATTCACTCATGCACAATGGAACTGAAGGTTTAGATTTGGGCTTTCAGATTCACTTCTTAAACAAAAAATAAATAAATAGTTAAAAATAGATAAACATATTTTATCCATTACCTAAAAATGTTTAAAACATTTTATCCAATGAAAAAATGGTTTATTTTAAGAATAAAGCATTTTTTTCATCAATTTTCTACTGCTCAGGATGATAATGATAGCAGACGGATTGCAAGTAGAAGTACTGCCGCGATCCTTGTTAAATAGGCTTCCCCGTGAAAGCTTTCACCGGTGAGACTTGGGGAATCTTAATGTTGACATCATCGTGCCAGCTTATTATTGAAGCTCAATACAATGGAGGCAGTGGCAGGAACGTATGATACAGGATGTGATGAACAATTATTAATTTAAAGCTCAGTGCTCCTAAATTTTAATGTGTTAATGTCAGGTTGTATCAGTATGATACAGTCCTTGCAACATGGTATGTATGTGTTGTGAAGCAATAAAGATAAGCACCATCATTTTGGTGTCTCTTCACTCTCTTAACTTTCTATCTTGGTCTTATGGAATAGTAACAGGATATCCAGGTTGCAAAAACACAACACTGTTCCTTGGTTAGATTTTGGGGCTCCAAAACAGCATCTGATTATTTCCCAGAGTCCTCTCTTCAGAATTACAGAAAAAGATGACCTTCTTTATGCTTGCTCGATACAACTCCATCCTCTCCTTTTCTTATTTGTCGACTTTCTAAAACAACTTACATAGATTTTTGCTGTTGAGTAGGTGAATCTGTATACATTAGAATTCAACCAACTAGCAATTAGCTTTAATTTGTCTACTTCAAGGTAAACAATAGAAGAATCTGATTGGTTTAGCGTGCAGGTTCCACCTAGATGTAGTGTTATTAGATTAACCCTATTGTGTGTCAACAACTATCCAACATACCATACTTGCCATAAGTACTAGACATGGTCATAATATTGTACTGTTATAGTGGTAAAATAATTTCAAATAATCATCATTAATACATGCTAACTTATACAGCATACAAAATAAGGACAGTTGCTTATGACTCCATCAGGCATGCAAGGGAGTGAAACGCTATTGGCAGTTGATAAATATTAAAAGCAAGACAATACTTCACACCATTCCTGACCACTACGTATTTAATCCATTTGGGAACCTGCTGTATTCAAACTGCTGTTCTCATAGTGTTATTCTCTCTGAGCCACAGCTGCCAAACAGTAATAGACAGTAATAGACTCCACTCAGCTAGAGGTCATATTCAGGGCCACCTATGGCTCCTCAACTGCAACCAATCAGGGACATTATCTGTCTATTAAACCTGGTCTGTACACTACACTACATTAATTCCATGGTATAGTTTTATTTATTATTGTCTCATGTTAATTTATATTTATATGTACACACTTGCAATTCATACAAATGCACAGCCGCACTTTAAAAGTACCATTGTTATTTTCACAATCAAAACTATTTCAGTAGCTGCATTTCATGTGTTCATTTTCACCATCAGTATTTTTTTTAAATTAAATGCTGTTTCAATTTGTTGTTATTATTCCTTTTTTTTTTTTTTTAAATGTATGCTTTATTTAGCACTAATGTGCTCTATGCCCCACCTTGGAAAGCTTGCTGTATAGATGTAGGGACATTGATAGATGGGACATTCACATTACAGCATGTAGTGAATTACTAAAAAGCTAGCAGTGTTTATTAACTGTGTATCATCGAAACTCATTCATCATCCAGACAGTTTGAATGAGTTTTGGGGAGTTAAAACTCATCTCTATAAATCAAATTATTTTCTGTATTTATCCATATAATCACTATGAAGATTAGAATTTGTTATTTGTTGTTTTTCCAAAATAATGGCTAATGCTTTTCATTTTGGTTTCTTAGTGCCACCAATCTTTCCAAAGCTATCTGGACTCCTGTTGAGTGCTGAGACTAACATCATGGGAAGTAATGGTGATAACAAAGATGTTATTGTCAACAATCCATTTTCTCTTTACTGTGAAACCAATGCTGTCCCACCACCAACTATTACATGGTATAAGGATGGCAACCAGTTGACCTCAAATGACAAAGTATTTATATTACCAGGTACTCTATCTATTTAATTACATCAGGAAATTAAAATCTTATTGAAGTTATCACATACTTTGGGTAATACAAAAAGGTGCCATCATTATCATTTACTGTCATTGTATTCTTGCATGAAAATGTCAATAATGATTCATTTGTCAAAGTGTATTGCCCAGAAGATGACTCGTTCCACCTATTTAGAAAACATTGGAAGTTTTTCCAGCATTATAATGTGAATTGCTGAAATCAATAGTGAGATCCAGAATTATGGGAGTTTTCAACAGTTGTATAGTTTAAGATGTGTTTATATACCTGGCAGCACTAAAAGTACAGTATCTCCCCTTTTTTTGTGCGCCACTGAAAGAATGAATCATTTGTTCCTCCACTGAAGTAGTATTTTGCAACTGCTGCGAGCAAAGAATTAATAAAAATGATATTGAAAAAGTTGCTTAAAACGTGCTGTAAATGATACATTGATACTTTTTAATGCCCTGAAAATGGGCAAAGTATATCTGATTTATTTACAACTAAGAAAGACTCCAGTTAACTTTTTATTTAATTTACTGATTACCCCATCCCTTTTGAGACCTCTGCAGTACCTGGCTAACCCAAGCTAGGCAGGTGACAGTAATAGTCCCTTCGGTTAAACAAGGGTAGCTGTCCAATCATTATCAAAACACAGCGGTAAGCACTGTATTAAAGTAAATGTCTTCAGAGCACCCAGCCTTACAGAAGGGACATAACTAGCGCCAGCAGGGGTGCATTACTCATGGCCGCCATGTGGGGGAAGGAGGGTTAATCCCTGAAAATAAAAAATGAATTTGACTTCTTTCATGTTGTTTATCAGTTAAAGTAATAAACTGTGATAAACAAGGCTTGTACTTGCAAAGCGGACTACTGCTTTTATATATAGAAAATAATGATGGTAATATGATTTTACATTCTGATTATGTGCCACAGTACATTTTACCCTGCGTTATGCAGATATGTGCAATATTGATATTAATTTGTACAGTGAACCTGTTTAATATTAATTATACTCACTGTAAATATGCTTCTAATCAGGGGGACACAGTCTGCAGATCACAAGAGCACATCTAGAGGATGCTGGATCGTATACTTGTGTTGCTATAAATGAAGCAGGAAAAGATTCCCTAAAATATAATGTCCGGGTACTTTGTGAGTATTCCACATTCATATCGCTAAATGCCTGTCATTCTCAACATGGAGGGCCTGAGTCATTAAGGAACGTATATGCTGGTTTTGTTTGTATTGTTAGCAAAAATCACACTGCACATGCGGAGAACCGTACGATACTCAACAGAACGCAGCCATGTCCAAGTCAAACTCAGGCGCACACAGTAGTATGCTGATTTTCTGCTGTGTCTCTTGCTCCAAATAGGGGGCTAATTTAAGTTCTGAATTCTAGTGCTGACGGCTGACTATGTAAGTGAAACAATGTGTTTGCAATCAGTAGCAATTGTAAAAATGTATTTTTTGTACAGTAGACATTAAGGACAACCTAATAAAGGGAAAAAAAAAATATAAAAAAACCTTTATTTTTTAATTTCCATTTATAAACATAAATGGCTATATTACTGACAGGTAACATTAATTGATTAATATTTTTTCTGTGCATTCTTTTGAGATTTTAATGTCCAAATAGATATTGTATGTATCCTGCAGTGTTTGGTCTAATAGAGCAGAGTAAATCTACACCCGGAGTCAACACCGCACATATCAGTCCCTTGTTGACTTCGGGAGTATGCAGTGCCCATTTACGTGTGGTTTAAAACACAATGGCCCTGAGTCTTTAAGGAAATTAAAGCATATAAAAGGAGTAACTTTGCACCTGGGCAAAACCGTGTTGCATTGGAGGGGAAGGTAAATTTAAAATGTGGGGACAGATTTATAGTTGTGATAGGGCATGTCCTAGATCAACTTTAAATTTCAATTTAAAAATAAATCTATCAAGTATTTGTGTGCAACATGAAAAAGCAGCCAGTATTTAACTTATGTGCAAAATAGTAAACTAATTTGCACCCCTGGCATTGTAACATGGTTTGTTCCAGAGAACATTTGCTCCTTTTTTTGCCTTACCTTCCTTAACCCAATGTGCTCAGTATGTGTGCCTTAATGACTCAGGTCCGGAGTTTGTAAAATATCACATAAGGATCTGTAAAGCTAATGGTGTAATTCTATTTCTTATCCCTTCTCTGAATGCAATAGCACAAGCATTCAGCAAGAGGTAAACATGGTATAAATGAATAATTAAGTAACCAAAATACATTTAGGGTTAGATTTACTAAAGGGCGGTTTGCTCAAACCACCGCTTTTGGCTATTTTCCTGGCGGTTTTGAAACCGCCGGATTAACTAAAGCCCAAACCGCTGTTGAAACGCCCAGAATTGATATTTTATCAAAACCACCACTTTACAAACCACCATCCCGATTTTAACAATGATGAACATACAAACAGCCGGATTTACTAAGCTGGGTTTTTCAAAACCGCCTAAAAACAGCCATCCAAACGGCCAAAATAAAAGAGGTGGTTGTGAATGGCGAGACTGATCAAACAGCATGATGTTTGAGCTATTGTGCCATTCAGAACATAAGAGACAGCACCATTGACATTTAAATTATTTGGGCATTATATGTTGTGGTTGTAATTATATTTTCTATTTAGTACCTCCAACCTTCGAGGGTGTCAATGAAAATTTGACAGAGAATGTCACATCCCTGACAAATCAAACAATATTGTTAGACTGCACTGTGAAAAGTACTCCTGCTCCAACAGTAAGCTGGCAGAAGGACGGACAAGTCATCAAGGAAGGAAAACATTACCAGATTTTATCCAATGGAAGATATTTGCAGGTTAGTATTACACATGTAATGATCAGCACATAAATATGTTTATGTTTATATGTATCCAGATGATAAGCAGCAATTTAATTAGCCCTATTGTTACCAGATAGAGTCCATATAATGATCACAATAGTCTCTCCTGAAATACATGTACAATTACAGAATCATGAATCCCTTTTATCCTCAGGTCAAAATTAGATGAGAGATTATAAAGTGTTGCACAGCGCAGACATGCATTGAATTCTAGAAAGAAAACTGTAAAATGCATTAAATGTACTGCTCTGAATGAGCCTTAAAGGTAATCTACATATAATGCTATTTGGAGGAAACATAATATGTTTTGGTATTTGGTAATGTAAATGACCAGTTTCATATCCAGTACAGCAATTATAAATAAAATTAAATAAAAACTTTAGGACTTCCTAATGTGCTCTGATGTTTCACATTTACCATAGTCATGAAACTGAATAAGGCTAGGTACACACTGGAGGGTTTTCATCCGATTATCTGGCCAATCACCCGATAAATGACTGCTCGGCACATATCATTTTAGTGTGTATACTTACACAATGAATGACAGTCGTTCCAAAGCGACAATTGTCGTTTCATTTGGTTGGTCGTACAGCTCAATACTCTCATTCCAATCACCTTCCAATCATGTAGTCTGTATGCACTCAGAATCACTATCTCCATAGAGTTTACAGAGTCATGGTCTTTTCAGCCGATGCCGGCAATGAATATGTTCTGGTGACTAAATGTAGAGAGTGCTGTAGATGGAATAATTTGTTGTTCGTTCTGGGACTGAGTATTTAGTTTCAGAGTCACAGAAGCTAACAAAATTCATTATGACATGTGGATAGCTATAACAAGGCAGCTAATCAGTATGACAGGTATTAATGAATGAATGCAAATTGTGCTGCTAATCTTTAAATGACTATAGGACCAAATAAAGAGCACAGATCTGAAGGTAAATCGCGTCAGTGTGTATTGAAGGTAAATCGTGTCAGTGTGTATGCATGACTTGCCCGACCGGTCGAACATTCAGTTGTAGGTACATTCGTTGTAGATAACAGATTTGTTGGAAATTTCTCCAGTGTGTACTTGGCCTAATTAGTAATATTTGGTGAACCGTCCAAAAACATTGCTGATCATTTCATCTCTTATAAAACCCTTGAACACTAATGGTTGCTGCAAAATATGCAATGAGTTATAAGCTGAACCATATCCACAGTTCTAACTGTTAACACTTGTGTTGTGTTTTTAGATCTCAAATGCTCAGTTAATGGACACTGGCCGATATATCTGCATTGTTGAGAACACAGCAGGAAGCGCACAGAAATTGTTTAACCTAAACATTTATGGTAAAACACTTAATGTTATTTATTGAATTGAGTCATTAATAAAGCCACGCATAGGTTACAAAAGAGTTAATGGATAAAATAATATTATTTTCTATGTCAACCCTAAAACACATGCAATGTTGATAAGATTCATTTTTAAATGTATTATTAGTTAAAGGGGCTTTTCCTTAATGAATCCTCCCTACAAATGGCAAATAGGGCCCTCATACCTGTGAACCCCATCTGTTACCAGAAGGCTGAATCCATCCATAGTGCTTCAATAGAGTTCTGTGATAGCTTGTCCACAGAGTTGAAATGCCATGAATAACTTGCAATAATGCTGCAGGAAAAATGAGCACAAATATCCGCTGGCGGTTCTCCCATAACAATGAGAGTCCCTGGGGGACCCTTCTATTTTCTAAATATAGGTGAGAAGGGTTAATTAAGAAGGGATTAAAATTAAAAATATAAATTACTCACCTTTACCTACAAAGCCCTCCACAGGAAAATCCCTGCATACATCTCAAATCTCATATCAAAATACTCTCCCTCCCGCCCTCTTAGATCTACCTCTAACCTGCGACTTGTCTCATCTCTGATAACCAGCTCTCATTCCTGCCTACAAGACTTCTTCCATGCTGCTCCCCACTTATGAAATTCCCAACCAATCAGTCTTCAAATCTTTAGATATTCTTTGAAAACCTATCTTTTTTAGAGATAACCTTATCCTTGATAACTTTATTCACAATAATGCTCCCTCACAACTATCCCAATCTCCACTGTGAGCCACACTCACTCCTCTTGTTTCAACTGTACCCTCTTCCCTTTATAATGTAAGTTCTCTAATGAGCAGGATCAGTGTCGGACTGGGGCATGAAGGGCCCACCGGGAAACTGCAACGCTAGGGGCCCACCAGAGGGGGTGTGGCCAGCCATCATAGAGGCGAGACCAGACATTAGAGGGGGAGTGGTCAGCCCACGAAGGACAGATCGCACCATAGAGTAGTATATAAAGAATGCAGTGTGTATAAAGAGTACACAGTCTTGACCTGCCCCTTAGATTGGGCAGAACAGTCACCAAAAAATCGGGATTGTCCCACTAGACCAGGCTTGACTAACCTATGGCACTCCAGGTGTTGTAGCACCTGGAGTGTCTGCAAAATCCTGAAACTGTCATTCTATAAACCTTGTCTCTAGATGATGACAGAAGAAAATAAATGGTAGTGACCATCTTTCTTTTAAATCGACTTAATTGTCATGTCTTCTTTACATTGCACAAAATACCACTGGCATTGAGAGAAGCTACCTGCTTCCAGAGGTACATGACGAAGTATGAACAAACCTATTCCAGCATCAATAACGAATACTTTTTCAAGAGATTTTGCTGCATACTTCACCAAGTCAAAGCCATAAATGGCAAACTATAAATGAATCAGGAGGAATATAAATGTTAAAATGATAGCTGTAATTTTGTTTATGCAAACAAGAACTGTGCACTAAAATTACAGGGAAATAAGGATCTGCATTATAAATCAACCGAATCCTGGATTTGGAGCATCCCTATAATAAAGTAATGAGTGAGGATAGCTTTAATTCAAAAGATTACTTACTTTGCAATTAGACAGACATACATGAAGAACGGCGTTGAGCTCTCCCACAGTTTCACTGCCACTAATTTGATTACAGGTAGAGCCTCGTCTGGGCTCTCTGCACCTGCGCGTGGTTACACAGAGTCTCCCCGCAGCCCGCCGCCGTTGCAGCAAGTGTTGGTCTGTTCTATAAGCTCCGCCCTAAGAACAGAGGGGGCGGAGCTTAATCACGGCGGGGCCTACCGGTGGTTAGACCAGCTGCCCGGCAGGCCAATCCGAGGCTGAGCAGGATCCTCCGTACCCTTTGTTTTCATGTCTTCATTCATTTTGTCTATCTTGTCTGTTCATGTTTTACGCATGTCCTTTATTTGTATGTCTTTGTCTTCCCTACTGTACGGCGCTGCGGAGCACTGTGGCACCTTACAAATCTATGATAATAATAATAATAATAATAAAAAAGGATTGTCCAAAAGGGGGCAACCGCTTTGTTCCTTGAGAGCTCAGCTCAACTGTATAGTTTGGATTTGAAAAAGTATTATTGATATGGAAAAATCTAAATTTAAAGAACGTGACACACGCAATGAAAATATAATTTTGTCATATAAGCTAACCAAATATTACTAAGTCCATTAGAACTACATTTGCCAGCTAAAGATTTTAGAGTACTAGAATGCACATGCATCCTTACAGCCTGATGTATTTACACTTTTCTGTATTTATGTGGATAAAAATCCCATGATTTCAGGTACTACTAGATAAAATATTTATTTATTTAGCCACATAGGGCAATCAAAGAAGCTAATCCCAAATTTACAGTATTATCATAAGAACTATCAAATAAATTAGTTTGGATAGTTTTACCTGTCATTCATTTGTCTAAGAAATCATCACTACAACACAACATCAATCATAAATATATAACAAACAGTCCTATCATCTGATTTATCCTTTCTACCAGACAATGCTTAAATGGGATAATGGTATAAGGGGATACCATTTTAAAATGTCTATATTTACAAATATAGAAACTCTTTGTGAAACAAATGTTTTTTCAAGGAACATTAAGTGATCAGATTCTTTCTTTACCATATTTAATGCAGTTCCTCCCAGAGTCGCAGGCAGCAGCTTTGAAAATGTCACAGTTGTAGAAAATAATTTGATTTCTCTGACATGTGAAGTAACTGGATTTCCACCACCTTCAATAAACTGGCTGAAGAATGGCAATGTCCCGAGCCCTAGCAAGCATCTTTTTATTGTGCCAGGTAAGAATGATTTGTTAATGAAAAATAGTTTTTCCCTTTTTCAACTGTTTTCCATAGGAGATATATTACAAAGAGCAGTGGGAAAAACCCACTTTTTGAAGTTGCACCTCCATTTCTGTCAAAGTGCATTTGGAGTAAGATGATGCGGTGTTTGTTGTTATCTTTGTCATCTTTGCCAGTTGATATTTGTTTCAGCTGATGATTTGATTTCAGGAGCAGACAAGTGAGGGTCGCGCTGCTGGAAGTCTGAATGGTATATATGTTAAGTAAAAAAACCTGATTGTACGGAGGTTCTCCTGAAAAGCGAAGAGAGACAATCCAAAGTAATCCAGATGGATATATAAATGTATATATTTATTATGCTTAGCAGTATGTTAGCATTCAAAGCATGACACTTAAAAATACACATAAAAACAATAAAATGTGTTTAGATGGTAAAATAGAATTTACAGTACTGTAATATAGAAAACAAAAAAACCACCGCGGCTGTATGGTAAGTTAGTGTACACTATAAAATATGTGACCAAAATGCGATGTGGCCATCATTCATAAAATACAATTCATGTGAAAGTGTCCAAAGAGCGCAAATAATTTTAAGAACTAGACTCTTCGAAAGACCATTCATAAGTTAATTGCCTAATATGTCGGCCTACTCCGTCAGTTAACAGTGTGCATTGGCAATAATAAATCTCTCATTCACCTGGTTCGACGTGATCCGTCAGAAAATCTGTTTAGCCGGCTTATGGATAGTAAGATGAGTAAGATGATGCGGTACATTTGAAGGGCATAGAAAGTTTCCCAGCCATTTCCATTAAGCAAAATAAATGGACTGCAATTTGTACCTTCTAGGCACACTTCTGTGGGAAATGCATTTCTAGGCCCACCTAGAAAAGGGAAAAAAATATTCTTTGATATGGCGTCTATGAATAATAAATAAAAACAAACAAGAAATGGCCTAATGGTCAAGCAGCTGCAATACAAAAGGTGGTTGCAAACCCCCTATATACAATGCAGTAAACTAAAACAAACTGCAGCGCTAAAGACCCAACCAGCTAATAAAAAAAAAATCAATGTAATAGTCACGAATCACCATATAAAATGTAACATTTATTAATGTCATCATACTATAATAAAAAAAAAAACACACATAGAAATGACCTTATAAACAAATTCAAAACAATATAAAAAAAATGATATCCGATCGGAGTGTATTGCAATCATTTTTTTAGATTGTTTTGAATTCTGTGCCAATTCTGATTTTCTTTCATCTCCCTATTCCCAAATGTAGGCATTTTTTAGTTTTCAGAAGTGTTTCAGAAGTGGGGAGTAGGCATGAGCCTGGAATTGCGGTGACTGGACCATGTAGGTTCAAAGTGCAAAACCAAATTGTTCTGTGGTGAGCATCTAGTGTGTCTTGTGAACCAAAGCTTAATAGCAGTGGCAAGTGCTAAGTTTATTATTTTCTATGCTTCCAATTTATTTTCAGATATATTATGTTCTTTTTAGTTTTTCATACAATATTATTAAAAGACTGGCTTATGTGATGTATTGGGGGTCAGGACTATCTAGTTGATGCTACCTTAAACATTGTGATCAAATATGTTGTAAAATAATATCTGTGTACCCCACATATTCATGCCCCTCTGTTCAACACCTCATCTTCCTTCATTTTAAGTGGAAACAAGAGGTGGTTGGAAAAGACCAAGTAACAAATCAAGAAAATCAAAAGGAAAAAAATCATACATTTAAAATTTCATACATAGGACCACACATAAAACAATTTCAAATGGAAGAAAGATAGTTTTACTATGGGCATAGGAAGGGACTCTTTACTGTAAGAGTGATTCAGTTGTGGTATTCAAAAAAATATCTCTGTAGCTATTGTGACAGAAGCACTGGAAAAGTGGCAAATAGCAGGTATGTAAGTCCAAGGCTGTCTGTCTTATATGCTTTTAAACCCCAGGGAGATTGCTGGTGTTTGAGAAAACCTTCCCAAAGAGTATGTTTAGCTTTAGAAAAAAACTGGTAAAGGCCCCTGGGGTGTAAATGAAGAGAGAAGGACGGGCTCCATTTACAAGGCCCAGTCTGGGTCTTCTGATCTTCCAGTCTGACAGCAGACTGATTAATGGTTGCACCTGAATGGTGTGTTTAAAAGGATGTCCGATCAGTCTCAGTCTCTTTCTGCTTTGCCTAGAGAAAGGATTCTCTATAGGAGATCTGTTGTGAGTAAACCGTATGCTTTTGTTTAGTTTGACAGTCAAGAACGACATATGTTTACTTAGTGGTATATGGGCAAGGTGTTTATTTTGAAGGCGAAGTGTTTATTTCAAAGTTTTCTTTATTCTTCGGCTTTATAAAATTGGCTGAAGCCAGTTGTACCAAAACCTTGTGTGACTTCTCTGCTGCTGTACACTTCCATCTAGCCCAGGACATAGCACCTGTTCCCCTAACCTGGTTACACTATAAATAATGCAATGCATTATGGGTGTGAATTTCAGTGAATTTATAAGATTGCCATTTTTGAAGTCAGTAAGGAAATTGTTTTTCCACAGTGAGACTACACTGGCAACTGTCACAAGGGATTATTTTGCCTTTCTTTGGTTTAATGCAATTAGAATATATATAAAAAATGTTGAACTTGATGGACATATGTAGTTTTTTTAACTTACTAAATTTGTAACTATATAGCAATGTAAAAAAAATTATGCACAGTGCGCCTTTGTTCTGTGCCTACATAGCCTATGGGGTAATTGCAGCAAATTCTTACTACACACATTTTGTTTAAAATCACATAAGTAAGCAACATTTTATTGTCCTTCAATGCTTAAAATTGTATTTTTAGAATTCTGGTGCATCAGTATGGCTTTATAAGGTTTGTTCCAACATTTATTTTAAATGCAGTTTTTATATGAAATTTTGTCTTGCAGCATAAACTTTACCCTACTTCATACTCATACATTTCACTGTATTTTCTCCAGGTGGCAGAATATTGCAAATTTCTCAAACCAAACTGTCCGATGCTGGAGAATATGTATGTGTTGCCATTAATCAAGCCGGAGAAAGCAAGAAAACATTCTCTCTTAATGTCTATGGTTTGTGTTTCCAATTAAGTACAGCATTGTGGATAATTAATAAGACAAGATCATAGTTAATAAAAAATGGACTAAAATTGTCTTGTGTGCATTATTATTGCAGTGCCTCCTACAATCATCGGTGGTAGCAGTGATTCCAGTATTGAGGTTAACATTGCTACATCCTTCTCATTGGAATGTGAATCAAATGCTATCCCACCTTCTGTCACCAGCTGGTATAAGAATGGTCAGTTGCTTGTGGAACATGCTAATTACCGGATCCTAAACAAAGGACAGACATTAAATAATAAAAATGCTCAGGTAACAGATACATTTTTTAAGCTTTTTTGTGTAATTAATTAGGAGAATTGATTTAGACACTATTTTCTAAGGTTGAACAAATCATTTGGGCTCAGTGTGACCATGTTGCAGAATGTTTTATTTATTATTCAGCTTGGACTAAGTGTTGGAAAGTTACCATTTTAGTCAGCACTTTATTTAAACATTTGTTCCAGGTGTCTGATACCGGAGAATATGAATGTATTGCTACAAATGTTGTAGGACAAGACAAGAAGACATTTTTTCTGAATGTTCATGGTGAGTATTTTTATATGCAGTATAATTATTAATTCTGAATCTCAAAATTATCTAATAATTACAATATTTGTAATAGCTGATGTGCAACTAAACCCCAAACATGAAACGTTCAATGTCCTATTAAGAAGGAAAGTGGAATTAAGCAATTCTTCAGCCTTCCATTAGAGGCTTCTGAAACAATATCCCATATTTTTAGGATGTTGTCCTAAATGGATCTGATTCATTATAGTCTTTGCGTTTTCAAGCAAAACTTGTCAGTTTTAGGTTCTGTGACATTACAGGCTCTGTCTCTAAGTATCATTCATAGAATATTATGGAATTGTGCCCCCAAATGGGCACATTAAACATATAAATGACATAATGCTTGGCATATTACTGAGCTCATCACTCACAATAGCTGTAGATAGACCAGGAAAGTAACCAAGACCAGTATCTGACATTATGTGTATATTGGGCAGAACCAAGACCAGTATCTGACATTATGTGTATATTGGGCAGAACCAAGTCCAGCATCTGACATTATGTGTATATTGGGCAGAACCGAGACCAGCATCTGACATTATGTGTATATTGGGCAGAATCAAGACGAGTATATGTCATTATGTGTATATTGGGCAGAACTAAGACCAACATCTGGCATTATGTATATATTGGGCAGAACCAAGACCAACATCTGGCATTATGTATATATTGGGCAGAACCAAGACCAACATCTGGCATTATGTATATATTGGGCAGAACCAAGACCAGTATCTGACATTATGTATATATTGGGCAGAACCAAGACCAGTATCTGACATTATGTATATATTGGGCAGAACTAAGACCAGCATCTGACATTATGTATATATTGGGCAGAACCAAGATCAGTATCTGACATTATGTATATATTGGGCAGAACCAAGACCAACATCTGGCATTATGTGTATATTGGGCAGAACCAAGACCAGCATCTGACATTATGTATATATTGGGCAGAACCAAGACCAGCATCTGACATTATGTGTATATTGGGCAGATCCCAAAATGTTCTTGTAAAGTAAGCTTTAGTGACATAGGAGATTTATGGTTGACTCCTGCAGAGAAGTGTGCATACCTTTCTGAAAGCCAGTTAAGTGTAATAATATATAGATTAATAATTACATTTATTAAGACCTACAAATAAACATTCTGTTCTTAGCACCTCCCAGTATACAAGGTCCACAGGAGGAATATCACAATGGAACAATTCAAAACTCTGTTACCTTTTCATGTGATGCTTATGGAATACCTACACCAACTTTAAACTGGCTTAAGGATGGGAATCAGATAAGTAGGTATTTGTCTTCTAATGGTGAATATTTGTAATACAAACTGTACAGTTCATATTGTTACGGGAATGCTACACATCAGGGACCTACTGTGGAATCAATATACTTGTCAAAAAAGTTATTAATTTGAAATATTCCATTTGGTAAACTATAATATTTGGTTGCCTGTGAGAGCTGTATTATATTTTTTAAATTGTTATTTTAAAGATTATGGCGATCAAAATTGTATACATACAAAAGAAAATACACACTCATTTTTGTATACAGATATGGGGCTGATGCAGAGTGGGATATATGCCAGCCTTCGCCTGGAGAAGTGGGGCAGAGGAGGGAAGAGGTGTTTCAACAATGGCAGAGTACAGTAAATGCATGTTTGTGGAACTGCAGCTTGTGCAGACCTGCAGAAACATGCATGTACATCTGTTAGGAGGTGTACTTTATACACCTGCTATAGGGCGGGCACAAGTACTTCTTCAGATGTGCCATTTACTCCAATTTTGTGACCTACTCTGTATCAGCCCCATAATCTCCACTCCGGCAACTCAGTTCCCACCAAAACATAGTTAGACACTTTAAAGACAATATAATAATGGAGCATATTATCCCAAAGTGATAAATCAGGCTATCCAGGATTCTTATCTTTGAAATAAAGAAGAAAAAGACAGCTGTAGGCTGAAAATTAGATCAGCTGTCCACAAGTCCAGTATCATCCCAGGCAAATCAACATTACTGAAGAGAAAAATGGTAGCACTAGGAATTGCAGATGAACAGTAAATTTATTCAAATGAGCAACGTAGATAAAGAGCATGTTTGCTATTTGTTTTTGTGAATAAAAATATAAGTCGCCTCCAATTCTTTGTACTACTGTTCTTTTATTTATGCTCAGGGACTGTGAAAGCACCTATACAAGGCCTACCCACCCCCAAAACCCAGGAAGTGGTTCTCCCAAAATGCAGTCTCTTACATTGGCTGGGGGGAGATGGGGTCGGCATCCTTGGTGCCTCAGGCTGGGAGTGTGGCATTTGGTTGTGACATCATAGTCAAATGCCACATTCCCAGCAGTGGCGCACGTAGGGGGGGTTTCTGGTTCCCTAGAAACCCCTCCCCTCCAGGAACCAACGGTACGCCACAGCAGCCGCGGCGCTGTCAAAGAAGCGTCCGCGGCAGTGCTGTATTGTAGTATAATACAGCACTGCCGCGGATGCTGCTTGACAGCGCCGTGGCTGCTGTAGAATTCAGACTCGCTGAAATGGAGCTGCTGCGCATGCACAGCAGCTCTCTCTCGCTCTATTTTTTTTTTTCCCGGGGGGGGCGGAAACCCCCCCTTCTAAATCCTGCGTTCGCCTCTGTCCAGAGCAACACTAACTGGAGGAGCAACAGCCCGCAGCTTCTCATGTAAGAAGCTATTGGCTGCTTCTCCTTCATGTTAGTGGCCAGCGCTCAATATTAAGCTCATATTAAGTCACTCACTATATGAGTGACATTATGTTACTCATTCAGTGTTTTAGGCGCCCCCTAACCTAGGCAGCGTAGTTTCGCCTAATGGTGGCAGTGGCCCTGTTTTTACTTCTCTGGAACTATTTGATCTACTAAATACCAATGGATTATCTAAATTGACATGACTCAGGAATAATTGTTGTGAGTGCTCTGTCTGCAGATGCAAAAGATAGTGACCTTGCATCAGAAACTGCTTTTACTAGTTCTGCATCCCACATCTGGGATACCTATTACTCAGATACTCCATAGTTATCCTATAAGCATTCCCTCAAAAGCCAAAATCTCCAATCCTATTTTATTTATTTTCTGGTCTAGCATGTCTTTGTGGCAAACTCCAGTCATTCATTTTATTTACTGATGAGTGCAAAGTAAATGTATTATATTTTTGAGGATATAACTAGTATTATATTATGTAGTTAGGTAAAATTATATTAACATATGATTAGTAATTTGTTTATTGGTAGTAAATATATAGTTTTGCTTAATAAACAATCATGTGTAGAATACAGCAACATGTTAAGGTCCTCAGCTCCAGTCGATAAGCTCTAGTGCCCTGGTCCTGAATGAAACCAATTAATCTGCACTTGTGTGTGTGATAATAGAACTGTGAGGACCCTAAGATAAATTGTCTTGTTCTAATAGAGTTGTGTAATTATTGATGTCTATTTTATCTATGTGTGTAAACCCAAGTCATTAGAAAGTCAAAGAATAAATAAAGCAGATGATGTTCTGTAGGTATATATCCCCTTTGTGGTATCCAAAGTTTTCCCGCAGTGTGACTTAATAGGTGTGATGTATGGTACATTTAACATACTTTTTGTACATGGATTCATGTTTTAAAATCCAGTAACAGTATGCTACATTAATCTTTCGGAACTTACATTCAAATCATACAGATTTTTTGGAAGCTCACTTTGTTTCTGTTGGGAGCAAAATGAAGATAACCAGAGCTCATCTCACAGATGGTGGGAATTACACATGTCTTGCATCAAATATAGAAGGCAGAGCTCAGAAAAACTTTATTCTATCTATTCAAGGCAAGTCACCCAGCCGTACTTGTGCATAATTGAAATGAACCTTTACATTATTGCAGTCATAATGTACATAATAATGTGTAAATATTTAAAGTTCCCCCTAGCATTGCTGGCTCTGGAATGCCAAACGAGATCAACGTTTCACCAGATGAAGACATACAGATGGTGTGCAAGGCCAGTGGAATTCCTGCACCTTTAATTTATTGGCTCAAGGATGGTAAACATATCATCAACAACGATCACTTTCACATTAAGTAAGGATCTATTAAACTGTGTAATATGTCTAGCATAATGGAAACAGTGTTTGGTTTGTAGTTAGGGATTTTATGTAAAATGGATCCGTCACCCACACACAGTGAAGGCTTCTCGGCTTAACTAATATTCATAAGAATATTTGATGTCAGCAAGTAGGCTTGTAGGACTGATGGGAGTGAGTTCTCTGTACAGCGCTGCGGAATCAGTGGCGCTATATAAATAAATGGTGATGATGTTCAAGAGTAATGCTTGTCCCCAAAAACTGTAGGTGGATTAACTCAGTGTTGCAATTTCCAAAATGAAACACAAGCTACTCTAACTTAAAATCAGGCCTAAATGACAAGTCTATTTTGTGGGGGTAGAGACGACAAAGAAGGACTAAGTGATCTTGACACAACTGGATCACAGAATTTGGAAAGAGAACTCTCAAACTCATTTGTATTAGGCCTGCCTGGCTGTGTCTCCCTGTGGGCAGGGGTCTACCCAGTCAAGGGGATAGTGGTGTCATTTAATCATTTGCCGGTTACCTTACTAAGTAAAATGATAAGCTGCATATGGCATATTCACAAATGGCTGCTTCCGCTGTTTGTATGTGACAGGCACACTTTAATGCACAGGGCCCTTAACATTAAAAGAAATCCTGCACACAATTGGAATATTATATAAGATATATATTTGTGGTGTTTGATGCCAAAATGTAGATGAAACTGTTAAATAAAATCACAGATCTTGGGTACATTTTGCTTATGAAAATCAGTGGGGTGTATCATCTTGCTATAATTCTTCATTTGTATTTTATATAGTGTGCTTGAAAAAATTGAAATGACCATAGTTATTCTATGTAGTAAAACCAGTCTTATTCCCATGCACTGCAATGTGTCATTACTCTGGCACTTATGAATGCTTTGGTTTGACTCAGTAGTAGTGACAACTAGAGGTCGGAGGCTGAACTGCCAGAGCAGCCCATGCGCTGAAAGGGGGCCAGGTGATGCTGGTCCATACACTGTGGAGTCCCCCACTCTGCACTTCTGAGCATGCACAGCGGGTGGCGCATGCACAATGAAGCGCCTATTGGGCTTTCATCTCCAGAACCCTGCACATGCTCAGAAACAGGTGCCTCCAAAGCAGAATCGACAAACGCCCCCCAAAAAGTTTGCAATGCTTTGCCTGCTGAGTGTTACGCCTCTGCTTGCAGTGAATGGAAAACATAAGCATTTCATCTGTCAAGTGCTGCTTGCATGTTTTGAAAGCTGAAGCATTCTGCATTGCTTATCATTGTCATGTTCCTAATTCACATGACTCTTAGGCTTTACAATGCTGTATTTTTCTGGTATGAAGTACACAGCATCCATTTAACATCAATATTAGCATTTGTATATGTTACCAAGCAAACAAAAAAAATAAAACAAAAAAAATAATTTTTCTTTTTTTTAATCTTTTTCCCACATGCAAAGTACAGCTTAACAATATTTTCAATGTGATCTATTTTGTTTTAAATTTCAAAGCAAAACGTCAACTGGAGAAATATTATCCATTTTAAATGTTCAAGCAGCTGATATGGGAAAATACACATGTGTAGCTACCAATCCTGCCGGTGAAGATGACAGGGTATTCAACCTAAACATACATGGTATGTAATTCTTTACAAGACTCTAGAAAACATGACATTTTATTATCTCAGTACAAGCACTTCTGCTTCTCTTAGCATCGCTTTTGCGCTATAACTCCTACTGCAGGAAACATGTCCACTGATGCTGGGACAATTTCACAAGTTCCCTGAGACTTGTCTTGAATACATTTTATGGTGCTTCATCTTTATGTCTGAGAAATTCTCCTTAACCTGACATCTATCTTGTAGTTAATACACTAACTCTACTCAACTATAGTACACTCAGTTGCAGGTATTTATTGTTTTAATACGAGATGTATTTATGTTTACTTGTACTGTGTTTTAGTTCCTCCTAAGATTGCTGAAATCCAAGGGAAGCCATCAGTTCTGACAGCAGTTTTAGACACTTCAGTAAACATTGAATGTCTTGTAATTGGTGACCCAACACCGCAAATCAATTGGCTGAAAAATGGCCTCCCACTTTCTGTATCATCACAAATACGGCTTCTTTCTTCAGGACAAGTGCTCAGGTAAATCTATATGTGAGTCATTTCAAAAAAGACATATCTTTAGAAAAATGAATATCTGCAAGTACACTTATATACACATTTTTTTTAATAAAAGACCAAGGTAAGTAGACCTACAATGCATAATATACATATAATTTTATGTCTCATTTCTACAGTGAAAATGTTTTGCCATATTAGTTTTTGAATAACATAAAAAGCTATCAGGTGGGAAAAGTTATTGCTGTTTCAGAGATTCTTTAGTCATTATGGTCAAGGTCCCGACTCATCAAGGCACGTATCTGACGGTTTTGTGTGTAACGTATGCACAATCACTCTACGTATTCCCAGAAACAGGCCCTACGCAACTAAATGCAGCAATGTTCACTGCATCTACGTACGCAAAGGACACTTGCTACAGCCTATGATTTCTGGGAGTGATAGAGGGGGATAGGGGCATTCACCCATAGTCAAGGTACATTAAGTGCGTGCCAAACTCGAGCGCACGCAGCCACATCCGAGTCAAGCTTTGGGCATCTCAAAGTTACATGTTTTTCTGTCGTATCTCTTGCTCCAACTAAAGGTCTAGTGAAAGTACTGATCAGTAGTGATGACAGTCTTGCATACATGCTATAACATGTGTTTGCAATCTGAAGCAACTGTAAAATAATATTTTATGTTCAGTAGACATTAACATCATCTTAATAAATTTATATAATGGAAAAAAATATGTTTTTAACTGTTTTGTCATTAATGCTTATATTATTAAGAGGTAACATTAATCCAATAGTTCTTATTTTTCTGTGTGTTCTTTTGTGAATGTGTGTTCCACATAGGCAGTGCACGTATCTTTAGATCCATTACTTGTTGAATTCAGGAGTATGTAGAGCTGATTTACGTGTGTTTTTAACACTGATAACAGCGGGCCTGATTGATTAAGGAAAGTACTAATTTTTACTTAAGTTTTCTCCTGGACAAAAACAATGCAAGGGGTGCATATTAGTTTATTATTTTGCACATAAGTTAAACACTGCCTTTTTTTTCCCTAGATCAACTTTAAATTTCAGTGTACAAATAAGCTATCAAGTATTTGTGTGCTACATGAAAAAACAGCCAGTATTTTCCTTATGTGCAAAATAATAAGCTAATTTGTACTCCTTGCATTGCAACATGGTTTTGTCTAAAAAACTTAGGTAAGAAAACTTACTCCATTTCTCACTTAACTTCCCTTAATGAATCAGGCCCAGTGTTACCTAATAAAGCGTTTATTTATTTACAGCTCTTAGCTTCTTAAATAGGCCCCTTAATGTTTTTCTTGAACTCCAGCGGTCATTATTTCTTCTGACAAGTCTTTTCTGCAGATACAGAGAGAGATACTATTTACAAAGTGGCCATTCTCATTCTTGTCATCACATCTTACTACGGACACAGATATGTGGAGTAGTAACCAGGGAGAGTAAACATATATTATAATGCACTGGGTGAATGCTGCCAGAACATTTCCAGCAAATCTTTTTACTAATGCCCACAACAGTCAATAAAAGCCAAATTTGCTTCTTCCTCTTCGTCATCATCAACATCATTAACTACTGTGTTCCCTCTAAAATATGACAAATATTAGACTCCGCTCCTGTTTTGAACCAATGAAATTAACACTCAGAACCAGCAAGATGATTTTTCAACCAATAGTTGTCCAAGCTGTTTAGTTGGTTATCAGGGAGATTTAGAAATCCACTGGGTGTCCTCGGATGACCACAGGGAGTCAAGTGATAGGATTGCAGAACAATTTAACTATACATGTGTGGTCAATATGGACTAGATAAAACTTTTTTCCTGATCACTTGGCTTGTTCACTGGTTTATATTGGAGTTTGATGGTGTAATCGTGTAATCATAAGAGAACAGTTGTCATCTTCTTTGCCTACAAGCGAATTAACAATGCTATGGCTTTCAACAGTTTAATTAACAGACTTACAGTAGTGTTGGAGGCCACGCATTTGGAAATATGATGCCAGTTGCCACTAACGATGAGCGGGCTCGGATTATCGCAATCCGAGCCCACCCAAAGAGTGCAGATCCGAGGGAGATCCGAGCACTGTTCGGGTATTTCCGGCGGAGAGAAACAATGAAAACGAGGCTCTGACTCCAAATCCCGCCGTCGGATCTCGCAATACTTAGATTCTATAAATTCCCCGCTTGCCGCCGCCATCTTCAGTCGGGCATTGATCAGGGTAGCGTGAGGTTGGGTTTTTAGTGGTGCTGTGTCCTTCTCCTCTGTCCTGCTGAGTCCAGTGGTGCTTTGTCCTGTGCTCTGTCCTGCTGAGTCCAGTGGTGCTTTGTCCTGTGCTCTGTCCTGCTAAGTCCATTATTATAAAAAAATTATAAAAAAAGAATAAAAAAATTATACAAAAATTATACAAAAATAATAAAAAAAAATTATAATTTTTTTTTAAAAAAAGTAGAAAAAAATTTGTACTGCAATACGTTCACTGTTCCTGCAGTCCAGAAATGTTAGTACTGCAATATTTAATTACGTTCACTGTTCCTGCAGTCCAGAAATATTAGTACTGCAATATTTAACTACGTTCACTGTTCCTGCAGTCCAGAAATGTTAGTACTGCAATATTTAACTACGTTCACTGTTCCTGCAGTCCAGAAATATTAGTACTGCAATATTTAACTACGTTCACTGTTCCTGCAGTCCAGAAAAATTAGTACTGCAATATTAAACTACGTTCACTGTTCCTGCAGTCCAGAAAAATTAGTACTGCAATATTTAACTACGTTCACTGTTCCTGCAGTCAAGAAAAATTAGTACTGCAATATCTAACTGTGTTCACTGTTCCTGCAGTAAAAAGGAATTTCTACTGCAATATCTAACTACATTCACTGTTCCTACAGTATAAAAAAATACTACTGCAATATATAACTACGTTCACTGTTCCTGCAGTCAAAAAAAATTAGTACTGCAATATTTAACTACGTTCACTATTCCTGCAGTCAAAAAAAATTAGTAATGCAATATTTAACTATGTTCACTGTTCCTGCAGTCAAAAAAAATTAGTACTGCAATATTTAAATACGTTCACTGTTCCTGCAGTCAAAAATTGTTAAAGTGCGCATGTCCTATTTCACCAACATAAGGGTGGGTGGGAGGGCCCAAGGACAATTCCATCTTGCACCTCTTTTTTTGGCATTATGTGCTCTTTGGGGCCTAGCTTTTGAAACTGCCATCCTGTCCGCCACTGCAGTGCCACTCCTAGATGGGCCACGTGTTTGTGCCGCCCACTTGTGTCGCTTAGATTAGACATCCAGCTACCTCGGTGCAACTTTTTGGCCTAAAAACAATATTGTGAGGTGTGAGGTGTTCAGAATAGACTGGAAATGAGGGGAAATGAATGTTATTGAGGTTAATAATAGTGTAGGAGTGAAAAAAAAAAAAATATGGATTTTAGCACTTTTTATGCTTTTTAAAAAAAAAATCAGAACCCAAAACCCTAAATAAGAACCAAAACCTTGAATGGGGTGTTTTGGCAAAACCAATCAGAACCCAAAACCTGAAGCTAATCAGAACCCAAAACACGAAAAGTGGCCGGTGCACACCCCTTGTTGCCACATATCACTTGCAATATTGTAGTGTCTGTGGCTTGTATAAAAAGAGATAATAGGACAGTAAATAATCAAATTAGTGTGCAAAATTATAATTAATGAGGGAGTGGTCAGTTTCAGATATTTGATCTACAACTCAATAAATATTGGTGATGATGTCCCTACAGGGAAGAGGACTGCTGGGTCTGTTTAGTCCTAGGTTATCTTTCACTAGATTATTATTATTATTATTATTATTAATGATAGCATTAGCATTCTGCTAACATTTCCGTTCTCCATGGGACAGCCCTGATTCCCAATGAGCAAAAGACTCATGGCCTACTTACTTGGGGGTGTTACTAAGTCAGATTTGAGCATGACCTGGGTAGATCAGGGGCAAGGCCCAATTTTAACTCTACTTTGAATCAGGAATGTCACAAGGATAAATCAGCTCACTGTATCACATTGTCCATGTTAAATTCATTTCTCACAGTTCAACAACTATCCAGCTCACTGTTACTCTATCAATGACCAATGACCTGTATAATAATCACAAGGACTCCAGTTGTCTGAGAGGCTGCCTACCTGTCAGTAGGTAAGCAGTGTCTCAGTGTCCACAATGATTTAGGAAAACATGACCAGTCACTGAAATGTCTAAAATGAAATGGCCTATCATTAAATTTCTACCCACAGTAGAACCAACCACAATCAATAAATCAAAAGCCAGTAAATAAATCAGCTCAAAATCTATGAACCCACAATACATAGATTAGGCCATTTCATGGGCATAACTAGAAATTTCTGGCAAAATTGTGATGGCGTTCTCTATGCATGATCATAAACTCATACCCACCATGATGTCGTCTCCATCCCCAGTCAGTATTCTATAGGGCAGGGCCATAAATGCATCAGTTGTATATGCAGTCCTTGTATCCTCTTTATTTTCCAAATCATATACTGGCCTTAATAAATGTGTTTTGTAGTCATATTAAGTTTGTATTTGTATTAAGTTTGTATTTTAAGTCACGTTTTTCTCTCTGGGACAGGGTATTGAATTCTGCAGGGTCCCATAGCAGTCATATGGACTACTATGGTGTTAGTTACATCCTTGAACCACAATAAACCAGTCACTAAAAAATGAACACATTCATGATGAACCAATCAAGCCACAATTAATAAGTGCCAAGGAACACATCTGATGATCAGTAATGAACCCTCAATTGTCCTGTTAACCACAATCAACCAGTGATTACCTATTTGTATGCAATTTCTAGCTATGTCTTATTGCATAGCTACAGACACAAACACAAACCTAAGCATATATCATGCAAAAATCTTTATTTAGGTTTACTGAATGCTAATGTTGTCTTTAAAATACATTAACATGAACAGCTACAGAACTGCTATATAACATGCAATCAATTAGCATTTTCACCACTAGTGGGCTTCACAGACTGTAAAAATATGTTTGCTTCAAAAAATCGGTAAATTTATTCGGGGCTAAATCTAGTTCATTGTGACTGTATACTGTACTTTTTTGACCATAGATGCCAATCTGTGGTGGTCTGTATTGCTAAAAAGTCATAATAGCTGACACCACTTCATTACTAGACTTGTAATATGTAACACATAAAATATATTTTTGGAATCACAGGTGCAACTATAGCAATATTCAAATATATTGACATCATGAAGGCAGTTTTCAAGTTCATTTCACAGACTTTTTCTCTTTACAAGTGAAAATAGTAAGTTTTAACACTACAAAGCTAGTAGTTTTTGAGAATTGCTGGTTTTGAGAAAGCAACAAGTTATTTTCCTTCACAGTCTCTGGTGGCCTCTAGTGATTACAAGGCGTAACTTTTAGAGTCATATGTTTATCCTACTGGCGTTGAGCATAGAAGTAATAGATCATTATGCAGTCCTTGATGCCTAGATATGGTTAACATGATAATTGTGCAAAGTTTATATAAATGGAGCTACATAAAATAATAATAATAATTAATAATAATAATAATAATAATAATAATAATGTGATGTTGTGAAAATAGCATTTCAAGTTAACATTAGTGGTTCATACATGATGTAATGTATTAGTGTATTTTCATAGAATTATTTGCTAAGAATGAATGCAAATACTTAGCTAATAAAAACAATTGTAGACGTATCTCCCTTTAGTGGTCTAAGTATTTACATGTTAGCAATATTCAATCTTAAATTTTGTTGTAAGATGCTCATTTTGTACAAGTATTAGTGGTCAAAGTGGACATTTAGAAGTGGCGGTATGGAAAATATAAGTGAATGGAATTATATAGTTTTACAATGTAGGCAGTAGGAAAAGTGGCAGCATGGAATACCACCGCATACCTCCCACCTCAACCACTGACAAGTATTAATGTAAAAATCGTTTAATTGACTCTGATTGTCGAAAGTTACAGTTTCTCAAAGTATTTCACCACAAAACTGTTTCCATATGATAGCAGTCAGGGTCTCTCACGTCACATTGTCAGTGTATTGACCAAAAGTGTTAATTTTAGTTACTCAAACTGTCTAACTGTAAATATTATGAATTTACATAGCTGTAGCCTTGCAATTGTCCTAAATGCAGGCAGTGAAGATTATTGTCCAGTTTATGTTTCTCTTTTGTTGCTGGAAATATGTGATAATATATTGATAGTAAAATCAAAGGGATCATTTCACTAAGGGACACTTACTAAATTTAAAATATGTGGATTCAAAGAGCATTCAATTCTGCACAAACTGCAGGTAGTGGACGGACAGGGAGGTTGGGAAGAGGGCGGGATAATGGTTCAATAACAGTTCACTACTATAAATAATATCCCAAGGGGTTAGATAGGTTCTGGGTTTGGGGTACTAGTAAACTGAAACAATGGGGTCTATGTCAACCACATGGTCCAAGAAAAGTTATGGAAGTTCAAAACGTTTGAACTGTTTTCGGACAAACTATAATTGACATCCAAGGGACATTTCAACCCCCACATTAGCATATACACTGCCTCAGTTTATCCTGCTTAAATACCATGTGTGGGAGAGAGTAGATTGTCAGCTCTTGGGGTCTCAATCTAATTGAAGGACTGCCCATTTTATTCTGCATTGCCCCAGGCATACATATTATCATACGTAAACTTTTATTCTCTGTAATTTCATCCCATTTATTTTTATAACTGCATTTATTTTTTTATGTGATGTATTATATATATTTTTCCTTTATTGTATCCAAATGCAGTGTACCTTTGTAAATTAAATCTAAAATTTTATTACGTTTTGTCCTTGATACGAATCCATTAGCTTTTATGAAAAGTATTTCTTGACCATGTTAACCTTTTGAATGCTGGTGTGTGAATTGTTAATCCATTAAACTAACAATCCTAGTGTGTGCCAGTGTGTACATTTGTGTAACAGAGTTGCACAAATTTTATTGTTAACCCTTTGATTACTGGTGTGTGCTTTGCTAGCCTGACTGTAACAGGGAGCATAGTGTGTGTCAGTGTATCGCAGCATATGGGTGTCCTACTGCCCCTATTCAATAGGTGATGGCAGATCACAGGTTTATGTGGGTGTGAGAGTACTGTTTGGGAGCGATTCAGCAAATATATAACCTGTGTGATAGGTCAGTGAAGGAATGAGTGCTGGAATCATGTGTAACCCCCTACAGTAAAAAACTCAGAGTCCGGGATGCTGGGAGCGCGTTCATGACACTGCACAACAGTACTGAAAAGAGGAAATTGTTAGAATAATTGAACTGTATACTCAGAAATATTTCACTGTGTCATTTAAACTCTCTCTCTGTGTCTGTCTGTCACTCTGTTCCATTGTCTATATCTGTTTCACTCTCTGTCTGTGCTCCATTTATTAAGCAGAGAAAAATGGGTGTTTTCACCAAAGATATCTATCTATCAAAGGCTATATGTAATGCCGCAATCATTCTTATGGTAATGTCATCTCAGGATATTCAATAAAAAATGTTTTTTGTATTTAATTTTTTTCAAATCTGAATAACTGCAAACTATTTTTTAACAAATAATTATAATTATGTTGTTTTTATATTTAGATATTTTTTATAACATTTCTTTTTCAATTGAAACTGAAAGCCCAAGTCATGCAAGCATAGATCCACCAAGACTGACCCAGTGAAGCTATAAGACTACTTTTAGGGGTATATTTACTAAACTGAGCGTTTGAAAAGTGTAGGTGTTGTCTATAGCAACCAAACAGATTCTAGCTGTCACTTTGTAGTATGCATTAAATAAATGATAGCGAGAATCTGATTGGTTGCTATAAGCAACATCTCCACTTTTTCACACCCGCAGTTTAGTAAATATACCACTTAATATCACTCTTTTTTTACAGTAAGTCTAGATTTCCTGCCTATCGGGATTATTGTAATCGGTATTCCATTGTCGTGATTGTCGGAATTGTGGCAATCACAATCACGAATATCACCGGTGTTTGCACTTAATTGTTTTAAATTATTTCAAAATGTACAAGCCCCAACATTTTTTGTATACTACTTCACTATTTGACATTTGTATTGTTTTGTACTATTTGTCTGTATTTCTTTTCATCTGTATTTAATCGGATTTGTTTGCTATATGTAGGATTTCAAGAGTACAGAAATCTGACGAAGGTGCCTACACTTGTGTAGCTTCAAACAGAGCTGGAGTGGACAAAAAAGATTATAATTTACAAGTCTACGGTATGTTAACATATTATGATATCCCTATATTAAGGTGTTTATTAATATATGATAAAGGTTGCTTGCATTGTTTGTTTAGCTATGGGAAGTTCAGGTGCTCGTGTTGCTGAAGAGTATATATGCACATGTGTTTGTGTTTAAAGTGGTATGATTCTCACACCAATGGGTATATATTTTAACATGTCTTTTGTGTATATGTAGTTAGTTTTAATATTTCACTGCATTTGTTTTCTGTTAGGATGCTTCACATTTTAAACAATTATAATAAAAGTTATATTTTATTTATATGGACCGGAGTGCTTATCTGTCCCCCTCTTCAGAACCTCTTTTCAACTTTTTCTAGTTACATATAGGGGACTAGCACCCCCTCCAGGTAATAATTAAATACTACATAGCAGTTTTATGATCCAGGAGGACATTCCTGATTTCTTGATGCAGAAAACTCCTTTTTCTTGGTTTAATAAGTAAACAAAGTAGACAAAAAGCTAGATTTGTGTGTAAACTAAGAGTAAATCCAATCTTCAATTTGATATATAGACCCACTTATATTAGAAAAATCGCAATTCACCTGACAGATTCCACAAAATACAAATAATTGATTGTGAATTTGGAGACTGCAGAATAACACAGTACAGTAAAAAAAGATAGGTAATGTTTTATATTCCCGCACAAAGTGTCTCAGTTTACATACATATGCTTTAATGGTACACAAAAATACAGATTTCATTAACCAGATGGAAAGATTCTTCATGTATGATCTGATTAGTCCTTCAGTAAAAACCTGAGATGAAAGTATTATTTTGCTAAAAACCCCATGGCATTTCTGCAGATTTCCTAATCACATTTAGTTTAACACATGAGCTACTTCCCCTTATATGATATATTGTATTTGTGCATTCTTTTACAGTATCGCCAAGCATAGATGACGCAGATATAACTGAACAGCTGACCACTGTGAAGGGAAATCCTACCACAATGATGTGCATTGCTGATGGGCAACCTGTGCCCCGTATGTCATGGTTAAAAGATGGAAACGCTGTTAATCATGTCCAGAGTGAAAGTATGATACTGCAGATCCTGAATACGGAAATGAGTGACATTGGCAGATATACATGTATCGCATCTAATGAGGCAGGCAGGGTCAGCAAACATTTCATACTCAATGTCCTGGGTAAGTTTACAATTATTTTGATAGATAAACTTTAAAATACTATTATGACTTTTCTAAATACTGCAGCTCTGGACTGATGTCAACAATTATGCTATTGATTAAAAATAATAAATGTGAATGGTATTTTCTTCTTCTAAATACATATATTAGCTACGGCATTAAATGTAGACAAGAATTTACATTAGCTACATTGCTATAAAAACTAATTAGAAATTATGTTAATTATCAATCAATAAAAATATCCCTTCCTGTAAAATAAAACACAAGTGAACATCTGACAATGTATTTAATATATCTATTTATGTTGTTTTTTATGTTTTAATGTATGTTTGTATTTATTTTATTTGTAGATCCCCCGAGCATTAACGGGTCAGACAACACAGATGAATTGTCAGTGGTTGTTAATAACCAATTAGACCTTATTTGCAACAGTATGGGCTTCCCACCCCCGGTAATAACTTGGCTTAAAGGTGGACAGATACTTTCTCAGACTGACAAAGTAAACTTCATGAAGGGGGGACAGATACTTCGAATAACAAGTGCACAGGTACTATTTGAAAATAGTCTCTTTATATATATATATATATATATATATATATATATACAGGGCCGGTGCTAGGGTTCTCGGCGCCCTAGGCAAAATTTCAAACCCCAAGTAGACTCAGTCTGACTCAGTCAGTGATCATGTGTGAGATACGCCGTGCGCATCGGAAAGAAGACGACACTGTCAAACACCCCGCTGCCGCTGCACTTCTCTCCCAAGAAAATCTAGTCAGCGGCGCCCTGCAGGTCCCGGCGCCCTAGGCAACTGCCTAAAGTTGCCTAATGGGAGCGCCGGGCCTGTGTATATATATATATATATATATATATATATATATTCACTACTTTCCTCTTCACTAGTCTACACATGAACTGTTTTGTCTCCTGCATACACCACACTCACCGACCTGCATAAACAGAAATAAACTCAAACCCACAAATCCCCCTTGTATGTCTTATTCCTCACCCTGCTCCTTCTCATGGCTGTTGGTGACATCTCACCTAACCCTGGACCCCGCACAATCCCCATTCTCTGCTCACGCTCCTCGCTCCATCCTAAACCTTTTTATTCACCCCATACTTGCAATCCCAATCACCATATCCACGTATCTCCACTACCCTCTTTCCCCTTCTCCTGTGCACTATGGAATGCCAGATCTGTTTGTAAAAAAAATTGCATCCATTCATGATCTATTCATTCTAAATCTCTCAACCTCCTTGCCATTGAAGAAACTTGGTTCACCTCCTCTGACACTACATCCCCTGCTGCTCTCTCCTATGGGGGACTCTCCCTCAGCCATGCCCCCAGACCTGGAAACAGACCTCTACCCTTTGTTTTCATCTCTGCATTTATTTTGTCTGCCTTGTATGTCCTTGTTTTATATATGTCTTTGATTTATTTAGGTCCTTATTTTACATATGGCCTATTTTCCCTACTATACTGTGCTAGGGAGCACTGTGGCACCTTGCAACTTTCCAATAATAATAACATGTAAATTATATTGTGGTAGTTACAATATATTTATATATTGTGTGATTTTTTTTTTACAGATATCTTAACAGCTCTTAGGGGCATATTCAATTAGCCGCGATGTTCCTACAAACATTGCAGCTGCGCACATTTTCAGGTACTATGGTACCTCAACATCAAGGATTTCTCCTCTCACACCTATGAGGGGAAAAGAGAACTCTGCGATGTTACATTGCCGCGGAGTGTCTTATTTTGTTTTTATCTAGTTTTAGATTATAGATGCTATATTTACTATTTCACATTACATATTTTTATACATTTCATATTGTTGGACTTATCTTTTATATTTACCATTAAAGCCTGTGTAATGTAGTATTAATTTATATAATTTATTACATATTTTCTTTAATTTTCTTTAATGTTTCTAGGAGGAGCACATTGGACTTTATACTTGTGTGGTTTCAAACCGTGCAGGAGACGCTAAAAAAGAATTTGCTGTAAAAGTTCATAGTAAGTTTATAGTAAGTTCCGATAGTTCCGATAGAGTTGAGATGGGAAAAAATAGTTTACTTCTTTTAAGTGTGTACACCATTGTGCTGGCATTATTCCCAACTATTCTCCACTATCTCGGAATGATTGGTGCAGTCCAAAATCAGTAATTCACTTTGCTACTGCCTCTGCGTACTATTGGTTTTTGGTATTAATAAATAACTTCAATAAACATGCTTGGTCATATATAAGTCAAGAAATCACAATGTAATAAGGTAAGTGCATTCATTATGATGTAAATGTAATGGAAACAGTTCTACGCAAAACTGGTCACAGTACTGATTACTAAATGATTGCTAAATAATAAGATACTCAGACAGTTTGGTAATACACAGAACTAGCAACAATTAGCCAGATTTTGCACATCGGATGATTTGGTAATCTAGCTGTAAACTGCATTACAAGGGAATCCAGGGGCTGGCTGGCAGATTTATCCCAGGGGGTGAGACTCGGATCAGCACCCTATTAGAAACATTTTAAAGGAAAAAAATGCAGGTAGCCTAGTGACCCATTCACAGGTAGACCACTATGGGACCAGACCAGGGGGGGCAGATGCCCACCTGCCCCCCAGCCTATCAAGCCCCTGAGGGAATCCATACATATTGCTACACACTAAACAAGAATAGGCTGCCTAAAATCATATTGGGTGTGTTCATATCTAGTTGGCAGCTATCCTAGCCAGGCCTTAATTTTCCACTCAAGGCTTAGACATGATCAGGGTCCAGAACTGTAATAGGGCCCATGAAATAGTTACTAGATTGTAAATTGCTTTGCAGTTGATTGTGTGAGCTGACTATTCCATTACTCCATAAACTGATTAATAGCACAGATTCAATGAGTTATGTAACACACATATTCAATATGTCTGAAGAACGTAATCAAATAATTAATGTGGTAGTAGAAATTAGTGGCAGGGGCAGGGTTTGATTAAGCTTCCAGACAGACCCAAGCTAATATGCTTGTAACGCCCTCTTCCTTTCCACATCAGGGTAATATGCAGTAAATAAAAGTGAACTTTAAACTTCAGCTTCCTTCACCCCCCACTCCCCCAACCAATGTTTAGGTTCCCGTGTTTTAAAAACTCAGCTCCACTTGGGTTCTTAAAAGGGTCATGGCAATCTTTGTCACTCATATCGTTTTCATTAAAATCCTACTGTATAGCAAAATGGAGGCATGAACAAGTGCTACTGAGGGTGAATATGAGAAGGTGGAGGGCTGTCACACCGGCGCCTGTTGCCATCCTTGTCTCTTCTACTTGCTTATTCTCAGGCGCCTTCCCAAGGATGTCTCATTGTCTTTAGCCTTTACCATGAAAATAGGTCAAGAATAAAATCTTACTACATATTTCTTTAATGTTTTCTTTCTAGTTTAGAGAACAAACATTCTCTTAAATTTTAAAATTAATTTCAGTTTATGTTTCCTACTGTTAGAATTTTGCAACACCTAAAATTTTGCGCCACCCTTAAAAGCTGCAGCCTATTCAGCCTATTAGATAATCAGGCCCAGATATTCCCAATAGAATGTTAATCTGTCTTTGGTCTGACCTATATATACTTGCGTCCTAAAAATATACTGTCCTCCTCGTGAAAAAAAGTTTGAAGTAAACTATAATTGCATTTCTTCCAAGTTATTCACATAAATACATAATATCCAATACCTGATTTCTTATTCATAACAGACTATGCATATCATTTTTCTGTAGTGCCTCCGAATATTGCGGGCATCAGCGGAAACCAAAATATTACAGAGTTGCAAAATAAGAGAATTAGTCTGGAATGTAAATCAGATGCGCTTCCAGCACCGGATATTACTTGGCTAAAGGATGATAAGCCATTACTGGTATATTTTTACTATATAACTCATTTGGGGATCTGGATTTCTTGGGCTGTTGTCATGTCTTTTTATAGTGATAGTGTTCACCGGGCTTACCAGGGTATTAAGCTTCTGCCACTTTTAGTATCCCAGTGTTTATATTTGATTACTATTACTGGACAATTCATCCTCCCACCGATGCAAGGTATTGCTACATTAAATATTGCATGGTAACCCCCTATATCCATTGGACCCCTTTACAGTTAATTTATTTTATACCTGCAACATATGTGTGAAGTTCCTTCTCCATGTTGTACTTTTTGTTTACATCTGGCATTTGTGTTGTACACATTAATAATGGTACAAATTAATTACATTTTTTAATCTTTTACTTAGCCCAGTTTCCGCCTGCAAATTGTATCTGATGGACGATATCTGCAGATTGACAATGCAGAGGTGACAGATACTGGAAGATATACATGTATTGCTAGTAATATTGCTGGAAAAACCACCAGAGAGTTTATGCTGAATATTCATGGTAATAATTATCCCTAATATGCTTTAATAATAAATAATATTGTTACTGTTAGCCTTTAAATCAGTAGGATGAACCCACTAGTATATACATTTTTCATATAAACTTTATATTGCTATGGATTAAAATGTAGCTTTTGTCAACAGTTCCTCCTTCAATAAAAGAGGGGCCTAATTTAGTGACTACCTTTGATAACAACCCTGCTACTTTGGAGTGCATTGCTACTGGTGTCCCTTCCCCACGTATATCCTGGAGAAAACATGGCTCCATTCTGCATGGAAACAGTGAAAGGTCAGTTTTTTATAGTAATAACATTTAAAAGACTGAAAATCAGTGGAGTTTGAACTTTTATGTGTAAACGGTATTGTCCATATAATTGTGGTAAACTACACATACATCAAATGTTAAATTCCTTACGGTTGTTGCCCGAGTGGTCATGGTTGTCCTGTATAATTGCCCATTCTCAGCCACAATTATTCACCACTTTGCCCAGTGCAGTGTATGGCTAAAAGCACCAAATTGAGATCACAAGAAAGGTTCGTATTCTGAACTAACTGATGACATAAACAAACTAATGGAGCCCGAGTTTAACGTAATAAATCATACATCAAAGACACTTACATTGTGCATCTGAAGTCCAGATGGATGGTTCAAGGTGGGACCTGATGAGAGTTTACATTGTTTAAAGCTGACATAGTTGGAGAGGCCTCTGCCCAGACTGGTTACTCTGAGACAGTTACTCTTGGGGGTAAATGTATTATGCTCCGATTTGTTCAAGTCGCCGGAAATCGGCGACTTTGCAGCTAAAATTTAAAGCGGCGATGGCTTGTAAAGGTGAGTTTGCTTTAAATTTTAGCCGCAAAGTCACCGATTTCCGGCGACTTGAACAAATCGGAGCATAATACATTTACCCCCTGATGTTGGAAAAAGGTCCGTCAACTTTCTCTCGCTTTAAAAGGCAAAAACCCTCTGTCCTTTTGTACATATATAATCAGATATAGTTGTTTGCTTAATCACCCTAGGACATAAACCAGCTATTCTGTACTCTCTGCATTGGGTGTAATTGTATTCTGAAAGCAGTCTTGCATAACCCAGGGCAGTAAAAACTTTGAGTATATAAATATTGGGCTAAAAATCAAAGAAAAGCAATGTATTTTGTACAAGTTGCAAGACAGTGTATGTAAGCCAATACGATAATGTCCTGTGAAGGTGGAAAAATCCTTTTAACATGGACTACAGTGCATACTGTAATTATTGGTTGCTCTGCTTCAGAGCACAAATGTCTCAGAGGAAACAATGCAGAGAGGCAACATCAATTTCAGAGAACGATGATCATTTATTTTCTTTAAGCATTTGTTAGCCCATAAAGGAAAAAATGTTTTACTCCTTACAGAAAGATTTTTGTACTTCTTACTCAATGAATGTTTGTTAGCAACTATAATTATTTAATCCCCCCCACTATGAACTGTGTAAATGTGCATCCATGAGTTATTAATGCAACTGTAAGACAGTTGACATAATTTAAGCTGTTGTTCTTTATTTATTATAGGTATTTTATTTCAGAATCTGGTTCACTGTACTTTCCATCAGCTGATATTACAGACTCTGGTCAATACTCCTGTCTGGCAACTAATGCAGCTGGATCCAATCAGAGGCAAATTGAGCTTTTGGTTTTTGGTATGTATAGATTGGTATTGTTTAATGTTTAGTATTGTATTCAAATATTGTACTTAAAATGGAACAAAAAAAATAATGAAAGTACAGATAATAAAATTCATAGTTGCCTACTCTGACAGCATGTTCGGGGGGAACCCGAATTTTTGGGAGTTCTTCCGGACTCCAGGGAGAGCAGGGAAACCTCCCGCATTGTGCCCTCTTCGTTAGTGAAGTGGATGGCGGCGGGGCTAAAAGTGAACGGAATATAGAAAAATTGATGTTATATATTAAACATCTAATAAAGATATATATATATATATATATATATATATATATATAATTAATAAAATAATAAAAGTAATTATATTTTCATACATCACATGGGCCCAGGCTGCTGTATTAAGGGATCGCCTGCATATCCCTAAAATAGATAAAAAGAACAAAGGACAAAAATACAGCGCTCTTGAAGCCTTATAGGGAAAAAAGTAAAAACCAGATACTAAAATGGCAGAAGGGAACACCAGCAGAATAATGAGCTGCAGGCAAAACAATCTTGATAAAAAAAATCACAAATGTAATAGCAATAAAATAAAAACAACACAAACACAAGTAAAATACAAATAAAATCACAATAATACATAACTGAAATATCTCCTAAAAAGAGAAAATTAATTCTCTATGAATAAATTCACATAAGATGTATACACATGTATAATACAATAAGTAACCTCCTACAGATATGGCATCAAAACTACTGAGAAAGAATATTTGCTATCAGGTATTCCAGCTTGTATAAGGCTTCAGTAAAAACTCCCTGTAGTTGTACTAATTTAACAATTACAGCACTAATTGTATCTGTAATTAGTGCTCTATACTTCAGCAGGCAATCGTTTTTAAGTGTTCTTATCTAGTTCCTGCTAAATGCAGTCTAAAAAATAAATCCCCTGTTCAGCAGGCTGAGGTATAATCGTCCACTACAATTCTTGCCGCTTCTGACGCGTTTTGGTCGTCAGTAAACTTTTTCAAAGCATAGCAGGAATCACTTAATCACACTTTTAAATACTCTTAGTTGCAATCAGAGGAACCACCTCTGTTTCTTTTTTTAGCCAATAATAACCTCCTATCCTATCCAGGTTATCGGGTGTATCTATCTTCGTCTCTAATTAGTAATTAAACCATTGAAATTATCACATGATGTACATTCAGAAGTATAAAGGAAATATTTATACAGATTCTATACATTTTATATACGCACCCAGGATAAAGATATTTTATCATACGTAATAATAAATCATCAATAGTAATCATAATAAAAATATTGTCTTTACCCTTTATAGTAAAAATACATAATAATTTCATCATAAAATGCCAGCAACTCTTCATTCCTCATAACTTAGATCTTACCTACATAGACCAAGTTAGAGAAAGTCTACTTATTACTAAATAATTCTAGATAGTCCCCAAACCTTATACCAACTAAATCCTAAGCGGAAAAAATAATAATAATAATAAACTTATTTTCCATAGTAAACAGTTTTTAAAAATTCTGACTCTCAGAAATAATCACATATAAGTCCAGCTCCAGACTTAAACTTTGATCTCCCACACTCCTCTCTTAATAATGTTCCTCCGATGTTCTCTAAAACGTTCCTTTGACTCACTTGTTGTCCTGCCCTCATATTGTAGCGAGCAAGGACATTCCAGGACATATATAACAAAGGTTGAGTCACAGTTAATAAACTCCTTAATCTGGAACACCCTTTTATTCATAGAAGAAGTGACCGAATTTATTCTATTTCCTATGAACTTACATGTCAAACATCTTGTCCTTCCACATCTGAAACAACCTTTAATTCTACTTAGACTCAATCCACCATCTTCCACCTCACTTTTATTTTCGATAGTCCTAACTCGACTCAGTTCAAGGAAAGAACCCAGATTACTATTCTTTTTAAACATTATTTGGGGGCAATCTCCTAATACCTCCTTCAATATTGGATGCTGTTTTAATATAGAGAAATTGTTACTTATAATTTTCTTGATTTACAATTCTATTTAGATACAAAAGGAACCCAATTCTCCCTTCCAGATAATCTCTCCTTATTATCCCTATCTGAGTACCTCAATTTCTTATTCTTGGTATAAGCATATCTTTTCTATTCCGATTCTTTAACGAAGTAAGGGCTTCCTGTAATAAATTCTGCGTAATCCCGAAAAGAAAAATTATTCATCATTATAGTAAATAGAGAGATTCATCATTATAGTAGCCCGGTCTAAGAATTCTATTTCGTCCGTGCAGTTGACCCTTAGGAATATGACGTACCCAAGGCATATAGTGTCCACTTCTAAAATGAAGGTAGTTGCAACTATCCACTGGTTTGTTATAGTTACATGTTGTAATTTCCGTGCCCTGAGCCGAGAGAGTGAGATCTAAATAATTAACAGTAGATAAACTATATTCATAAGTAAGTTTCAAATTATATTCATTAGTGTTCAAAAATTTGACAAATTTACATGCAGAAAGTGAGTCCCTATCCCAAATAATAAATAGATCATCTATATACCGGCCATATAGCACCAGGTTCGCTCCACATGGTCCATTCCAAGTAAACTCCTCCTCAAACATACTCATGTACAGATTAGTAATTAAAACTCTTAATTACTAAAGGTAACTAAAATTAACACCTGAAGTGGGAGCAGATGTGATGACTGTATCATGCTTACCTTCTTGATGAGAGGATATTATATTCTAAAGGCATTAAATTTAGCTATTTACATAGGTTGTAGGAGCATCCATCGATTCACACAAGCTCCACCTATCACTTTTATGGTTCTTGCTTGACTAATACTTCTCTTGGACAACAGAGCAAAATGTTTGCCTAAATACCATACCTATATATACCAACTGGACACACACAGAGTTGCATCAGATAAAATAGTTCAATCATTTATATGCATGCCGCTACCTTGTCTCTTGAGACCCTGCTCCCCTGTTTGCCATTGAATTGTCCACATATGATTTTGAAAGCAGTTGTATGCTTTTGGACTACACCCCTTAATGTCCTATCTTCTCCATAATGCTGGGTGCCATACAGCACTATATATGTGAAGGCAGCTGTTGTAGCTCATATTGTAGGAAGACTTAATTTGTCTGCTTCATCAGATCAGCATAAAAGGGGGAACACCTTTCTTCCTATTTGCTATACAGAATGGACATAAATGGGTATGTTGTTGTCCAAAAATGGGCATCTCCTTTAAGCACACATTAGAGTGACAATAACTTGTTTTTGTACTGTAAAATTGTTTTACAGATCCCCCATTTATAAATCCTGGCTCAAGAAACATTACCACGATCATAAACCTCCAAACAACATTGACTTGTAATGTGTCAGGTACCCCTAAACCGAAAGTGGAATGGAAGAAAAATGGGCATCTAATTAATACAGATATAAATCAGAATATTTACAGGTATGTTGCTCAAAACACAAGTCTCTCAAATTTGGATGTATTCATATGGTTTGTAGAAATATATCTAGGTGCACAGGACATCATAGGGCAGCATACATTTAACAGCATATATATTTAAAACGTTTTCCAGTACATCACTATTAAGTATGACAGAGAAAAGGATATGGAGGATGAATACATAAGATGTCATTTATAACCAGACAATGCATTGCAAGTTCATGTGCCTTTATTTGCTCACCTATCAACCTAAGCATACAATACTGCTTGGATACTTTTCCTGCGCTTGTTTGTTGTGCTTCCATAATAGTTTGCAGTGTGAAATGGCAGTTTAAAACATTACTTACTTCCATTATAGGACTTCTCTCCTCATTACTAGAGATGCTCAAACCAGCCACAAATCAATTCCCACATAGCGGTTGTAAAATTTTAAAATTTGCTGAAATTTCTTCAATTTACATAATTTTGCTAATTTGAATGTGATTGAGCCAGTTTACTGTTGTATTACATTTTGGAGGTCTTTAATTGTGAGTGGTAAGTCTTAAACACACAGGCAAACTTCAAACACAATAGTGATCAAGAATCCATTGAAAAAAACACCTTTTTTATTTTTAAACAATATTAGTTAAATGTTAAAAAAAAAATGAAAACATTAATTTTAACGTAAACTTCAACCTAGATCTGTGAATTAAATCTGTGAATGGCGAACTGTGAATGATGAATGCAAGTGGGAAATTTCAAACCACAAATTCGAATCAGGGTCTATTGACGATTGTACAATAAGCTTGTTTGTGGTCATCAAACTGGTAAAATTTTACTAAATTTCAAACCGGTTCAAAATCTTTGAGCATCTTGTTATGTTCGTATTGTCAATAAATATTGACAATAAATATTGTCCGATGTGATTAATGTAGTTCCAATACACAAAGAGATTTAATAGCAAAATATCTCAAAATTACAGCAATCCATGATGATGTATAAGAAGGTATAACAGAATACAGGAAAATATAACCAAATACATTACGCATGCGCCCCTGGGCCCAACTCCAGCTTCAGTCTTGAAGTAATGAAGTGCAATTGCGTCATTATACGTGGCCTACTAATTTCAATCACACGGGAAATCAATATTAATTAATTTAGCCTACTTCATCCAATTATTTGACTTACACAGGCCACCCTTTGATAGTGCACAAAACTATCACTTAATACTCTCACCCTTTCAAGATTTTATTGCATTATCTCAGTAGTATATTTAATTTTTCTGTGACATTTGTCTCTCTTAGTACCATCACTCTGTTGCTGGATATCAGTTGCATTATCATGGGAAAAAGTCATAATTTCAGAAATTACTTTGGAAAACATATACCTCTGGAGCTCGGAGTTAACCATGTGTATGTCCTACACCCACATATATAACACATTGTCTGATATAAGGAACAATATAATATCATGCCTAGTATTTCCATCTTCCAAGGCAAGTCTCCGCTTGCATAACAGTTAAACAATAACCTAGAGGAACTTTCATAACACCCTTTTATGTCTGTTACATAACCTAATTTATGATATCCTTCAACCTTTTAAGTTAAATGCAATATAATAATATTGATGGGTTTTTCATCAACATTTGTGGGGCGGGCTATTGTCTGATCATTCAGTTCAGCTTCCAAATACTCAAGTTTCTTTGTGTCTGAAAAGTTCAGATTCAGCAGAGACTGGTCTACTGAGTGTTGGTGAAGTCTCAAACTAGGGGATCTAGTAATAGTCTATCTCCCTTCTATTGGCCTCCCACTCCATAATTCGAATACCTCAGAAATATTTAGTGGATAGACAACTAGTCCTACATAATTTTGTCTCTGAGGCACATGAGAGCACACCTGGTAGTCAGTTTGGTCTAGGACCTTACCCACCAAAGATTGATAATCATGGATGCCCACCCAAGTCCAAATTATTACTGGACTGACATTGCTGGATGCACCTTACTTACAGACACAATATTCTTCAGACAATAGCCCCTCGCACTGTCTCCGAGCTCCAAGGTTAGTAGAACTTTTCTTTACCCCCCAAATTGAATAGTGTAATTAGCTGGACCGATTGTGTTAACGATTTCTCCTCCATCCCCACATTCTCAGTATCACTACCTGAACCAAGCTCCATCACCTGATCACCAATGCAAAAATAGAATGTCCTGGAAAAAAATAAGGATGAGAGAAACACTGGAAAGGGAAAAACAGAAAAACCACTGCTCCCTGATGTGATACCAGTCTTTGCGAAGTCCTTGGATCAGGTGTCATTAACTGTGTTCTTAGGTCTTCTGGCACAGATTCATGAGTGTCATCCTCGGCTATTTTGAACCTACTCTGGGTTGTTGACTTCTCTGCAGTGGTTGAAGCGGAACCGAGTGTCTTTCGTCTTTCTGCTACTTTCAGAGATGTGGTGCTGGTCATCAACACTTGGAATGGGCCTTCTCATCTGTCTGTTAAACAACTTGAGCATAGGAAATTGCAGTCCATAGCATATTCTCCCAGTCCAACATCATAACAGTTAGTGTAGCATATCAGGAGACAGTGTTTCAAACGTCCTTCGTTGCTGTGTCACTATTTCTTCACTTTATAAGATTTTGAACAGTCTCCTCATCATTACATTTTAATCATCTTGGGATTCTACCATCAAGTGAGGTTGCTTATCAAAAGTATTTCAAAAGGTGACAGGTTAAGAGGTGGTTTAGTAGTGGTTCTGATAGTGGAGAGGACTAGTGGCAAAAGCTTCCAGCCACTCCAATCTACTATCACTCTATTCAATTGTTCTTGATAGTACCATTTACCCTCTCTAATTTCCCACTGGCTTGTGTCCTATAGAGAGTATGTAAATTACTATCAAATGCCCATAAGTTTCACATATGGTCTGAGAGATATCACCAGTAAAATGAATACCCATATTACTTTTTATAACTCTAGGAATACAATATCTGCGTACATGTTCCTGGGCATGAAACATCAGTATTAGTGGTAGCTAGAAATGTCTTTACCCAGTTATAAAATACATCGTACACACCAATACATACTTGAGATTCCTACAAGGTGGCAATTGGATGAAGTTGATTTGTTGTACCCGAAAAAGTCCATCTGTAGGAGGGGTATGGGATGGCTCTATTGGTAATGTCTTTCCAACATATTTCTTAAGTCAAGTAAGACAGGACATTGCCTTCCTACTAGCTTGAGAAGAAATGTCTGGTGCACACCAGTATGCTCTTACCAGCTTGCACATACCTTCTTTACCTAGATCAGTCAGACCATGTGCTGCCTCAACTAGGCCTGGAACACATGCTCTGGGAGCCATGGGCCTACCTACCTCATCCATCTCTCCAGAGTCCAGAGGACTCCTGACGATATCTCTTCTCCTTCCAGACTAATTTTTCCTGTAGAGAACACAAATCTTGCATTTTAATTAATTATTTTGTGTTTATCATTTCAAAGACCATTATTTTGTCAGTTGTCATAGATAAACCTGCTGCCCACTTGGCAACTCAGTCTGCTCTGTTTTACACACTGATATAGATTTTATTTTGTCGCTGTTAAAAGACCTTTTGTGGGTCGTGACTGTGCTACTGATGTCTCGTTACTGTCATAAAAGTTCCTAAGTCACCATAAAATCTGAGAGTCACGCACTACCTTAAAGTGTACTTAAAGACAGTGTACATATTAACTTCTGTCAACTCACATGCTTTTCTTAATCTCACAAGTTTGGCTACTTAGGTTAAGTATGGCAGGCCAAGATTCAGCTTCTATAGGGCTTTCGTCATCTACATAATAGTATACCCAGTAGATGTCCGTCTGTCTATGAGAAATATAGAATATAAAACATACAAAAAAAATCACATTTTCTAAGGGGGTGTCACTCATGTCAGGTGTTTTCGGTTAAAGTCTGATTCAAATATTCCATACAATCATGCGTATCTGTATACCTGCCAAATTCGCCCTCAGCCACCCTGAGTCTCCTCTCTCCTGCCACCCTTTGTGCATCTGTAGGCACACATTGTACACCTTGCTCAGGAGACATATGTAATTTAAGCAGGACTTAGGAGGGCAGATACCACATGCGATGTATAAAAATTCTAATCATGTCCCAGTACTACGTCAAGAATCTCAGCAGCTTCAGTAAGTATAGAAGTACAAATCTGCTGTTGCCCCAACGGCCATGTCAGGGTAGTGTATACCCTTAATTCTATCCATTATCAAATTGTCTTAGCCCCTTGGGTGAGACAGTATCTCAAGTATTGGACCTTTGATGGCATGGCTATAATCTATCCTTTTGCAACCTCATGTCCTGTTATTGAGAAGTGAAAGAACGAGTATTTAGTTTCAAACACTGATGATATAAACAAATCAGAACACAGCGATGCTATTTTTCATACTGCACCCATTATTTGGTTGGAAAGTTTGAAAACAGTTACGCCAGGCTTGTGTCCAGATATTGAGGTTGTCTATAAACCTTTGGGACAATGTCTACATATTTTGTACCTCTTTATAAGAAAAGCATGAGTTACTGACAGTCAGAAGTGTAAGAACGGAGAAGAAAACAGCGAAGAATAATAATAATTAAATGTTTTGTAAAAAAGGAGATTTGTAGAAAGATGACAGCTGGATTGGGCACCACGGGGAAATGGCTCTCAACTATTTTATTAGTCCCCTTAAATTTTAACTAATCGGTGGTCCCTCCCCCATTCTTTTTAAACCTAACATAGAGTTACATTACCCATCCAATTCAGTGTCCTGTCCATCAATCATTCATAAGGAACCTCTGACAACAATATTTCTACAACCTGTGATGGACTTGTAGCTATAACAGTGAAGTGCAAAATTAACTCTTGTAAAGCATATTCTGTACCTCCCATAAGTGTCTTCCTGACATATCTAAAAAAAAACACCATCAGAAGCACAGTATGTTGCACATCCTATTTTAAATAATAAATCTAGACCAAATACATTATTATGAGCCACCACAACTAAAAGAAAGAATGTTAGAATGAGACAATATTAACTTCTGACTTTAAGGGAAAATTGTACACTTGTCCTGTAACTCCCACAGTAAATAAATATATACATCTATTTGGTCATCCTTGTCTAAAGAAGAAAAAAATTTCATTAGTATCAGAAAAGCAAAACACATTTTCCTTTCTTAACTTTCGGCCCTTATCATCAGTCAACAAAATCTCAGACTGAATCCATTCAATAGCAGCAAATGTTACTTTTTCTCTAACCTTTTCTCACTTACTCGTCAATTAACTCTGTTATATTGTTTTCATTATATAGCATCAGTGCACCCAGGGTCACTGAGTTTGAACCATTGTTTCTACATAATAGATATCTGTCAGGGCCCGTCCCGCACTGCCCATAGGTGCTGGAGACGAATTCCTGCCCTCTGTGATGAGCCGTGCCCCTAGCAACAGGATGCACTTCCGTATTTTGGCTTACCCTGCGTGCGCATGTGCAGTGAACTCACATCTTGTTGTCAGGCACCCCAGTTACCTTCATTCTGTTGGTGGCAAAGTCCATCTGACCGCTCATCATCCAGCGCTCCTGTCTCCTGTTTCCCCGTTCCTGCTATTGTTGTATTGGTTCTGACTCCTGGCTTGTTCCTGACTATTCTCTTGTCCTGTGATTTGGTACTACTAGCTTATTTGAATTCTGGCCTCTAGCTTGCCTCTGACCAATCTTCTAGATGTTCTTTGTGTACTGTTCTATCATTTGGTATCTGACCCGGACTGCATGACCATTCCTGTTCTCTATCCTCTGCACTGGTAACTAACTTGGAGAACCGTGATCTGCGCACCTCACACAGCCAAGTCCATATCTCCTTGCGGGGGTCCCTGGTAAATACCGGGGGGTGCGTTATACTCTACGCCTGTTTAGTTGTAACAATATCAGTCAGTGGCACCCATAGTGTCATTAATGTGACAATATCATTTATTTACTAGTAGTACATATATGTGGGACCTTATTCCCCTTTAAGATTTATGGAAATAAGCCATTACAAGGATTATAACAAACTTCTTTAACTAATATTAATACATGGCTCACTATTTTCTCTAGCTGCACTTTAGTAGTTATCCACGTAAGGTAGGGAATTTCACTTTTGTTTATTATAATTTTGCATGATGGGCTTTCCATTGAATGGAATACTAGCCTGTCTCAAGACTATGTGATTTCTAAACTGGGTTCACTGGATTCAATCACTGCCCCTTGTCTTACCTTCCTGGTACTTACTGTATATCTATTGCAGGGCTTTGACTGAAACATAACAAACAAAAGAAAAATATATAGCTTACTCATGTACCAATGAAAAAATACATTTTTATAATGCTCAATATAGAATATAAGTTACATTTGTTATTATTACAACCAAAAAACAAATGAACCCCTAAATGGCACCGATGTGGTTGAATATAATAATATTAAGCATATACAGAAGATCGAGCAGCTGCAAATATACAGGTGGCTGCACCCACCTGAAAAACACAGAAGTGTACAAACCAAAAGATTCAGCTCTGCAGACCTGACTGTCTCAATGGAAAAAAGTGGTCTGGGTCACGAATAAAATTGGAAGTAACATTTATTATGTTAAGATATCATGGAATAAAATTCTGTACTGCTAAATGACATTTATATAAACATCTCATACCCCACAATGAATAAATCACAGTGCACTGTGATGTAAATAATACATGGATCTCATGTGCAGCCAACAAGTAACGTGTCACGTTTTTAACCAAAATGGCAACACAGTGCTTAGTGGCTGATAGATACAGCTACAACATTATCCAAATATTCCATAATAAAGTAAGGACAGACTTATCTGTATGTGACCGGATAGCTTGAATCTGAAGAGCCGGCGTTGGTTGCGGCTGTCACCCGCGTGTGGAACCAACCCAATGTGCAACTATGCAGAGCTCTGGGTCTGGTGAGTAGTAATCAGTCGGGTGAATGCAAAAAGATGTGCCGTGTGTGTCCAGAATCCTCACGGCTCGGATCCTGAGCTGAATCAACTACAGCGGCTCATGTAACAGTTCACGAATCTGGAGTTGAAGTTGTTGGAAAATATCCAAATGGTCAATTAGCAGATGAGATGTCAAATAGATAGAATAAAAAATGATGTGTGGATGTCCATGCTGAGTCTCCAGAGAGTAAATATGAGGCATAATATAAACTTGAGGAACAACTTTGTGGCACAATATAAACTGGGGGCACATCTATGCTGCATAACATGAATGTTTATTTGTTGGTCTCTTTACTATTAAGATTGCCATGATATTAGCATGATAAAATATGAAATATATAATTATATATATATATATATATATATATATATATATATATATACACACGCACACATATACACACACATACACGCACACATATACACACACATACACGCACACATATACACACACATACAAGTGGCACTCCTGGGCTTGAAAATATTTTTTCTGGCACACTGATAGAAAAAGGTTGCCAAGCCCTGTTATAGAGTATCAATCTTGTAATAATCATAACTAGCAATCACAGTGTGCGATCGTTTAGCCGTTGATACGAATTTCTACTGGTGAAATGAGGAATGATATAAGACCAAACACCATACATTTCTTAGGACCTGAACCATAAATACCTTTAATGTAAATGTATCTTTGTATAAATAACCTTTGAGTCTTACTAATAAACTGATGTGAGTTGGAACTTTATTGAATGTGTACTATTTACAAATGTAAGTGTGTGTTGTTTTCCTGTGCAATTGCATCATTGGACATGGTATACTAATTGCAATTGCACGGGAAACCAATAGTAATTAATTTAGCCTACTTCAACCAATTATTGGACTTCCATAGGCCATCCTTTGATAGTGCTACTCACTAAAGTGAACTACCTGATTTGTTTTTTTTTTATATGTATATACTTATATAGGGACATTGAGGCTATTTTAAGTGTCATATTTTTTGATTTTGCTATTTTAAATATATTGGTTTACTTATGAAAATATTTAATCTTCTTTATCTTGTAAGCAGTGACTCAGGTGAAAAACCTTGCACCACCACGAAAGTTTGCCTTCAGGTTATTCTAGCTCATTTTATTGTCTTGTGTGAATAAGAAAAAAAATCTAATTTGTAATGTACAATTATGAATAGTATACTATGCCCTAATCCACCTATTATTCAGGTTGAACATTTCCGCAATCAAAAAATGCCATATTGCCATACAGAACCATGTGTAACAATACAATGTTATCACGAAAGCAGGGTATGATGTTATAGCAGAAAAAAAATGAAATTATCCTTCAAACATAAAGCAGTCTACTTGTAAATGACCCAGTCTCTTGGTAGCACAGAACTTGTGAACCTAGTAGATGTTCCACCCCTGTTTACATTCTTTGCCAGGACCAAATTAAAGCAACTCAGTACAAACTTACATTTTTTAAATATGCAAACCCTGCAAAAGATAAGTTTTAAGTAGAAATAACAGTTTACATAGTGGATTGTTTTGGTAGCAGAATTCAAGTTTTCTTTGTTATAGCTATGCTAATAGAATAACTGTGTGGGAGGATATCGGATTGTTAGAACCGTTAGTTCCCTATTTTACCCGACACTCTTAGCTTCAGGAATCACAGAGGCAAGGAAGAGAGCAAAAGATACTAAAATATTCTTTACTATTTACACAGTAATACAGAATATATAACATAAAATATATAACTGCACACTTTAAACAACAAATGAGCGGATCACTAGAGTCAATACAAGTACCAGCAAGGTTTCCCACCAACTTTAGCCACACAAAAGTTCCACAGTCAAAAGAGTCTGTTAGCAGACTCTGGGGGATAAAGGGAACCTTGATATCCTTGCTGTTCCAGGTCGCTTGGTCAACTCTTCACCAGCATGGTGGGGCTTTGAGTATCAGTCTCCCCACTCCTGTGGGCGCACCAAAAATTTACCCAGAACCTTGGTAGTATCTCCCAATGAAATGAGGTGATGACAATTCCCAAGGTGTAGCAGCAGCCTGCTTTCCAGGATACAGGGCAACGATGATCACTGGGTTTGCTGGCAGAGAACAGAAACTCAACACCAGTACTCAGTCCCTCCTGGAATTAGCTCCTTCCATGCTTTTGTGATGTGTCAGGGCTTCCAGCTGTCCAGTACTTTCTCTCCTTTCTGTATTACTTCCCCATGTGTCCGTAAAAAGTCTTTCACCATGCTGCTGGGCGAAATGTAAGACTGGCCCTGGGGTGACAGTTTATTGAATGCTGCTGGTTGACGGGCCAGTGTTACCCTGACAGAGTGGCCTGGTCCCGTCCCACTGTGTCAAAATGTGGGTGTGGTTTTGTGACATATTAATTTATGATGGGTTGTTTTGTGGCTCATTGGTGTTTTTTTTAAAATCAGAAATGTACCTAACCTTGCAGTTTAATATTCATAACATAATAAGTAAATATTTGTAAATTTGAATGAATCCTACTTGTTCTTCCAGACTTTTGTCTTCTGGATCACTCTTGATAATCTCTCCAGCTGTAGACGACACAGGGACATATGTGTGTTCTGCTTCAAATGATGCAGGTCATGATGAAATTGAGCTTTATCTTTCAGTACTAGGTAAGTATGAAATAGAAACTTGATTTAATACTGGCAAAAAAAGGAATATGTAACACTTATCCATGGATTCATCTTAATATTATAAAATGTTAAGTTGTACATTAATCACTTGAAAAACAGTGCTAGCTAACTGTAGTCAAAGGGCCAGATGAAGTCTTTTCTTTAGCATACTATTTCCAGATAAAATCACATATCCTCAGTAACATTGTTGATAATACAATACTTGCTATACAGCTCTGATCACTGCAGTCTCTGACACATTTTTATCCTAAGCACTTCCATGTTTAACTCTGCCCTCTACAGTCTTAATTGTTTTGCGAAGAATGAGCTTAACTTTTTTCCTCTGGGTAGAAGAAGTTGAACAATTTATGAGACAATATTGTATTACTGATTTCCGCCTAAACTCAGTTTGATTTTAGCTTTAGATACTGAAGAAAAAGACTTCTAATATTGAATATAAATTATAGATATAAATTAATTTATTTTGGCCACAAACAAATGTAACCTTATTTTTGATAATAGGAAATCAATATAATTGATTTATTAAATTAAAGCATACAATGATCTTAAATATGTCTTTTGTTTTATCTTCAGTACCATCATCCATTGCTGATGAAGTGTCAAATATCTTTGTGAATAAATTGTCATCTGCTATAATTCCCTGTACAACGTATGGTGTTCCGCAACCAACTGTCCACTGGTTGAAGGATGGAACACACCTCCCTGCTAATGGAGATAGCTACAAGACATTGGAATCTGGTAATTTTTGTTTTACAGCTCAACTAGCAATATAATTGATAGGTGACTGAACTTTTGTCAATGTTAGCCAGCAGCATTACTCTTACATCATAATGTAAGTTGTTCTAAGCAGATTAAAGGTTTTACAAGTTGAATTTTGAGAGACCAGGCAGGAGTATTTTGCAGATAACTAAACGCATTGGTAAATGTTTTTGAAAAGTAACAGAAGCAGAAAGTGGTGGTAAAATAGGGGTAAAGTTCTCTAAATGAGAAATGCTAGCTAGCTCCTGCTACGTAAGCTTTCCCAGTGACTCACATATTATTATACTTTACTGTCTATGGGAGGAAAATGACATTAGCCCTAAGAAGCAGGTGTAATAGCTTGACATAATCTCCTGTATTTCAGTTCATTGAACATTCTGTCATACTGGAGCATTCCATTTTTGTCAAACTTATTCACACATCTTTTTTATTAGTGATCCATACAGAAAAGATATTAAAAACATATGCTTAATTAGTTGTACTTCAGACATTTTTTCAAAGATTCTTTTTATTTGAAAATAACAAATTTGAAAATGTAAATTTCCTACATCTTTTCAGCACAATTTTCATAAAATGATTTGCTGGAAACTAGATAATGAAATACACAGAAACGCAAACTTTAACTAAATGATTTACTCATCTCTAAAAAAGTAAATAAAAAGAGGTTATTATTTTACAAAACAATCTGTATTAATCTGATGCTTTATATTTGTATAATGTACAAGATTTACTAAAAGAACAGATAGCACCCAGATTTGTTACATGAAAGAAATAATTTAACAATTATTTAGATGCTCTAATCTGAATTCCTTTAACTGGATTCCTAGGAAGCATTGAAATACCGCGTACAGAATTAACTCATGCTGGAAGATACACCTGCAAGGCAATTAATGAGGTCGGCTCTGCACAAATTCATATAAATCTACATGTTCAAGGTCTGTTATTAAATTGATGTCATTAATAACTAATTACAATAAAACCTTAAAACACATACTACAGGATTCAATTATAAATGTACGATGGATCTGTGTATATTTTATGGGTAATGGCAACATTCTGAGAAGTGTTAGCATCATTCTAGTACCACGAGATAATGACTAATAAAATAAAATATGAGAGTATTTTCAAGGTTTATATCTGGAGATGTGGGGCAGAGCGAGTGGGCTATTGAAGGGTATTATTTCATTAAGCAATTCAATAAATTGTTCAGAATCTAAGCTCACACCATTCCTTGGTACAACTCTAAGGAGTATATTTACTAAACTGTGGGTTTGTAATAGTTAAAATGTTGCCTATAGCAACCAATCAGATTCTAACTTTCATTTTGTAGAATGTACTAAATAAATGATAACTAGAATCTGATTGGTTGCTATAGGCAACATCTCCACTTTTTCAAACCCGCAGTTTAGTAAATATACCCCTAAGACTTTCCCCTGCTGTTCAGTAAATATTCTAGGTTTACAAACAAACTAAAGCAAAAGGTCAGAAATATGCATTATCAACTTTATTTTTTACATTAGACATAAGTTATACATATGTTTTTACACTTTTGTTTTGTCATTTTATAGATACAACATCCCATTAATAACCATTATCATAGTTCAAAGGTTTATATGGGGAATTTTGAAGTATCGTGACTGAAATAATATATGTTTTTTTAATTTCCCAAATTAGAGGTTCCAGTCATACATGGTCAAGCTGATTACATGGAAGCAATCCTAAACCATTCTGTTACACTTTCATGTGAAGCTCTGGGGACTCCTTCACCTACTATAACATGGCAAAAGGAAGGTATTGGTATCAAAACAGGTACGAAGCTTAAGTGTTCATCAATTGCAAAAATAGTCTGTGCGTTCAGTTCCAATGCTAGTTACAAATTGTTATAAATCCTGTTACCATAATATTTTACGTTATAATTTATTTATTTTTGTAGGAAGTCATTATACAATACTTTTTAATGGCAACCTTAAAATTGTAAAGGTCACCCACGAAGATGTTGGTACTTACACTTGCATTGCCCAGAATCCAGCTGGCACAGCACTAGGAAGAATCAAACTTAAAATTCTTGGTAAGTTAGTATTAAACGGCAAGGTAGTGTGTTGCAACAACATGAAACCTGCTGTACTCAATGTGGGGAAATAATTTATAATATGTTATTTGCTTATGATAGACCTGCAAGGCAGTTATTAAGGACAGCTCTGCACAAATTCATTTAAATTAATTTACCCTGTCACCAGCGAGTTCAAGTCGGTTGCTGGTCAAGAAAATGGATCATAGTATGTGTCTATAAGGATCTTGGCTATGATATGGGGTTAAGGGTCCAGTGTGGGCTCAGTTTTATTTGACCCACTCATAAGTTTGCATCCACTTAGTAATTACCAATCCTTGTTTAATGCCTAGTCAACTATGCCCTTGTCATGAATCTTCATTAAGTGGTTCTTGACTAAAGCCCTTAGTCCTCAATTTTCCTCAATACTAATAAATAGTCATCTTGATTAAAATCTGATAAGACTAGATTTTATTGGGCAGCACTGAAAATCTACTTTTGTTGTAGCACTAATATTAAAAAGACTAAAGAAAAATCATGGCAGTTTACCATTTTCATTCAGTAGTTTACCTAACTTAACAGCATATTATTGAACAATTTTGTAATTAAAATGTTAATGATGATTGTATGTACATGTCCAGAGCCACCAATAATAAAACCACACCAGAAAGAATACACTGTTGTTGTGGATAAATCTGTCACGATGTCCTGTGAGGCTCATGGGAACCCAGCACCTGAGATTAGTTGGCATAAAGATGGAGTACCTCTTGCTAAGTTTCCTGGACAAAGGATAATAGGCACTGGAGCTTTACAAATAGCATTTGCTCAGCCGGATGATGCAGGCCAGTACACATGCACAGCGGAAAATACTGCAGGATCTATCAGTTCCAGCATGAACCTATCTGTTTTGAGTAAGTATATATACATATTTATATTACATAAACATATATATTTGTAGGAAATATTTTTGACTTCATTCATATAAATATAAAATATATATAAATATGTACATTTAATACTTCCTCATTGACCTCCCACTAAGTCTTAAAGGGGTCCTCCACTTTATGAACCCATTTATGTAACACATAGGGAGAAGTATCTCATTAAGGACACCCACCATTTCCTGACACTGAGAGTCTGACTGCTTTCTTTGTGCAGGCAGTCACTGCAACTCATAGCACAAGTGGACAAGGTGCTATTCAATGGAGCTGAATAGATGCACTCTGTATTAATAACATACTTGCCAACTTTGGCAAGAGGTAGTCTGGAAGATCGGAGGGAGGCGGGTGTGTTGGGGGTTGGTCTGGCGGGGTCGCATCATTAGCCCCGCCCCCTAAACGAGCATCACTGTTGTTGTTCAATTACAGCAGGGGGTGGGGCCACAATGACGCATGATTTGCATCATAAGCCCCACCCCCATCACTTTAATATAGATGTCTTTAGTAGCCAGGAGGTTGCCCTGTTCTCCTGGGAGTCTCCCGGAAATTCTGATTGATTAATAAGTAGGACTACACTGAGTATTACTGCAATGTGAGCTGCCTGAACATAAACAGTGGTGTCTGGAGGAAAGGCCATTCCATCATTTGTGTTGTTTCTTGATCTACTGATGATTTGCAGTTTTAATTTGTGTCTTCTAAAGTGCATAGTCATATACACATGATTAGGATTATAAGGGATACTGCCTCAGACAGCAAGATGACTAAGCACATTTTCCTACAAAGATGTTTAGCTTCTGCCAACTCCATTAAGTTATAGCAGACAGATAATATGGAACAGTCTCCTTGTTTCAGAATGTTCTGTGCCTATTACAGCACAGACAATTGCTCATAAGTATTTAGATTCCAGGAACATCAACTTAATTCAGTGAATTTCTATTCCTTTTGAAAGGATTCTGTGTCCTTTATAATATGGGTAAAGACAATGTATCTCACCTACTTTTTTTCGAATTTATATATAGATTGAGTTTGCATGTATTTGTTTCCATCATGTAAGCATTATTGTTTGTTTCGTTCCTCAGTTCCTCCTCAAATTCTAAAAAACACTAAAGAATTTTCTGTGGTACATAGTTCCCAAGTTATCATTTCCTGTACAGCATATGGAATTCCAGCACCAAAGATATCCTGGATGAAAAACAATGTCCTGCTAACAGATAAACCTGGGAAACATGTTGTGTTGAAATCTGGGGAATTTGTGTTGCACAATGCTGAGGTAACTGCAATTTCTTTTTTTGCCATTATTCTTTTGTTAATATGTAAGCTAACATCAACTAAGGAATATAACACTGTGAGGCACTAGGTGGTCTATTAAGCAAAGGGAGATAACCCCTAAATGTGAGGAACCCTGGAGTTATCACCAGATTTATCATCTCTATTTATCAAAGCCTCTGGGCCGCTAAGGACTATCACCGGCAACCGCTGGTTGTGGTGTTCACTGGGGGGCCTGTGGAAAACCTTCTTCATGCATAGCATAGGGAAGCCAGTTTTACGGCATAGCGGAGGTACAAGTACAAGTACCGCTACTGTCCTCCTTATCGCTATCACCAACTCGGGTGCGGGTGCCCACAGGAAAAAATGCTTCATAATTAAGTCATTTTTTAAAGTTTTATTTACATAAAGCTTTTTTTTTCTTCTATTTTTTTGTAAAAACGATTTTTTTATATATTTCTCATGATTCTGGAACTGCAAAGTCAAGGTGAGGCTTCTGGGTTCCAGTTAAAGATGGTAACTGACCCCCGTGTTTTGGTTTTGGATTCGGTTTTGGATCTGGATTACCGTCGTGTTTTGGTTTTGGTTTTGCAAAACCGCCATTGCGTGTTTTGGTTTTGGTTTTGGTTTTGTTTGGTTTTGTTTTGCAATTTGTTAAAAAAATTACATTTATTGGTGCTAAAATAACATAATTTAGGTATTATTTTGTAGCTACATTATTATTAACCTCAGTAACACTAATTTCCAGTCATTTTTTATTCAATTTTGAACACCTCCTATGTCACAATATGATTTTCATACAATTGAAAAGAAAAATTGTTGCAGTTCTTGCCAGTGATAACAAAAAGGCCATTGTCATGCCTGGGCATAAAACCAAAAATCCACCTCTTAAGTGTGGAATTATTTTTACACGAATCCTGGCAAGAGTTGTCTATCCATTTGTAGCATTTTTAAAGCCACACTCAGTAGAGGTAGGGACCTTAACCACCTGGGATCCTCATCCATGTTTCGTCATTTTTCAGCGAGTTATTGGAAAACTGTTGGGAAAATCAGAAACTTCGGTTAAAAAAAATAACAACAAGCATTCCAGCATAATCTACCTCCCTTCTCTCATCTACATCCCAGCACCTGCAATCTTCCCCCCCCCAACAATTGGCAGTTAAACAATCCTCTGCAAGAGGAAGCAAGAATGAAACCTGTCACCCAGTCGCAAAGCGGATCACAGACGCCCTGGGTACTATGCTAGTGTTAGATCTGCGTCCAATGTCCACTATTAATACAGTTGGTTTAAGACATTTAATTGAGGTGTTATGTCCCTGTTAGCAAATGTCATCACTATACCATTTTACTAGAAAAGCTAATTCTCTCCTGTACCGGAAAGTTCCTAAAAATTTCATTATTGGGTGACAAAATGGTATTCTACCCACTGTATACTTAACCACAGATATGTGTACAAGCGTAACTGGGCAAACAAAAGATTATATGACTGTGAAAGCCCACTGGGTTGGTCATTCGCCTTCCCCAGCATGGACAGCAGCAGCATGTACCCAGGTACATCACATTTTTGAGAAGTAGGCTACTCTGTGTATCAGCAGCTTCACTAAGAGGCATACAACTGACAAACTGTTCCAAAAACTAAGGGATGTCATTGAAAGATGGCTAATCCTGCTTGGAGTCTCCTGAGGATATGTCATTTCTGATTACAACCCCAATATTGGTCAAGCATTACAGCGGGGTTGAATTCCATCACATTTCCTGTTTTGCACACACTATCAACTTGGTGTTACAGAACTTTTGAAAAATGACATGCAGGAGATGCTGTTTGTGTCCATGAACATTTAGGGTCAATTTCTGGTTTCTGCAACAGCATGTAGGAGAATGCAGCAGCTGCAAGAAAACTAGCATTTGAGGAGAATATACTTTAGTCCAGCGAAGTAGTTACCTGTGAAGAAAGTGCAGACACGGTTAGCTTGAGTCAAGTGTTTGCCTTAATAATAGATTTTGAAAAGGTGCTACATAAAATTATAGTGTGCAATAAAACAAAGTAAATGTGCTAACTATATTTTAATTGTAGATTAAATACTTAATTTTCTTTGCAAGGATCCCAGATTTATCAACATCTTGTTGGGACGTCTTCTCCTTCAGTTTCTCTGGCAACTGCTTGTTGTAAAAGAAATTGCTTTCCCAAGACACCCAGTGGTGATGCAGATGAGTCCGCTAAACATTTTGATATTTGCTGTGCTGTAAAAGAATTGCCCAAAAATCGTGACAGCTCTGCCCTAAAATAAACTAGTCATTCCCTTTGGAAGGCCATTATCAGCAATTACATCATACTACTCAGACTTCTATGATATTGGGATGAATTAGTATTGTTTGAGGAAGATTATCACTAAACCCTGCCACCTCTCCAGTTTCGCAGTGAGCTATGGTACAATAAAATGTAACTGCAGATTTAGACCAAGACTGTCAGCCCTATTATTTCTATTTCAGCAATTACAATTAGCAATGGAGCAATGGAGCTCTTCTCTTTGGGTGTTACCTATATATAACGCAGCACAATTTGCCTGCAAATTCTACAGACAAGCCTGCTTGTCTTCCTCTTCATCAATGACTCTTAGCAATTGAGCACTCGTCTTTGGGTGTATATTACACCCAAACATTATTAGTGACAATTCTGAAAAATACAGTTTAATCCCTGATAGGCCCTCCACCATCCTTTGCATGTTAATAGTAGGATTGGTTGAAATTATGGTCAAGGTCACACATTTTTTTGACAAATCCTTCAAACCAGCCCAGATGTCAAACTGTTGTGGTCTGCCACCTGCGTCATCCCTGCTTGTGTTTGGAAAGTGCATATTGGTGCCAGAACCTCACATGCCAGAACTGCTCCCACTGGTGCCACACTGCTGCAGGACTTACACAATCAACCGCATCCTCATCGTCGGATACCCAAATCTCCCCCACATCCTCTTCTAAAGACAAAGTGTCATCCTCACTTGGTGTATCACCGGCTACACTCGGGCTGTTCAGGCACACATCAGCAGAACTGCTGAAAGGGCCCTTCTTTATGGGTACACTAACAGAATGGTCACGATTAGACATCCCACTGTTGGATGGACTCTCCACAGGGATTGGTGTCATTTCTGATTCAGAGCAAACATTATCCTCTAATGCCTTACTGTTATCTTGCAGCTCAGCTTTGATGCGTAACAGTAGTTGTGCACCAATTGTAGGCTGGGTAACTTTTTGGGATCTGCCACTAATAGCCAAAGGTGAAGGCCTCATTCTCTCTTTGCCACTGCGTGTGTAGAATGGCATGCTTGCAATTTTTTTTTTATCGTCACTTAACTTTTGCTCAGTTACACTTCTTTTTCGCTTCAATACAGTAATTTTTTATTTTTTTTTCGTGTTTTGCACTAATTTGGAAACACTCTGTTGTTTGACATCGCCTTGGCCAGATGACGTACTGGGAACACTAACATCAGGACTGGTGACAGAACCTGGTTGCTCATTCTGATCATATGTGGACTGCTTTGAATCCATTCTGAGCGCAAAGCACTGGGGAGTGCTAAAAATTATTTGGTAGATACTGCTGACAGATATGACTTTTGACAGCCAGAAATATTTATGCACAATTAGGGAGGACACCCCAAAAGCACTGGGGAGTGCTAAAAATTAATTGGTAGATACTGCTGACAGATATGACTTTTGGCAGCCAGAATTATTTATGCACAATTATGGGGGACACCCCAAAAGCACTGAGGAGTGCTAAAAATTATTTGGTAGATACTGCTGACAGATATGACTTTTGGCAGCCAGAAATATTTATGCACAGTTATGGGGGACACCCCAAAAGCACTGGGGAGTGCCAAATATTACAAAAATAAAATAAACCTCTATCCTCCTCTCTTCTCTAGCGATTTTTGTTACAGCAATTGGAATAAGAATATTGTATTCTCTGTCCCTGCTCTAATCAGCCTGTGACTACACCCTGCTCTCTCCCTCTGTCAAATGGCGATGGATTGCTGTGGAGGCGTGTATTTATAATGTTGAAGTATCGCGAGAACCGAGCCACGAGATCCGACGACGTCACGATGATGTTCGGCCTCGATTTGGATTTGGAACGGGCGGGAGAGTACCGAGCTGCTCAGCTCGGTACTCGGATACCCAAAGTTTGGGTGGGACCCGCCCATCTCTAGTTCCAGTGCACATGAGCGAGCTGGCATGGTCTTGCTATTCAGAAGTGGAGCGCCTGGGGCTGATGCATTGAAATGGAAAGAGAATGACAGACACCTTTCATAGTTTAAATTGTATAGGGATGTCAATAATTATGCAGTGGGCCCAGGGCCGGATTTACCACTATGTAACCTAGGCAATTGCCTAGGGCCCAGCGGTCCCCAGAGGGCCCTCCCAGGGCCGGCGGTAAGACCACCCTTTAAAAATGGGCCGCTACTTATGGGACAGTGCTATGTGCTTGCCCCCCCTAAAGTCTGCCAGCCAGCCCCTGAATAGGGGTATATGTTATGCTAAAAAACTATAGTGCTATGGATTTTTTCAGGGAGGGGGCCCCAAACCAGTATCTTGCCTAGGGCCCCATGAGGTCTAAATCCGGCTCTTAGTGGGCCAAATAGTTTCATCATCTAGACAGGGAAACAGTTAGGTCAGTGCTAGGGAATAAATGTAATAGTAATAATAATAATAATAATAAAAATAATAGCTAAGCCTATGATATAATTACATGTGAATGCATAAAATCTATTAATATGCAATATATAAATAACTCATATATAGAACTTGATGTAACAAATGATTAACTCATATCCCAATACAGTCATGTTGAGCTATAAAGAAAAAATGGTAAACTAGCACTAAATCTATGAAGAAAATTATTAAGATTACAAATCTTGATCTAACAATCATAGAACCCACTGGACTACATTAGAATGTTGTAGAATGAGGAATCCCCATTGTTCATATAGTAATAGTAACTATAGTGAATGGATCTAATTGTTGTTTTTATACAAATAAATCCTAAGAGATCCATGTAAGTCCTTGTATCACTCAGACTGTTTAGTTTCACTACCCACAATGGTGGTTTGTTTAGAAGAATAATGTGCACCATGGGTAACCAATTGTCTGGCCTATCAGTGAGTTTTTCCAAGAGGCTTACACCTAAGTCTGCATAATTCACAAGGTAAAGTACAGTTAACGTATTGTGCTTGGTTGTGCAATGGTTGTTCAATTAAGTATTTTAATTATGTATATAACCTATATGCCATAGTACCTGTTTATTAGTTTTTAATTCATGAGATAAGTGATTATAAAGCGAGTTACCACTTGGTTGGTCATAATTATAATTGTATATTGTTTATGTGTATGTGCTATAAAATATGTCGGTATACAGATTATTTAGGTTATAAAATGTACTGTTGGTAACAGCATTGTATCGAGTCCTAATTAAATCTGAATTGATAATGATTACAACATATTGATTTTGAGTAATCAGTTTTAAAAAAATAAAAACATATTTCTTGTGCACTTTTTCACCATTTCTGCAGCATGATGACGTGGGTAATTACACATGTACGGCTAATAATGTTGCTGGAACAGACTCCCACACAGTAAGCCTCACCATCCACTATCGTCCACTTTTTACGGAACTTCCCACAAATGTGTCACTTAATGAAGGAGAAAAGTTAAGGCTATCATGTAAAGCAACAGGAAACCCTTATCCTCAGATAACATGGGCCTATATGGATAGAATAATATCTGGTAAGTGAACCTGACAGACTATGTGCTTAAAATAATATGTATTATATTGTGTATATAATATTATATGTGATACTTGACATTGAATTTTTTGGGTAGAATATTGGAGTAAGTCTGATATTCTGTATTTATAAATATATATGTGTGCAGGCCAAAATGAAGTTAGCGATCTCAATGATTTTGCGAAATATACTGTACAAGATGCACTTTACTTAAGTTCCAACAGTGTAATAGGGACTTGTTACAAAGGCATTTTTTTTTCAAACTGTGTTTTTTATTTATTAATGAAATACAGTGGTATATAGTTTTTGCACACATATGATAAATCCTCAGAGTAAAGGAGTAAGTGGTGTTAAAGGATTTTAATTTACTTTCAGAAAGCCACCATCATCAGTATGATTATATAAATATACACATAAATATACATGTATTATTACAAGTTCTTTCACTATTACTGACATTTTAAAGCAACTAACAAGTTAGTGTAATGAAAGATAGATGAGATCCTAAATGAAAAACAGGTAAACTTCATTTTACAACACAGCCTGACCAGGTATTTTATAAATGCTGTATATATAGGTAATTATTATGTGCTTGGCTACTCTGCCGAATTACTAATGGTATAGACTTACAGGAAAAATACACCCTAAACACTTTTTTTGTTTTATGTTTATTATTATGTAGTATATTTATTATGTTTGTAAATTTTCTGAAAAATAATTTGCAGAGAACTTAATCTAAGTACTTATTTGTATTTATTAACACAATTAGGGTTGTAATGTTGCTTGGTCAGTCTACATTAAATAAAATATCAGGAATATAGTCCAATGAAATAGGACATCCAGCATCCAAATGATCATGTTGAGAATAGTGTTTCTGCTTTATATCACCCCGTTATGATGCTACCCTGACTTACTTCCAGGTATATTCTAAAAGGGGCATTAACAGGTATGAATTAAATTATAAACCTCCAGTACCACCTCTACTCTGATGACACCCAAATCTATATCTCTTCCCCTACATATCCCACTCTGTACTGTCTTTCAACTATCTCCGCATGGGTGTCCCAACACTATCTAAAGCTTAACATATCCAAAACAGACTCTATGATCTTCCCTCCTCCCAGAGTCACCACCTGCCCTCAAATCTTGCTAACTGTTAATAACACCACAATTTCCTCGGTCTCCCAAGCCCGCTGCCATGGTGTTACACTTGACTATGCCCTCTGCTTTATTCCTCACATCCAAAGTCTCTCTCATTCCTGTCAACTCCACTTTAAAAACATTGTCAGAATATGCCCTTTTCTTATTCAAATTGCTACTAAAACTATTATCCATTCTCTCATCATCTCCCTTCTTGACTACTGCAACATGAGCCTCCTAGAGCCTCCTGTTCTTGTCGGAATCCACCATGCGATTCTGGCATTGCTGACATTCATATATCCGCACTTCAATCCATCCTAAATGCTGCTGCAAGACTGATCTTCCTCTCTCAATGCTCCACATCTGCAGAAGCACTTCAATCTGTAGACACTCCCTGAAAACCCATCTCTTTTCTTTAGAGCTTACCTTATCCTGGATACCATTATTCACACTAATGCACCCTCACAACTGTCCCAATCTCCATCTGAGCCATACTCTCTCCTCTTGTTTCAGCTGTGCCCTCTTCCACTTAGAATGTAAGCTCTCTAATGAGCAGGGTCCTTCATACCCTTTGTTTTCATGTCAGCATTTATTTTGTATACCTTGTATGTCCCTGTTTTATGTATGTCCTGTGTTCCCTACTATACTGCACAGCACTGTGGTGCAAAACAAATCTATGAAAATAATAATAATATTAATATATGCCACAATCTTTATAGTTCTAGTTTTGCTAAAAGCTAAACTGTATGGAGCAGAAGATAAACAGTAAAAAAAATAACTTTTTATGTTTCCGCTATGGATCTGTGTTTGTGCATTTACCATTATTAATAGATATTTCAGATTCACTTTAATATTTTATACTAAATTATGTTCTTTCTCCTGCAGCACAAGCTGGATGGTCTAAACTTCTGAATGATCTTGTGATTGAGAAGGTTTCAAAACAAGATGCTGGGACATATACCTGCATAGCAGAAAACATAGTTGCATCAATCAATACCACAGTATATGTATTTGTGAAGGGTATGTTCAGAGTATATTGCATTATTTGCATTGCACAGTACGTATATTAATGGAGAGTTGATTTAGCTTTAAGCACAGAAGTTCAGTGCCTAGGGGCAGCAGAGATTCTTTCTCTGCATAATCCATATTCCAAACTTATAGTTTATTTTATTTCATCTGTAAAGTAAAATGTGTAAAATCTACTTATGTAAGTTTTTACTTGAGCTAAACCAAGAAAAAAATATATTAGAGCACTAACACCAGATAATAATAATATGCAAAATTTATAAAAACAATAATACACAACATTTATTTAAAAGTTATGCAATAACAATAAATCAGTAATCCATATCGCTCAATATAACTGACTTTTCATGATCAAGCCCAAAATTCATGAATGGCTATTCATATAGATATCAAACAATTGCATAAGATCTGCCTAGAATGACCAATGTCCACAAACCCAGTTCTAGGGTAATTAGTCCATACATATTGATAGCCTGAGGTAATTTGATAGTATCCAATTGGCATAAATGTAAGTTTCCCAAATCAAATAAAATTATAACAGCAGTCCTTAGCTGAATTGATCTCCTCCACTAATGAAGGGACAGACCCCCAGCACAGTTTTGATATGATGGGGATCTCTATTTCTATAGTAAGAGTCAGCCCTCTCCTTATCTCTAATTCCAGAAAGCAAAGGTACCATCCAAGATCAGACACTCTATATATTGGCAGAGTAATAGTGACAATATGAAGGCAAATCCAAATAACAATGCGCGGATCATATTTTAATATATCCAACGACTTGTTCACAGTCAGCACAAATGCGTCCACTGATGTGTTTCTCTGCTCCTTCACAGAAGTAAGATAATCAATTTAATTGAACTGAGATTCAATTTAGTAGTGAAAAAGCACTATATTATTATTGTTTGTTATAGCGCCACCATATTCTGCACCGCTGTATAGACAATACATAAGCATTCACATTAGCAGTCCCATTGTAGATTAAAGTCTAAATTTTCTACCACACAAAAACACACTATAGGATTCTATTTGTTTTGTCATCAGCAAATTAACCTACTAGTATGTTTTTGGACTACGGGAGGAATCCAGAGTGTCCAGAGCAGTTGCGTAACTACCATGGGTAAAGGGTTGAAGGGGATGCAGGCAATACAGTGCCCAGAAGTGAGAGTGACTCTTTGTCTCTGAATCCCCTGCAGTATTCCCCAATGACCCTCTCTGCTCTGAAAAGAACAGCGTAGAGTCCTCTTCTGAGTAATGAATGAGCGGTGGCTCAGAATTTTCAGAGCAGAGTGTGGATCTTGGGAGGCTACAGTGGCATTGCCAGGCCCCTACTCACGTTTTGCTATGGGGTCCGATGATGCACTGTTCCGTACTTACTGTGAAGGAAATACACGCAAAAATGGGGGGAACATACAACGTCACACAGATAGGATTCCGAATTAAAATCAATCAATTATATAAATCTGACCCATGTAAGATAAATTGCACCATTTGTTTATTACCAAAGTTATTAACAAGTTTTTTGACTTTTTTAGAGCCTCCTGTTCTTGTCGGAATCCACCATGCGATTCAGACTGTGCCCTTGGGAAGCAGCATTATCTTTCATTGTATAGTAAAAGGCAATCCTACCCCTAAGATTCAATGGAACAAGAAAGGAAATGGTGTTCTGTTTAACAGACGGTTTAAACAATTCAGCAATGGCTCTCTAACAATTTCTAACACTATGGTAAGTCAGCTTGTAGTAAGCTGCAAGTTTTTTTTATCTATTTATTTTTAATGAAAATTTAAATTTTCAACAATGTGCCACCCAGAGCTTATATACTGTGTCTTATATAGTCTTTGCCAGAGTATATTGCAGAAAATGATTTTACTATTTTGAATAGAGATTTTTAATGCATCACCCTGTTCCACTAATGCCTTGAAAGTCACTTACCCCTTGACATTGATATATTTGCAGAACATCTCATACATACAGTCATGGCTGAAAGTTGTGAGAGTGACACATGTATTGGTTTTCACAAAGTTTGCTGCTTCATTGTTTTTAGACCTTTTTGTAAGATGTTGCTATGGAATACTGAAGTAAAATTACAAGCATTTCATAAGTGTCTAAGGGCTAGATTTACTATCAGGCGTGTTTGTAAAGCCGCCGACTTTCGGCGGGTTTGCCGGCGGTTTAGCCATCGCCGGATTTACTAACGCTAAACCCGCCATCCAAACGGCCAGAAATGATGTTTTCAAACCCGCCTCTGTATAAAGCGCCGTGACGGTTTCAACAATGCTCCACATACAAACAGCCGGATTTACTATTAGGGGGTTTATAAAGGCGCCGGAAAACCGCCATTCAAAAGACCAAAATGAAAGCGCTGCTTGTGAGCGGCGAGATTGTTCAAACAGTGTGCTGTTTGAGGTATTTGGTCAATCTGAACAGAAGGGAAAGGGCCATTTCATGTGCAAAGTTTGTCCCTTTGGGATTGTATATGTTAAAAGGCCAGTGTCTTGTAATGGCAGTGTAATTTGGGTTTCTTTTTCTCTTCTGTTTTCCCACGATGCAATTTTTTTACTAAGTTCAACATTTGTTTAATATTGCAACAAATCCCTTAACAGAGTGTAAAAGCAATTTTAACTGTACTCAATAAAGAATGGGTTTCTGGCTGATGACTCCTCTGCTGCATCCTCACACATCTGCACAGCACAAATTCAGGCACAAACCCACTAGTAGAGGTGTGTTATAGCGTACATTTGTACTTTGGTAAACTAGGTACAGGTTACTAGAATAATCTGGTGGGGTGGTTATGTATGCACCTGAAAAGGGGTCTGATATTATCCTGGCTGGCTGTTTTATACATAATCTAGCATTACATCAATTTACCCCACCGATTAGTGCAGTACACACTGAAGCAGAAGGGGTCTGTGTCACATCTGGTGATGTGCAGAGCACAGAGGGCGGAAGGCAGATTAGAGTCCGTCTCATTACAAACTACTACACAATAGGAAAAACATTTATTTCTCTAAAATGTGTTTGATGTGAGTGCAATGTTTGTGACAGTCAGAGGGCAATGTGTAAATGATTTGAGTGCCTAGTTTTTTAAAACATCACTATACTCTTGTTTAATTAGCAGAAAATAAACACTGACACCATAGAAATTTAACTGCATTTATTGCAGTACAACACAATAAATAATAAAGGATAATGCTTATACAAAGTAAAAAAAGCATGAGGCAATAGTCATGTGTTAGCGCTAGCGACGCCTTTTTGCTTGCATATCGCTATGTTTTGCCCCACTCTGTCCTCTCCCTGGCCCACCCCTGGTGCGAGCACCTCTCCTTGGAGGAGTACTCTGTGCCGATCTGCTTGGCGTACTAGCGGTACTTGTGGTGGCCGAGGAAAAGGGTGAAGGCAAGCGGGCAATGAGTTCTTGCTGCAGTTGGCCTGCCAGCCGGGTCAGGTTCGCATTCCCCTCGCGAACGGAGGAATTTAATGCCTCCACAGCCCCAGTCATTTGGGCCATCTGCAGATTGGATTGCTCCCAGGCATTAGCCAGACGATTGATTGCAGCAGGAATTTGGCTATTTGTGCGGTGTATCCGCCTCAACTGGGCCGCAATTTGGGAAATGTTGTGAGTTTGGCTCTCCATGAAGACTGATTGCTGCTGCTGGAAAGCACCAATAGACTGCGCCATTTCACGGGCTGGGTCCATACTCTGAGGTGCCGGCTGCTGGTGTGCTGGGGCTTCAGCAGGGCCAGGTGCAACATCCTGGAAACCAGACACAGGGGCATCCACTGTTTCCAGGGTGATTATGGTTTGCTCATCTGGCTCAGGGGACATTTGGAGGGACTCCACCTGAGGTGCCTGGTATGAAGAGGGCCCTGTGTATGAAAATGACGGTAAGTATATAGGATATAATATGTTTGTATATTGCATTCTGAACACTTGATAGGAAAGAATAATCTTTACAAACTACAGATTGTTTCACAATTTTTGCATTAATGATTTATTGTCCTATGCTACCTGCTTAAGGATGCACATATTATCCTTTTAATACCCAGTATCATATGAACTATGTATGGTTGAGGGGGCTAAAAAAGCATAGTATTTGTAACCTACAAATATTGTGATTTATTACGCAATATCTGGCTAGACCGTGCCTTGGGGTACACAAATCCTATTTCAGTCCTCCCTCTGTGTAGTACATGCTGGGTATTTTGACTTAACTGCGTGTGTAAAAAAGTGAAGACGTTGCCTATAGCAACCAATCAGATTTGAGCTCTCTTTTTGTAGAATGCAATAAATAAAGTAAAGGTATATTCAGATTGGTTGCTCTAGCCAACATCTCAGTTTAGTAAATGTAGCCCTAAGGTCGCATAGCACACCATATTTTAATAAAAAAAATTTTGCCAGCAACATTTCCACAGAAAAACAATTAACTCCATTATTTAGCACAAAAACATAAATCACACACCTGCTTGCTCTTCTGTGGGCGAATCTCTGACTGAAGGTGGAGGTGTAGCTGTAGGAATGGGACTCAACTGTGGTCCAGGTGAATCTGGATGTATTAGAAAAAGCATACAATGTATTTGCAGCAAAAAGCCTTTTACAAATAATAAATCTTTGGAAGACATGTGTTTGCACATTAAAAAACAGTTATAAACAAAATTATTGCCCTTTACATACTGATTGAGTAAAAAAGACACTTTTACAATAAAAAAACATTTTCAATATTGTTAGCTTAAAAAGGACAAATCACTCACCAACTCCTTGGGCAAACGAGGGCGAATCTGTGTCTTGCACATTAATTCCCTCCACTATTTCACGGGGCATTATCTGCCGCAGCTCCTCCTCATAGCTGGTATATTCAACGCGAAGAGGGGGGCCACCACCCGTGCGTCTTGTGGACCTCCTTTCCTGGGCCATTTTTTCCTTCAACCTCCTCTTAATGTCCGAAAATCTCTTGCGGCAGTGCGCCACTGTCCTCTTTAGTGGGCCCACCGCGTTAACAGCGTCGCACACTCTCCCCCACAATTGGTGGCGCCGCCTTAGCGGAGTCCGGGCTGCCAGGTTCCCCAAGATCACCTCGTAGCAGGGAATGATATTGTGCACCAACACACAATTCTCTTCATGTGAGAAGCGCACATTCCTCCCTGTCTTGGTCTTCCTGCTCTGTCCTGTCTCCTCAACCTCTCCCTCTCCCTCCTCTGACCCCTCAACCTCCATCTCCCTCTCCTCAGCCTCTGCTCCCCTCCTATCTCTGGACATTTTTACCCAGAACACAGAAAAACACAAAACACTGAAGGACTTACAAACACAAAGAACAAACTACACTACCTACAGACACACTCTCCACACAGTCACACACAAGTAACACAGACAGAGGACAAGTCAAATACAAAAAATACAAGACAGAAAATAAATGAGAAAATAAATGTACAAAACAGGAAAAAACCACAGGACTACTCACACTTCAATCAGATATCGCTCCACCAATCCACCAAACACCAACTCTCAGCAAACCACTATCCTCCAAACTCCTCTCACAAAACTCCTCTAAACCCTATCAGAGAAAAAAGTGTCAGGCCAGTGGTTTATATAGGGCTTGTGATGTCAAATCTCCTGAGTTTGAAAATAGCCAATAGTAACAGGCCAGGAGACAGGTGTAATTTTCAAAAAAACCGCCTTTACACAAAAGCGCCGTCATTTAAAGCAAAAGCGCCATGTTCTATTCAAAGCCGCCGGCGGCTTTGAGCATTACATCCCGCCGTTACATCGCCGGCGGCTTCAAATTGAAGCTGAAATGCGCCCATTAGTAAATCCGGCTGTTTGCAATGCAAACACGCCGGAAAACCGCCGCGATGCATGGCGGTTTGAAGCCGCCATGCATCACGCCTGATAGTAAATCTAGCCCTAAGGCTTTTATTGACAATTACATTAACCTTATGCAGAGTCAATATTTGCAGTGTTGACCCTTCTTTTTGAAGACCTCTGCAATTCGCCCTGGCATGCTGTCAGTCAACTTCTGGGCCACATACTGACTGAAGGCCTGCCCATTCTTGCCTAATCAATGCTTGGAGTTTGTCAAAATTTGTGGGTTTTTGTTTGCCTACCCGCCTCTTGAGGATTAACCACAAATTCTCAATGGGATTAAGGTCTGGGGAGTTTCCTGGCCATGGACCCAAAAATTTGATGTTTTAATCCCCGAGCCTTAGTTTTTACTTTGCCTTATGGCAAGGTGCTCCATCATGCTGGAAAAAGCATTGTTCATCATCAAACTGTTCTTAGATGGTTGGGTGAAGTTGCTCTTGGAGGATGTTTTGATACCATTCTTTATTCATTGCTGTGTTCTTAAGCAAAATTGTGAGTGAGCCCGCTCCATTGGCTGAAAAGCAACCCCACACATGAATGGTCTCAGGATGCTTTACTGTTGGCATGACACAGGACTCACCTTTTCTTTTCCGGACAAGCATTTTCCCAAACAATCTGAAAGGGAATTCATAAGAGAAAATGACTTTACCCCAGTCCTCAGCAGTCCAATCTCTGTACCTTTTGCAGAATATCAGTCTGTCCCTGATGTTTTTCCTGGAGTGAGGTGGCTTCTTTGCTAGCCTTCTTGACACCAGGCCATCCTACAAAATTCTTTGCCTCACTGTGCGTGCAGATGCCCTCACACCTGCCCGCTGCCATTCCTGAGCAATCTGTGCACTGGTGGAGCCCAATCCCACAGCTTAATCAACTTTAGAAGACGGTCCTGGCGCTTGCTGGACGTTCTTAGGTGCCGTGAAGCCTTCCTCACAACTACTGAACCTCGCTCCTTGAAGTTCATAATGATCCGATAAATGGTTGATTTTGGTGCAATCTTACTAGCAGCATTATCCTTGCCTGTGAGCCCTTTTTGTGCAAAGCAATGATAACTGTGTGTGTTTCCTTGCAGGTAACCATGGTTAACAATGATTTGAAGCACCACCCTTCTTTTAAAGCTTCCAGTCTGTTATTCTAACTCAATCAGCATGATTGTTCCCCAGCCTTATCCTCGTCAACACTCTCACCTGTGTTAATGAGAGAATCACTGACCTGATGTCAGCTGGTCATTTTATGGCCTTGCTGAAATGCAGTGGAAATGTTATTTATGGGATAAAGTTCATTGTCATGGCAAAGAGGGACTTTGAAATTAATTGCAATTCATCCGATCACTCTTCATGACATTCTGGAGTATATGCAAATTGGCATTATAAAAACTGAGGCAGCAGACTTTGTGAAAAATAATATTTGTGTCCTTCTCTAAACTTTTGGCCATGACTGTATGCAAAGAGATGGTTATCCTGTATACTTTTCACATGCATTTTTGGCACTGTAAATGCATGAAATTTGATAAAGAATAGTACCAATAATAGGTCATTATGCAATTTTTATTGTTAAACATTCTCAAAGTGCTATGTAAACATATAGGGCCAAATGCAACTTGCACGCAACTGCAATATATTCCTATTTAGAGGAGACTGTCTATAATTAGGCATGGTAAAAACAAAGGTGTAACTTAGGGATAGCTATGTACTAAGACAACTGTTTAGTCCAATACAAAATATACAAACATTAACTTCAAAGAAAACGCCTTCATATTTCATATTTTGGGAAATCAGTGTGCCACTCCGTACTCAGGGGCAAGAACCACACAAGGGTTGTGAAGCATAGATGCCAACTATACAGGGAAACAACTGTAGCCACATGTCTTTAAGAATGGGATCTGATATTGTTGTAATTCCATCATATTGGGTATTTCAATGTGCAGGAGGTTATGACTGGTTTATTGAAGGGGGATTTGTGTCTCTGGGATATATCTGAGGAAAGTTAAGAAAGGTGAAAACTTTTGGAATATTTTTGAGCAAACCATAGTTGATACCCAGGGGACATTTCCCCCTACAATAGCATCTACACTGCCCCTCTGAATGCCATCTCATTTGAGTTGGCTTAAAAAGCCTGTGTGTGAAGGGGCAAGGGGCCAGCTCTTGGGGTTCAATCTAATTAAAGGACTTTCATTCTCTTCTGCCTGCCCCAGGCATACAGACTATTATACATAAATGTATGCTCTGTACATTTGCATTTATAACTGTTATGCATTTATTATTTGTATGTCAATTGTTATGCTTGTTTTTATATCCAAGTGCCCTGTACCTTTGTATATTACATCTAAAAATGTAATAAGTCTTGTCCTCGATACTCTAACAAATCCATTAGCCTGTTAGGAAGAATATAGCTTGACCATGTTAGCCATTTGAATGCTGGTGTGTGAATTGTTAATACATTTGAAAAACAAGCCTAGGGTGTGCTTGTATGTACATTTGTGTAACAGTATCTTGAGGTGTTAAGTGTTAACCCTTTGGTTGCTGGTGTGGGCATTGCTATCTGTGTGTAACCAGAAGCATTGTGTGTCAGTGTGGGACAGGATATTCGGGTCCTATTGCTCTTATTTAGTAAGTGGTGGCAGTGTGCGAGCACTGTTTTGGGGGTGATTCAGCAAATCTATAACCTGTGTGATAGGTAAGAGAAAGATTGAGCACTTGAATTGTGTGTAACCCCATACAGTAAACACCCAAAGTCACGGAAGCTGAGAATGTGTTTGTGACACATACATGAATTTTTTAAATCAAAGACTATGCCATGTCAGTGATCACTATCAGTCTTTATTTATACCTGCCCTGTAATGGGAGCAAAAATTATGGGTGAAAACAAGCATACTTGTGACAAGCAGAGGACTTGAATTGGCCGCATCTGCATCAGAATGCCTTTACTGTACATGGCCTACGTTAGTCCACCCTCAAGTTGTAGGGAGTTGTGTTATTTGCGATGAGACATGATTGCATGCAATTGTGTTCTTTGGCATAGTGTTCATCTCTGGGCATGTGCAGAGCTATTTCATGCATGATACCCTACACAAAAGGACAGATGTCGGAACATGAATCAGACCCATGAAATGAACCCTAATTGGAGCACTACAACCATATTTTAATTCTTTACTCTCCAAGCACACAGTGTTTTAAGTACAGTCATTTTTCATTTCATAATCTCTTTCTGTCTATATTCTATTCTTGTTTGTGGCTTTGTCATTGTTGTCAGATATTGTTCTTTTCACATCAGTGTCTGCCCTTCTTACTGCTTCTCCTAAATTTAAACCTCTATCTTATGTTTTTAATAATCTCTTTTCTTGCACAGAATGAAGATGTTGGTGATTATACATGCATTGCTACAAATGATGCTGGTGTAATGGAACATACAGTGACATTGTCTCTGCAAAGTAAGCCTTCTTTTTATTGTATTTTAATTTTAATTATTACATGATACGTGAACATGAAAATATTATTGGTTACAAAGCAGCTACATGTCTTGAATCAAGTTCAGTTGTAGTTAGAAAACAAATTTACTAATAGTTTTAATTCCCATGTTATAAATTTTCATTGTTTGGTCATGAGTAGAAAGGTCAGACCTCCTGGTTAGCCATTGCACTTATTACAAGACAAAAAAACAATTGGTATCTTACAACATTATTTTAAGAAAGCAAACAGGGACTTTTGTACTTACGTTAAATCCCTTTTAAATGGGGGACACTGGAACATTGAGGGCTTAGGCAGGAGCTTGAACACACCACCACTCTATTCCCCATTGGCTGTCTAGGACCTCCGTTTTTTTTAACAAAGCCAGAAAGGACAGAATCTAGAGTATAGAGCAAGGTGAGAGGAGAAAAACAATGTTCTCCAATGAGACCAAAACTCCTAACAAGGATAACAGGGAAAAATAATAAAGAAGAACAGAAAGAAGAACAAAGAGGATAGAGGGATGGTGTCCAGTGTCACTGATTGGATTCAGATAAAAGGATTTAACTTAGTACAAAAATCCCATTTTCTCATTTATCCTAATGGGGGTGACCAGAACACTAAGTACATCCCAAAACTGTCCCTAAGTGAGGGTACACTCAGAAGTTGCAGTGCGCAGCTCCATAGTTCCAATACAGGCATCTTTGGATGGAAAATTATTGAATCTGTAGAACTTATGAAGGTATTGAAGACCAGGTGGTGGCTGCACAACAAAGGTAATAAAAAAGGGAACAGAATAGGTTAAGTTGACTTTATCATAATAATCCAATATTACTTATTGTGCCTTCATTTTATCCACAGAACCACCTATTATAACAGTTCATCCAATTGACACTACAGTGAATGCTGGCGCAACTGTGGTTCTAAATTGTCAGGCAGAAGGAGAACCTAAGCCTGATATTACTTGGTCCCGTCTGAGTCATCCCATCACTGGGGAAAAACGTCTCACAATATTATCAAACAACTCTCTGCAACTTGTTGCAGCTAGTAAAGAAGACACTTCAGTGTATGAATGCAGAGCTACAAATATCATGGGGTCAGCTGCTGTCAAAGCTTCTTTCACTGTGCAAGGTATTTTGTAGTATTGTCTTAAAGAATAAAATGGCAAGCCAAATAAATAATATACAAGCGAGATAACATTCAGCAAGAACAGACAGCATAAGTTGTCATTTTATTGCTAATAACTGGGTGTGTTAAAATAAACCACTCAATGGGCCTGAGTCATTAAGGAGATCAAAGCAAAAAACTAGTAACTTTGCTCCCAGACAAACCATGTTGCAATGCAAGGGGTGCAAATGTGTTTATTATTTTGCACATAAAGAAAATACTGGCTGTTTTTTCATGTAACACACAAATACTTGATAGCTTTATTTTTACACTGAAATATAAAGTTGATCTAGGACATGCCCTACCCTAACCATAAATGTGTCCACCACATTTTAAATGTACCTCCCCCTCCAATGCAACATGGTTTTGCCAAGGTGCAAAGTTACTCCTTTTTTTTTGCTTTACTTACCTTAATGACTCAGGCCCAATTAGTGCAATAAAGTATTTTGGACAATGTTATCAAATATAGTACTTTAATAAATTAATATACTGGAACAATACGAGCTGTTAAATTTAAGTTTGGATTTAATTGATTAACAACAATTTAACAATTCAAGTACAAAAGATTCTAAACGTCTAGCGCTTCACTCTGGCTTGCAGCCTCTCATATGTAAATGGAATACTACCAAAAAATTCCACATATATATAACAAAAAAATACAATGTATTACATACATGAAGCGCTTCCTTGTTTGGCACTTGATATTATTCCGCACAACATGAATAGCATTCAGTTGTAGAAATCTCTATATGGAAAAATACAACCTCACATAGTGTATTACAGTATAAAACATATGGGAATTGGTATGGGATAGTTGTGCAATCATATAAGGATCCACCATCCAGACACCGTGTTGACCCCGTAGTATCGCCCCCCAATGGTTGGAACTTGCAAGATGTAGCTCCAATATGCGCAAAACAATGTAATGATAGGATGGCTTCCTTATCCCACCAGACTCGATATCTATTCATCAATATCACTTCCGCTTCTCTCCTCACCAAGCATGGAGATATATATAAAAGAAAAGAACAATCTAGTGTTTTACCCTTTATTAAAAACAATTCCAGCAATAAAATAGAGTAACTATACCGGAAGACGGATGTCAAAATGCGTGTCAAACAGCATGTAATCAAAAACTGAAGCCCCTCTCACGAGCTTAGCAAATCACGCTGCTGTCAATTTCCCCGACAAGTCCTCTGCATAAAACCAACGCGTTTCAACTTCACACTGAAGTCTTTATCAAGGTATAGTATCCAGTTCCAGTTCCAGTATAGTGATACCGTGAGAGACGCGGATCATAATATTCTTTTACAGTTGATCCCACGATGGATGGGAATAGCTCCATATATGTGGAAAGAAAAAACAGCACCGTTAACAATGGACAATTTGGGTCCCGAAGTCTCTCACATAGTTGTATATTTCTACTATTTAGTTAGCTCCGTTATATGTTTTTATTATGATTGTACTAAACTATGATACAATATGGAGATGATGTGATCATGTTTGTATATATTTTTGCGCTTACATTCAGCGCTTTGTATTACATGCTTTAATATATATATATATATAAGATGTATCACTATACCGTATTTTTTATAAGAAGAGACATTCATGTTTAACTAAGTTTAGACGCTAATGCCTTTTGCTTAGACAGTATACAATTGTATTAGAAAGTACTTATATATGTCAGTGTCCTTTTAAATTGCCTCAACCTCGATATGGATTGAGGACTTCCGTATGAAGTCTTTTACCAAGCCTCGTTTGGAGAAAGAGGGCGGAGACTATACATCAGACGGAGGAATATAAAAGGAACCTAATGGAACTGGATACTATACCTTGATAAAGACTTCAGTGTGAAGTTGAAACGCGTTGGTTTTATGCAGAGGACTTGTCGGGGAGATTGACAGCAGCGTGATTTGCTAAGCTCGTGAGAGGGACTTCCGTTTGTGATTACATGCTGTTTGACACGCTGTTTGACATCCGTCTTCCGGTATAGTTCCTCTATTTTATTGCTGGAATTGTTTTTAATAAAGGGTAAAACACTAGATTGTTCTTTTCTTTTATATATATCTCCATGCTTGGTGAGGAGAGAAGCGGAAGTGATATTGATGAATAGATATCGAGTCTGGTGGGATAAGGAAGCCATCCTTTGATTACATTGTTTTGCGCATATTGGAGCTACATCTTGTAAGTTCAAACCCTTGGGGGGCGATACTACGGGGTCAACACGGTGTCTGGATGGTGGATCCTTATATGATTGCACAACTATCCCATACCAATTCCCATATGTTTTATACTGTAATACACTATGTGAGGTTGTATTTTTCCATATAGAGATTTCTACAACTGAATGCTATTCATGTTGTGCGGAATAATATCAAGTGCCAAACAAGGAAGCGCTTCATGTATGTAATACATTGTATTTTTTTGTTAACAATTTAACAATACCCATGTTTTGTAGTGTATGCTGTTCTGCATCTCTCTAAACCAAATATTTCCCCTTTTTTAGAAACTTTTATTACTAATTCCTACAAGTAATGCACAAGAATTGTATCACTAAATTGCTTTATATATGTATAAAAGATGTATACATTTTTCTGCCAATAATTCCCCACCTAAGTACAAATAAGAAAGATGAATAAAAAAATCTGCAATGAATATTTCATGCAATTAACTGTGTTCCAGTACACGGTGGCTTTTCTGAGTGGCTGCCATGGCAATCCTGTAGTGTGACTTGTGGCCAAGGAGTTCAGAAACGCATGCGACTATGTGACAACCCTGCCCCAGCAAATGGTGGTCTGTATTGCCAAGGAGAAGAGTCAGAAACCAGAATGTGTCAGAATAAACATTGCCCAGGTATTTTTTCTTTAACAGATTATACATTTACCTTATGTAAAAACTCACAAAGTACACTTACTCATATTCAGTGGTCGAAGTGGAGTTTAGGAGTGGTGGTATGGAAAATGTAAGGGGAATCTAACCCGTGTATCAGTCCACTTTGACCACTGATCTTATTATAAAGGGAGTTACCTTTGTGCCACTAAGAAAGAGTAGAAATATTCAACTTAATAAACAAAAATAAAAGAAAATATTACAAATATACTGCAGAACAATCGTACTCATCACAACAATTTACATTTCTTCATTTACTATTTTTGAATTTGGCCTTTCAACAATCTCTGCTTACTTGTACTGTATAATTTATGCTAAAACACCCCTTGGTGTCATCTTACTAAAGATGATCTTGCTGGGCCTGACTTGGGAGGAAACGCTCAACATTTCCAATCATGGTTAGCTGAGATCTTGTCACTACAAAAAAATAAGACTAAAAATAATGTGGAGCTTCTTCTAAAAATAGCTTAAATGTCCTTACTCAGAAAACATCTGCATGCAATTTATTATGTAAAAATTAAAACAATTAGAGATGCACAAATTGATTTGGAAAAATGTAAGTATATCTAGAGTTTAGTGATTTGCAGCCTCCAAACTAATTTGCAATATTCACGATGAAAGTAGTCCCAGCAAAAAGAACCAACAAGGATGCAGGGATTAATCTCAAGAATTTATATTTTAATATCTTCCCCTTCATTCATTCCTTCTTTGTTTACTATTTCAGTGTACAGTACATGGGTGAAAGAGAAGCATTGTACTACTAGCATTGACCAGTGATGGGCAACCTGATACACTTTGGGGGCCACATGGTGCGGCCCTATAACCTTCAAAAGGACCTCACATTACCCTTAATTTCAGTAATAAGTTAAAACAATACATTTAATTAAAGAAAGATACACAAATCTGTAATAATATACCAGCAGGCATTTTAAAGAAGTGTTACACACTATAACAAAGCTGACAATAAAACAGGAAGGAGCTGGGTGTCGCAGGTAAAGGCTTGGAGGGCCGTCTATTGCCCATCACTGACTTACTGTCTGGGTTACAATAATGGGGCTTATACAGAGTTTTTGGTCGTAAATTACTAAAATAAATGCACAGAAAAATAGCATATTTCCACCCATTTGCAGAGGATTACGACATATCATCATCTGTTTGCACCTGCCCTCCACTGCCTAGCAGGCATATATGTGTATTTCTGTAATCTGCTTGAGCTGCTTTTGCATAAATGCCTTTACTGTACTCAGCCTATGTCAGAATGCACCTTTCCTCCCCTGTCCCGCCTCTCCTGGTGCAGACTGGAATAAGTATCTGAATCTTGCAAGTCTGCAGAGGCACGTTTGTCTGCGCCCATATTCTGGGAATGTGTAGAGCGATTTCATGCAAGATACACTCTGCATACTAGCATACTCATCACTCTGCAGCAACACAAAAGGGTAACATTGTATAAAACAGTGCAATTCAGGGAAGTGTGCCGGTACTTATATTATTGTTTTTTTATTATATAGAAATATATTTTCAATCTCTATAGCACATTTAAAAAAAAATATTAAACAAGATAAAAGTTTCTAAATGACTTCAATGACATACAGAAATCTATGAGCAATGTTACTTTAGATCTTTTGTAAATGATGCCAGAAGCAACAACCCTGCTACACCTTTTTACACTTCTTAAAATTACAATTGAATTAAACAAAGTTTACATGTCTGTCACCCTTGTTGTCTGTGCAGCCTACACCTCCTTTGTACCAGGCAATAAGGGCACCAAGATAATAGGTAAAAGTAGTCTCCAAAGAACTGGGTAACATTCTTGAAAATAATAAAAATAAGGATGTTGGATAATAGGTTATTCCAGACCATGTTGCTTTTGTCAGTAAATTTATGGCACTGGTACCCCTTGCACTCCTAGGCAAAATGTAATATCTGCTACCTAGTCGATTTTGTGCATAATATAATATAAGCTTGCTCAGGCACGGTGGAGACAAGACAAAAGCCTGCATTTCTTCACTTATCTTCTATTATTGTAAGAACCTATCAGATTCACAACAGTAATCGTCTACATAGGATTTCCAGCCTCACAAGAACCTTACATGTGTGGACGTTTTGTCTGGTTTTGCAAAACCACTTCTTAGCTAGATATCAGGAGTGCTGAAATGTTGACAATAGCGAAAAACTAATGTTTACGCATCAGCATTGTTGGTGCATAACATCGACCTTTGCTGAGAAGGCTAAAGTGGAGTGTGTGTTGGGAATGATGAGTTAGCATCCTCAGCTGCTATTTCTTTCCTGAAACACCAGGCCAAGGAACAGAGAAATTAAAGGGGTTTAATAGAGATATTTTATAACTGGCAGAGAATTCATTGGGCAATTGAACCGGTCCCATCCTCTTATCACATATCAGATATGTAGTTTATATAGGGATACAGTAACAAAACTATATTATAGTAACAAAATAATTCTTGGGCAAACAACAAAATGTCATTGTGGTTACACATTTTCCCAGAATGATTATCACTTTTCCAGTTACAAATTCTTAGCAAGAAATGAGGAACTGTTTACACAGATAAAGCTATAAGCGTTGAACTTTAAAAACTTCCAAAACTACACAATTTCTTAGTCATTTATGATAGAGATGCTCAGGCTCGATTTTCCGAAAACCGAACTCCCCCAAACATCGCCAATCCGAGCCGGCTCAGTACTTTCCTGCTTCCTCGGATCTGAAACGAGGCAAAATGTCATTGTTGCATCATTGGATATCCCGGGTTTTGGATTCCATAAGTACCTCCCACTTCAGGAGATCCAGAGCCACTGCTCACACAGAAATGGGTAGCAGTGTTCTTGTCACTCTCCATTCTCCAGTGAACTTGCTCAGTGCCATTGTTCACACAGAAACAGGGGTAGCAGTGTTCATATCCCTCTCCAGTTTCCAGTGCCATTGCTCACACAGAAACAGGAGGGGTAGCAGTGTTCTTGTCACTTGACAAAAATTGGCTGGAAATTAATGTTATTGGGGTTAATAATAACGTAGGAACAAAAAAAGAGCCAAATTATGTGATTTTAGCATTTTTAGCAATTAAAAACAGGTCTAAAACCAAAATCAAAATACGTGAGGGGGGTTTTGACAAAACCAAATCAAAACCGGAACACGAAGTTAATACAGATCCAAAACCAAAACCGAAACACGGGGGTCAGTGGACATCCCTAGTTTATGTCCCCAAAATATGGATCTACGGGTCTTTGCTTCTTCACTGGTCATTACCCATACCAACGTAACAGTAGTATCTCCTGTAGCCATTCTTGTTATTACAGCTTATGCCAATGTAACGGGGCGGATGGGTGGCACCCCTAAAGTAGTGTTAGGAAGGATTCTACAGGCCCGGTGGCATGGTAGAGAGGTGAAAGTCTCACCAGTAGTATTGGAATTAAACAAGAAACACAGGGCCAAAACTGCATAAACTTGTGGGTTTATTCTTTTTGCTTGTGGCTTAAGGCTTTACCACAGCAGCAGATAAGTAGCGGTCGTGAAGTAATACCAGAATACCATCAATATGCAATGTTATTCAACATTACAAAATAAATAATATTTTAGTTTAACAATATACAAACATAAATCAACACAACACACAGGTCATAAAATAAATATATCCTACTTTAAATTTAGGCACTTTGCTTCAATTAAATGGATTTCACTGGATAGATACTTTAGAAGACAACTGATTGCTATGAATTAATTAGACCAGTACACTAAATGCTGTGGCAGCAGATAATATAGACCAATCAATCGCAATACTTTTAGTGCAATTATACAGACCATACTTATCACACAGAAATCAGTAGAGATACAACAAGGAGTAATCCAGCTGGTTCAGGTTAGATGCTTTAGAAGAAATTACTGTAGACTAGGGTCACTATATGATATACAAAACCCAAGGGGGTAAATTATAAGCCACAGGTTTAAGCAAAGTTCAGCTGACAAATGAAGCTTATTTACTTGTACAAGGTTAAATCAGTAATCAACTTGATGCATGTGTGACTCCTGAGCTCCATAAACAACAGCAATTTTTCACAATGATTTCCAATGATCATAAGTTTTAATAACTCTGTTTGAAGTCTGACATAAATAACTTGAACATAGCAAAGCAAAAGAAACTTATCTGTCAACATATGAGACCTGCTGACATCTCATGGGCAGTGGCAGGTTAGGTCTTCTCCTATACTGCAAATGTGCTTCTTTTTGGGCTGGCTGCAGAACAACAATTTAGCCATAGCATTCAGTGGCTCTTTGTGGGACTATCTTACATTAGCTTAGCCAGCATTCACACACATCACTTCTCACACTAGCCCCTCCCTTTTAACCCAAGAACCTCCTGGAACTTTCTAGTTCATTCATTGTAGTTTGCCCATCCCAAAATGGCAGACGCAATTTGCATTTAACTTCCCAGATTCACTCTGGGGAACTGTAGTTGTCTGAATGAGTGCATACAGTAATATAGCTGTGATTTGCAGGGTATTACACCAACATCCATTGAATAGTCCACCAAAAAATCAAGTTTGTTCACAACTTATCTTTCCCAACAAGCTAAGTTAAATCAAAAGTGTGTTATTGCTTTTCTCCTGTCCTCATGCCAAATTCCACTCATTCAACTCACTCTACCCACCTTTACCTGCACTCCCTAATCCACCCTTAATTCATTCTCTCCAGTAACTGAAGACGAAGTCTCTGCACTCATCTTATCATCTCACCCTACAACCTGTCCACTTGACCCTATTCCCTCCCAACATGTCTGCTCCCTCTCCTCCACTGAATGCCCACCTCTAACTCACCTCTACAACCTGTCTCTCTCCATTGGCACATTTCCATCTTCCTTTAGACATGCGCTTATCTCACCTATTCTAAAGAAACCATGTTTCAATCCAGCCTCTATCTCCAACTACCGCCCTATTTCTCACCTTTCCATTGCTTCCAAACTACTTGAGCAATTAGTGTACAAATGCCTACCTCACTTTCTCTCCTCTCATTCCATTCTTGACTCTCTGCCATCAGGCTTTCACTGACACTACTCTCACAAAAATGAACAATAATCTAAGGGTAGTTTCTCCATACTCCTTCTCCTGGACCTCTCTGCTGCTTTTGATACTGTTGACCACCCACTTTTAATACACAACCTTCACTCCATTGGCCTTCGTGACACAGTTCTTTCGTGGTTCACTTTCTACATATCGAACCTTTAGTGTTTCTACCTCTGGCACATCTTCCCCTCCACTCCCACTATCTGTTGGGGTCCCACAAGCATCTGTTTTTGGCCCTTTACTTTTTTCATTGTACACCTCTTCTCTTGGGGCACTAATTCGCTCATTCGGCCTCCAATACCACCTCTATGCTGATGTCACCCAAATCTTTATCTCTTCCCCTGACCTCTCTCCTTCTGTACTATCTCATCTAACCAACTGTCTTTCTGCTATCTCCACATGGATGTCCCAATGCTACCTAAAGCTCAACATGACCAAAACAGAGCTTATAATCTTCCTTCCTGCCAGAGTCACCACCTGCCCTCAAATCTTCGTCACTATCAATAACAGCACAATTTCCTCAGTCACCCAAGCCCACTGTCTTGGTGTCACACTTGACTCCACCCTCTGCTTTATTCCTCATATCCAGACTCTCTGCTAGTCTTGTTGACTCCACCTTAAAAACATTGCCAGAATACCCCATTTTCTTACTCAACATGCTACCAAAACACTTATCCATTCTTTCATCATCTCCCGTCTTGACTATTGCAACCTTCCTGATACCCATATATCCGCACTGTAATCCATCCTAAATCCTTCTGCAAGACCGATCTTCCTCTTCCACCGCTCCACATCTGCTGCACCACTTTCCAAATCCCTACACTGGCTCCCTGTGTCCTCCATAATAAAATTTAAATTACTCACCCTTACCTACAGAGCCCTCTACAACACTACCCCTGCATACATTTCAAATCTCATTTCAAAATAATCTCCCTCCCGCCCTCTTAGAGTTACTTCTGACCTGTGCCTTGTCTCATCTCTGGTAACCACCTCTCACTCCCGCCTACAAGACTTTTCCCGTGCTGCTCCCCACTTATGGAATTCCCTATCACACTCAATCAGACTTTACCACAGCCTTCAAATCGTTAGATGCTCTTTGAAAACCCATGTCTTTTTTAGAGGTGAACTTATCCTCGATAACACTATTTACACTAATGCTACCTCACAACTATCCCAGTCTTCACTCTGAGACACATTTACTCCTCTTGTTTCACTTGTGCCCTCTTCCACTTAGAATGTAAACTCTCTAGTGAGCAGGGTCCTTCATACCCTTTGTTTTCATGTCTGCATTTTTTTATTTCTCTTTTGTCTACCTTGTATGTCCCTGTTTTATGTATGTACTGTTTTCCCTACTGTACGGCACTGTGGAGCACTGTGGCGCCTTACAAATCTATGATGATGATAATAATAATAATAATAATAATAATAATAATAACAATAACACTTACCATATATGAGATATTAGTCTGGATATCACAACAGAATAACTGCAATGCTTGCCAGCTATACACAACGGGTTTTCACTTCTACAGGAGTTTGCACAATGCCACAACAGTGAAATTAAGTTAGATGGCACTGGTGGCATTTCATTTCTCAGTAAATTCTTTGCTAGGTGTTTGCTCAACAATCTGTGAAGAATGATGTTAATATTCTGCATAGATAATTCTGTAAGTGACATGCAGCATGGTGCAATATAATCTAATGGCTTGCATAGTTCAGGGACAGAAGAAAACCCTGATCCAAATGCCTAGTTACTTGCACTAACCATAAAGTATCAGAATAATGTTTTTTCATTTTTGTATAGTCGATGGAAGTTGGTCAGAATGGAGCCTATGGGAAGAGTGTTCTAAAACATGTGGAAATGGTAAAAGGATGAGAATAAGAAGTTGTAATGATCCCCCAGCCCAAGGAGGTGGGAAATCATGTGTGGGAAAAACTGTTGATATCACAGTTTGCAATCCAAAACCTTGTCCAGGTATGTACTATATAGATATACAGACTACATGTAAAAATGTTTCCTATCTAACCATTGGTTGTCATCCTCTTTAGGAGCTAACAAAATAATTTTATTGTTATATATAATAAAAGACATTCTGACATTCTCGCTGTCATTCTTTTTCACAGAGGAAAAAAGTTCTGGTCATACAAAGTAAGGTTAAAAGTTTACTATTATTCATTGCTAGTAAGGCACATTCTCCACCCCACCAACCACATAACACATAGTCAACATTGTCAACTAAATGTAGCTCAAAATAATAAACCTTTTCCAAGACTTACAGTTGGATCATACCAGTTATGATTATTGTTTTGTTTTATATACAGTATCTCTGTATTCTCACTTTGGATTGTTTGTAACTCATGTTGTTGTTGAAAATAAAGAGTTAAAAAAAAAATAAATAATAAACCTTTTTTCAAAATAATCAATGAGAGCACATCCAGAAATAAGCAATTTTCGTAAAGACATTTTTTTCTTTAAGTTTGAAACTTGATTTTAAATTATTTAAGTGTCCTTTTGAATGTAAGCACTCACGGACAAGGTCCTCTCTACCTATTGTCTCAGGGGTAGAGAGGACCTTGAGACAATCTACTCTTCCTCATATGTCCTCAACAAGTCTTTTGCTACATTCTCGCACTCATCTGTGCTACTTATGTGTTACTTCTTCATGCAGGGCTGCCAGCAGCAATTTTGTGATTTTGATTACTGTATTAGTTATGTCTTATCTGTGTTTGCATGGTCAATTGCTACTGAATCTGTGGTGCCTTATAATTAAATAAATAATAACAATAATAGCTTACCAATCGTTATAGGTAATACAAAAAAAAAGAGATGTGCTGGGCAAACAATTGAGGAACAACATTGTCATGTACTGGACAATCATTTTTTCTGCTACAACCTGACATATCTTAGGGCATTGGGTCCTCCCTCTCCAGGACCCAGATGATGAGAGAAATATTCTTTGAGCACCAAATGATTTCTTGTGTATATATAATAAAAATGAAATGGTATGTTTACTTGAGGATCTAGTGGGGTACTCTGCAGAAAGACAGGGACCTGGCATTGTTAGGCTGCCTCTTCTTTGCTCTGGGAAGGCTCTGGTGAGCTTGGGAAGAGCATTGATTCCTACAAGAAGTGAAGGACTGCAGCAGATCACACTGGTAGTATGTTTGGATGGGAGATTTAAAGATTATATCTCCCAGCTCCGAATATGCGTCATCAGTGCACAGAAAGCTCTTGCAAAAGAGAGTCCTTTTAATAATAAATAGTTATAAAGCTCCTTCCTTGAGAAGACAATTTAGCAAATTTTTAATATTGTAGTAATGCAGTTTTGTAATAGGTTAATGGAATATTTTCCTCCCTAACATGATACCAGGAATCATTATTTCCCTTAAACACACCACTGTAAAGCAGATTTTTACATTACAATGATGAAAACATCAACTGATAAAGCCAAGTTACATTCACGATGTTCTGACCGGCAGCTCATGTAGACCCATTGACTAATTGATCCACTTACTTTGGATTGGTATTTTCCCGAATGTGCAGCTTTTACACATTTATAATAATAAATTTTCATTTAAGGCAATGTCCCAAACGCGCCCCATTCTGGACTGCGGACAATTATCAGCAGAATATGATACATGTATCAAATTGAATATATGACAAGTATCATCCAGAATACCTCTAAATCATTTAATAAAATGTGGGCGCCATGGGCCACATACTTCCACATTCAAATTCATTTGTTACATGACTCTTCAACATCGCTTCATCTGGAACCTTCCCTTCATCCTCTACCGCACCCTTCTCATCTCTCCTCTCTTTTTAATATTCACCTTTAGGCGGATTTGCCAAACCGCCCCCCTTTTCACTATCTTTCTTTGTAGTTTCTCGTTTTCTTTTCATTGTTGTAAAATCAGGTCAATATCTGTATCGTTTATTTTTTCTAATGGACGCTGTTTGTTTTATTACCTGTACATTTATATACTGTTTGTAACACATTGCATCATTGAATGATCTGTACCGTTAACCCTTGGAAAAATAAAATGTTACAAAAAAATGTAAAAAAAAATAATCTAAAACATTATATTACACCTATTTATTTAAATACTTTAATTTATTTCAGTTCATGGTGCATGGAGTTTATGGCAAGCCTGGGGTCCATGCAGCAAGACATGTGGGAAGGGAACTCAGACACGTACAAGGCTCTGTAATAACCCCCCGCCATCATTTGATGGATCGCATTGTGAAGGACAAGACACACAAACACAAATATGCAGTGACAGACACTGTCCAGGTAAAGTCACAACATTTGTTGCTCATAGTTGCAATGTGTTGTTACCATGACTATGCTAAAATGCACAACATTCCTTTATAATATTGTAAGTTATTTCATTTGAAAATCATTTTTTGGATTGTGCATGCAGAGCTAACATTAATATTTGTGAATAAATATTGAATCATGGGCAAATTTACATTTCATGCAAAAAGTAGGTAAAATTACTGGTAATTGCTGCTGAATAATTTACCTGATGTTGCACAAAAATTATTTCCAAAATCTGAGCAGAATAGGCACTTATACAGCTGTTTCCTGTTTTCCTGTTTTAAGCGTATCCTCTACATAATTGTTCTGCACTTGCACAGAAGCGTAAGATTTTTTTGCTCAAAAAAAGGCTTACTAACGGATGCACGTAGTCAACGTTCAGCACAGGGCATCAGTTTCTAGTGCACTGAAAAGTGCTCTGATGTCACCTGTGTCTCCTGCACTAGCAAGGATTCTAGTCTAAGTGCTTGGGCTAGATCTGGCGGCATTACAGTGGTACGGACCCAGCAATACTAGACAGTTGTAAAATATAGATGTAAAAAAAAGCATGGGGTTCCCCCCTCCAAACAATGTTAACAATTGTGCTGCCAGTCTAGTCCCAGTAGGAGCAAAATTAGGAGGGGGGGTCCCGCTGATTTTACTTCAACCAGTTCTGGGTAAACGACAAGAACTTGAATGTCTTGCGGTTTTTTATAGGCACAAGCCTATTGGATTAAAAGCTTACAAGATTTGGTATCAGATCCAGGGACAATACGAAGCACTATATGAAAATTAACAAATGGGATAAATTTATTCTCTTGTAAACGTGTATATGGACTGCATATAATTAGATACAGAAATCCTCTCTCTATAACATTATTAAAGGCTCTATAGAGGATCTCTTCTTACAGAGATTACAGAGATAAGATAGATAATATCTCTGTGTAACCCTTTCCTTTTAGTGAATTATATTGTTGTTATATTAATCCTACTGATTAAAAGGATTTCCTAATACTGATTGTGAAGTAATTTTCTCTCCCGTATATAATATGGGTAGGATATAACGATATCACTCATATACAAAGCACCTACTAATAACTCTATATATCTATATACAGGAGGGACGGAGTGTTCTGGCAGTGTTCTGCTGGTTTTAACAGTCATTGTTAATTTTGGTTATTCATTTCATTTACAACTTTTAATATTTCACTACTCTACATATGACTATATGTTATGATATTATTTTAATGCATATTAATAAACTTTAAGTATGTTTTATATCGATCTATTATCCTTTGAGTGCCCCAAAAACACAATTTGGTTCTCTGTAAATTTGTAAATTTAGCACTCTGTGTGGTGGCACCACTTCTAGGTTAGTTGGCTTCATATATATATAAGACCATTAAATATATTTGAGTCAAGCGATTTCCTAGAATGTATAGGATGTTCCTGGTGCGATATAGGTGTGTTTGTTCAAATTAAGATTGGATCCCTTACATATGATGAACACATATATTACTACAACAATTTTTTTTTTATTTTTTTTATTAAACTTATGTGGTATGCACGAGAAGGTGGTTTATTTAAATTTTACTTCGTGGCACTACATGGCTTAGCGGGTCCTGGGGGTCAGGGCATGCTGGTGCTTGTGGTTCTTTTGGCTGCCATGCGTATGCTGGTGTTTCAAGTTCTACAAGCACCAGTATTTCCAGGCTGTTAATGGCAGTTTATTACTTAAAAATTAACTTTATTACCCCACCCACCCCGCTCTTCCCACACCCACCACCCAGTCGTGTGGAAAGAGCCATAGAACTTTCAGTATGGGGCTGGGTAACCCTATGGAAGATGGTGCACTTTTTTTTTTGTGAACCCCAACTCTCTGGGATCCAGCCCCATGCTGACCAGCCTGGCATCACGGCAGGGAGATGCCTGCTATAGTGCAACAGCCCCCGCTGGCAAAGCCTAGGGCTCATTGAAAGAGAATCGGGGAGACCCCATGCTGTTCTCTCCTCCTGATTTTTCTCCAACCATTATTCATTTATTACCCCACACCCACCATTTAGGGGTGTGGGAAGAGCCCTTTTGGACTAGGTATACTTAGAAGTGGCCCCAATATTTTTATTTGTGAACCCCATCCCCCTTAGGGAATCCAGCCCGATGCTGACCAGCCAGGGGCTGGTTTGTCATTATGGCAGGGAGACCCCACTCTTCCCCCTTCCCCCCTGATTTTGCCTCTACCAGCACTAGGTTAATATTGTTGGGAGCAGAGGGGGGTGCGTTTTTTAGTTATTATTTCATTTTACACTGTTTTGACCTGGCAGGTTGCCGCAGGGGTTGATAGGTACGTATGTATCCTGCAGTGTCCTGTGTAGTAGAGCAGAGAGGAGTGTAAAATAGATCCGTAGTCAACTAGGAACGTATCTTGAGATCCGTTCCTTGTTGACTATGTGTGTAAAATGCCTATTTGCATGGAGTTTTACTACTCCCAGTAGATTTGTTCCTTAATGACTCAGGTCCATAGAGCAGATGCTTTAATTCACATTCTAGAACTTAAATGGGGTAAATTATATGTCATATTAATTTTTATTTTTGTCTCAGGTTTAGCTTCAACACAAGAGGCCTAATGAATTCCTCTTTTCAAAATGGTTCTCTTGTGCAAAGGTGAAATGTATTTTCTTTTGTTCCCATTTCTAATTATATTTGCAAAGTACCTTCTCACCGAACCTTGCACTTCTTTAACAAAGTCTGTAGAGCAGGCACTTTTATTGAATTGGAAGATACTCTGCATGCAAAGTCTTGAAAACTGCTTGCACAAGTTTGAATAGGGCCCCAAGTGATGGTTACTCACAATTCCTATGTTTTCTTTTCATTTATCTAGTGGATGGTAAATGGTCAACTTGGGGAGGTTGGACAACTTGCAGTCTATCATGTGGCGGAGGTCTTCGACAAAGGTCTCGGGAATGTTCAAATCCAGCACCACAATATGGAGGCCACAAATGTGAAGGAAAAGAGTTTGAGAATGAGCTTTGCAACGATGACTTGTGTCCAAGTAAGTTTTTCATTTTTCACAATAATAGCTTATAAAAACTCAAGCTGTGTACTTGCTGCATTTATTGATTATTCATAAGTGTGGGTTTGAAGATTTGCTGTATATCGTGCAAAGTGCACCTACAAATTTGCTTTTCACCTGAAGTGCAACCAAAAGGCAACAATTGTATCCCATTAATAATACAGGATGAGACATGATCTCTGCCAGTTTAGAGCCCTTTTGCAGAGTGGAAATGGTTGTGCATCAGCAATGAATGCACCTATAATGTGCCTCCTCAACAACTTATCTCATTTCAATATGTGTGCTCCACAAAAGGAAATTAATTTTTACACAGCCCTGCTAAAGTAGGTATAATGGTGCACCTATTCCAGTGTTGGCTAACCTGTAACACTCCAGGTGTTGTGAAACTACAAGTCCCAGCATACCCTTCGAGCAATAAGCTGCTATAAATTGGCAAAGCATGCTGGGATTTGTAGTTTCACAAGACCTGGAGTATCACAGGTTAGCAAACACTGACCTATTCCTTACTTGAAACAAATTCCCTCACTCCTTCCAATTACAACCATCAATTGCTGCAAATTTCTGCTCCTCTGCAAACATTGCCACCCTACTCGTTCAATTTATGCATTGTGGCAGAAATCTTGGTGTAGTCATGCACTGACTGTTTTGTGCTTCGTAAACAAGGCAGTGGATGTTTGTGCCATTTCCAATGAAGTATTAATGAAACACAAGCTCTTTGCACTCTTGCCTCCACAAGTTTTGTAATTATAAAATGAGGCTGGAACAAGCAGCTTAATTTTAACGTAGTTTGCACCTTTAATCACCAAAACAATTTTTATTTTTTTCATACATTGGCTTTGCCAGAAATAACTTAACTTAAGTCTAACTAAGCAAATTTGACATATTTTTTTCAAAAGAGATAAAACTTTCACTTGGTTGTATATCAGATTTAAAACAATTTTATTCCTTGGACACTAGATATGACAAAACCAGAAAAAATAATAATAGTAATTTGCATGAATTCTTCCCAAATAGTTATTTTAATATGCAATAAGCGCAACACCAGAAAATGGTCCCAAAATTGTATTTTTTACCCCTTTCTTTCCAATTTTGTTTCACATTTTTTTATTGTATTTTTGTAGCCGAGGGAGATCTTGACAGGTCACCTGAGCCAAATGCTTTGTGGGGGTCTTACATTTTTGATTATATATACTTTTTACTATACTAGTCTCTGAAAATTAGACTGTGCTGTGTAAGTTACCACAATGGGACCTAGCACTAAAATGGGAATATGCTTGTATAGCAGTCACTAGAATGCCTTCTGCTTTGGAAACAGTTGCCAGAATGGGATCTGCATATATTTGTTAAATTTATTGGGCTCTACTGTGTATACAAGTTAACTGAATGGCATCTGCTTTGTATAATAGTCAACATAATTGCATTTTCTGTAGCAGGGGCTTTCTTTATGGAAGTTTCCAAAAGGCAATTTCTTTTTTAAATTACCAACCACAGCCGGGCTCTGCTTTGTATACTAGTTAGCAGAATGGGCTCTATGGTGTACACTTGATGGCGTGGTCCTCACTTTCCAAGTCTCAGTTCTTTATTTCTCCTTCCACTAACTTGGTTTCTTCTCTGTTTTTGCTTCTTAGTTTTCGTTTTTTTATATTTCTTTCTTTTTCCTAAACACTGTTTCTATTTCAGTGTTTTACTAGTATAGAAGTTTAATAAAACTTACATATAAAAAACAATGTGCTCTATCTCCGTCAGTGAATTTATGATTTCAGTATACCAATAGCAAGGACACTCTTGCAGATGACATTCATCATCATTGTTCAATAATCCTATTAATGCTGGAAGGGTGCAGAACGAAAATAAGGAAAAATAGCAACATTGACATATCAGTCAAAGTAGCACATAACCAATCCAACACAATTGTTTGGATAGTACTGTAAATGATTATTTATCTAAGTCTTTTCATTTTAGTTAGGTATGTGTATTATGTAGACTTTGTGGCACTGCAATCTTTCATACACTCAGCACAACTTTTTAATTGCAGTTCATGGAAACTGGAGTCCATGGAGTTCATGGGGAAGCTGCAGCCGTACATGTAATGGGGGCCAAATGAGGAGATATCGGAATTGTGACAATCCTGCTCCTTCAAATAGTGGCAGAGGCTGTACTGGCACTGACACAGATATACACAAATGTAACACAGACATGTGTCCTGGTAAGTATCCTCTTGTTTCTTGATGAGGTGTTGCTTCTTCTATCAACACCAGAGTCACCAGTGTTCTAGCGCCCTGATGTGGACATTTCTTGGGATCCCCTATAGACTGCACATGTCATATGGGACCCCAGGGACCAATAGGAAGCTATTGGATGGGCCACCATAGTCTCCACTGCTTAGACTACAAGGAAGGCTCAGGTCTGAGTACTTTGTAACTTCCCCCTTTGGAATCTCTGGTCGCCACACATTGCAAGTGTCCATTCTAAAAATGATAAAAGAACAAAGAGAGGGTACTTTTCATATTATAGAAATAAACTCTCCTTGCATATATAAAATAGTCTGGATTACAGTGAATTCACTCATTTTATATTGAATTGCCAGTGCCAAACCACTAAGAGACCCATGTAGAGTTGGACGTGTGTCTGCTTTATTATACGTCAGAAATGTGTATCTTTTTTCAAAAATGCACATTTCTATACTGCTTACGGACACCAAAAAGGATGCAGATTTCCATATGCAGATTTTGGCGCATCTTTCTTTCTCCTGGAGAGACAGAATGGTGGAGGGAAATGGCCTCATTTACAGTTAGGATTCAGTACAGTTTGAAGTTGCAGATTTGCACCATGAATGTTGAGCTGTAGGAGTAGGCAAATGTGAAATGTAATTCAAACAAAAGGAAAAAGTACCCAGCGCTGGTTGTGATTATACCTGGTATATATCTCTGTTAATATTATTAAAGCAGAATAAAACAATTGATTGATACACACACCTGCAGCCAGCCACAAATGACGAGTACTGGTCTCGTCAAACTTGAACACAGAACTAGCAAAAAACAAGTGTCAGCGCTAGTATGTAAATAGTATCTAATTTTATTAAAACATATATAAAACCTTAATATTAATTATAAACATATCCGTGGATCAAGTCTGGATACTAGAGCATTGTGTATGATATTAATGCTCTAGAGATAACTGCGTAGATTAATTGAGAACATGTAGTCCAAATAAGTTCCAAATAAGCAGTCACCAGGAGTGAGATGATATAAACGCAATCCGAAAGTTATTCAGGCAATATTTCCCTTATTAGGGTTGCGAAACTCCTTAGTAGGACAAATTGCAAGTATACATAGTCATTTGTGGAAAAGATCAACTATTGGATGAAGCTCTCACGCTCCTAGCACCTTACGTGCAAAAAAAGTGTCATAATCCACATATGCAGAGTACAATACCTTGCTGGAACCAGGAACCACTCCTAAGCTCTCATAAAGGGAATCCTCCTGTATCGCTATATTCTGAAATCCCACAGCCGTGGAAACATTTTTTTGTTCTATAAGTCCGATCACTGCAGTGATTAATAATGAAAGCGTGCATACACGGAGGATCTCAAAAGCAGGTGTGTCCAACAATTCTTCCACGTCCTCTGACGTGTTTCTCCGCCTCCAAAATGGGCGGTTTCATCAGAGGTAAGAGGTAAGACACTGGTCCATGTGGAAATTTAGAAGTGACGGTATGAAAAATGCGATGGGATTTTAAGTCAATGGAATTTTATAGTTTTACAATGAAGGCTGTAGGACAAGTGGAGGTATGGCATACCACTATATACACTCCCACTTCCACCACTGGTTATTAATCAATTTACATTTATATAATATATTTTATACCTTGCACACTGTTTCACATTGTTTTCAGTGTCATAGGCTAGTAACTAGAAAGACATAAAATGCCAAACTATTGTAGCTAAAAATATAGGGCGTAGTGTTAACAAAATGGACGTAATTAATATTATAAACGTAATTTATGTTTAAAAAAGTTAGGCTTTCGTATTAATGCCAATATGCTAAGCAGTACGCATCTTGTAGGTAAACACCAGAAGCAGATGTGCCCGGTTTACACCAGGCACAAGTCACAGACGCATACCTCCTATTTGTGCTCATATTTTTATGCATTTGTTTTATGTGCAACAAATGTATTCACAATTAAGCATCAATAAAACTTAAAAGAAAACCCTCTAATATAGCAGATTTAACTTCCCGTCTCGTGTAAAACAAAAGAAAAGAAAAGTTTTACTAAAAGCACACAGAAAAGCATAACATATGCCTGAGCGAAAAAGAAAGCACCAATCAGCTTTAGCGGTGCAATCACAAGCAGCCATTCTGGTGGTTCCATAGTGCCTTAGGCCGTCATCAACATCATATACTATTAACACCTTCCCCATACCAAAAATCAAGACTTTCTCAGCCATATTTACATCATGTTCCTGGTCTGCATCTGTTCAGAATTGCACATACATGCCCTTACTGTACTCCGCCTTTGTTAGATTCCTCCCGTCCTGCTTCTCATACAAGGTATCCCACACAAACTGGCACAGTACTCACTCTGCATCAGCCCTACTGTGTGTGACAAGATCTAGGGATCCACATAGACTGTCACAGAGGACAAAATGGGCCTTAAAGAGCAGTCTTAATATGACATCACCACAAATTTATCCAGATACTTATATTATTTAGAACACAATGAGGATAAAATAACTTTATGTATAATTATATAAAGTATTGTGCCAGATTGTAGTAATGTATTTTGTGCTCTGCCATATTGGATACTGACTGGGGATGGAGAAGACATTGTGACGGGTATGACTTTATGATTTCACATACAGGGTCCCATCATAATTTTGCTATGAGACCCAGACATTTCTAGTCACTCCAAGGGATGTCATATAACTAGATGATTACCTAATTAACATAAAATTGGGTACAGTGTATAAATCTGTATACAGTACAATCAACTCCATATTTGATTTTGTTGCAGTTGATGGTAATTGGGGTTCATGGGAAGCTTGGAGTAAATGCTCTGCTTCTTGTGGAGGTGGACAACAGATTCGGACACGTTTATGCAAACATCCTGTCCAATCTAACAATGGCCGGACCTGCCCAGGAGATTCCACTCAACTGCTGAGATGTCATATTCAAGCTTGCCAAAGTAGGTTCAGTTACTAAAAGGCATTCTCTTTGTAACACTTGCATGCTTTAGTTCAGGGGTTACACTACTACAGTATCAAATGAAACGTCACAAGTCTCCAGACTTATCTGTTGCGTCTGAATAAAATACATTTTTTTCAAAATAAATAAACTCTAGTGGGAAAAAATGGCAGGTAACTATTTCCATAACGTTACATGTGTTTTAATATGAAAAGAGTAACAACCTAAGTTTATAGGACTCTTTAACAGTAACAAAACCACAGCCTTGACCTAGGAAAGACTAAAATGAAGATCTATCCTGTTAAGGTATATTATATGCTCACTCGCATAGTAATATTTTTTTCTATGTAATCCATTGCATTCTGACTCTATACAGATCTGGAACAAAATAAATGTGCAGTGTGTATCTTCCTGTGCAATACACTTTGTCTGCACAGATGGGTTTATGGAGAAACAGACCATGCAGGTTACATAGAGAAACATGGTGCACACACGTTTCATTTCTATTATCTGTTTCTCATAGTATATTGCATACAGACCAATGATCTTTATGTACACTCAATTTTCTAGGACTCCTTTGACTAAATTGTATGCTTATTTTAATCTATACCTTGTAATTTAATACATATGTATTGTATAAAAAAGAATCATAAATTGCTTGGTTTCATTTCCAAATATATAAACACTACATATTAATATGAAAGTCAGTACATATAAATCACAGATTCATTGGTAACAATGCATGTTTTACAGTAGAACCGACACAGTGGAACACAGAACACAATGGATTACACATGGAAAAAATACACATGTGTTAATGAGCCCTGAGATGAATATGTAATGAAATATATGGTGATTTGAACTGTACATGTAACCTTATCTCAATGCATCTTGCATTTACAGTATTAAGATTAAATGGGAGCTTCTGTATTTTTGTGGAATTTAGTAACATAAGATAAAATATTAGCAGATCAGCAATCTAAAATAGTATTTACCATTTCCTTCGCTTTTCTCTTACTAACTGTCATATTTATAATGTTTAGTAGCAGCTCAGTTTATAAGAGGAACCTTAGTGGGAACGATCAATGATGTTGACTTTGGCATTGCACTTCTTAATGGCACAATCACCAACTCCCCTGAGTCACACAGTATTACAATGAAAGCAAAATTTACCAACATCCCAAAAAGTCTGGGTGAGTATTTATCTTCTGAGTAAGGTAACATTTGACGATTCACAATTATTTATCTACAGTTGGTCAAAATGTTTTTTAATACATATTGCTTTATATATCATCAATGTTAAATGGTGAGTGACACACAAACACAATCACTTTACATAAAATAAACACTGTAAAAATCACAATAAATCTGAAATAACTGAAGAATGGATTTTTGATAATATACAGTAAATATAATGATATAATGATATTTATACATTTCAATTCTCTTGTATCTACATGGAGTACATAGCAAATAGAAAATGTAAAGATTGAAATATCAACTAGTCTGACCTGATAGTGAACCATATCTTAGTGAAGTTATATGTATATCTTAGTGAAATTATATATATATATATATATATATATATATATATATAATTGTATACAAAACAAAAAGACAGTTGTGAGCGCTTATCCTTTACACTGCATATCTGTGTGTGTCTAGCAAAATGAAAACATGAGGTATTAATTCATATTTTGATCAAAACATTTAAGCCTGCATCCCAGCGTCAAGGGCTCCTCATTATATGCAGGTCCTACACTGACCTATATGCTTTAAACACCATTAAAATGCAGTTAAGATCAGATGCAATCACCTCCCAGGTATAGGGGTTTACATCTAGCAAGGGCTGGCTTGTGAGCCACACCCAAACGTGCCTTAAATAGGCTTGATGGACAGCTGCTATGACAATAAGGCAATATTTTGAAACAAAACCAAAGGAAAAAAAAGCCCACGCTTGATATATATAATTGTATACGTATATACATATATATGTATATATATATATATATATATATATATATATATATATATATATATATATATAGATAGATCCTAATCATCATTTTGCTAACTGACCTTCTCCTTGGCTGAAACTTCTTAAATAATCACAATTCCATGTAAAGCCCATTGTAGTGCACACCTTGAGGTTACATGACCGAGTTGGCACGAACTAATACCGACACTTACCCTGTCAGCATTTGCATGTCGGCAGGGTAAATGCCGACATTTCCATTTGAGCTGCTCTGAGAAAATGCCCACAATGTGATTGCTGACAGTGAAAATGGCAACAATCACAGTGCTGACATTAAATGACCAAAGCCTGCATGTCCAGCAGCTATACAGCCAATGGACCCGGAAGCACAAGACAGTGCTACAATAAAAAAAATGAACACAGTAATAACAGTTAAAAGTATACTCCCTCCCCTCTCCCTTCCAGAACACATAAAAACTTGTGCTGGCAGTAACAGACCCAACAGCAATACGACCACTGCACCCACAAGCCGCCAGCGCACAAAGGGTTAAAAATAAATAAACCCCCAATTAGATGAATCCTTGTGATGCCAGCCTAGTGCTGGTAATAGGAAAACCCCATGATTGTTGTCTCCTCAATTTTACTAGAACCAGCACTAGGCTCTGCTAGTCGGGATTGGTGGCACTATAGCAGTACCATAATGACACTCAGCCACAGGCTGGTCAGCATGGGACTGGATTCCCTAGGGAGATGGTACCCCTCCCTAGGGATACCCAGCCCTGTGCTGTAAGTACTAGGGATCTTCGCACACCCCTGGTCAGTGGGTATGGGGTAATAAAAGTGTTAAATGTGAGACACACACTATTTTTAGTTGGTGCACTACAGATCCCAGCAAGTTCAGGCTGCCATTAATAGTCTGGGTATGCTGGTGCTTGTGTTACTATAAGCACCTGCATACCTATGACAACCAGCATGCCCTGGAACCCAGAGCCCACTGCGACCTGTAGTGCACAAACCCAAAATTTCAATAAACCATACTCCTCGTTTTAACCATAAAATTTATTTACAAATAAAAACCCCAGTAATACTTACCAACATCTTTGCCTGATTCATCAAGGTAAGTAAAGCAAGAAAATGAGTAACTTTGAACCCTGGCAAAACCATGTTACAATGTAAGGGGTGTAAGTTAGTTTATCATTTTGCACATTAGGAAAATACTGGCTGTTTTTTCATGTAGGACACAAATAATTGATAGCTTTATTTTTACACTGGACAGTTGATCTACGACAGTGGGTCAGGAAACAGGGGTAAATAACCCCAAATGAGGTAAAAATTAAATTCCTGCGGGTAATGCTGCCGATTCACATGCTGTCAGTTGGATTGTAGACCCCTTTAAATGTAAAATTGCTGTTGTACCAGAAGAGCCTCAAGGGTTGGCAAAGGCACTTCTTGAGCTTCGATGCAATAATGAAGCACGTATTGCATTTGGAAACAAAGCAGATCTTTTATATTTTTGTATGTCAACAGCTGCAAAGGCATTCAAAATTGCACATGAGGAGGCAGGCAAAAAGTTGCTGCCTTTTGCAACAACCTACCTTTGAGAACAAGGATTTTCCACTCTAACGAACATAAAAACAAAGCAGACAAATCGATTGGACGCTGAAGACTGTATCCAAATTGCTCTGACATCAAAATGCCCCAATATTGATGCTCTCGTATCAAAAATGAAGCAACATTATTTCTCCAAAACTTGAAAGAAATTTTGTATAGATTCAATAATATGTTGAAATCCAATAATTAATTATATATGATTTCCTTTCTTTCAATTTAAGGGGGTATCGTCGACGTATCTAAATATATTTGGGGGTAAAAATAAAAAAAAGTTCCCTGACCCCTGAGCTAGGAAATGCTCTACCCCAATTATAAATCTGTCCTCACATTTAAATTTACCTCTACCTCCAATACAACATGGTTTTGCCAAGGTATAAAGTTACTCAGGACCATCTTTGTTCTTCATCTGTAAACAATCCAAATGTTGTAAGCTTTAGGGATACATATATCTTGTAAGCTTTAGAGATCCACATTTCTTCTAAGCATTCAATCCCCAAAAAATCCCAAAGATCCTGTAGCTGTCTAAAACATAAAACATGGATATCCTGCATAGATGCCTTGTTTTCAGCACCCTCATAGGCAAGTGCAGTCGGAATAAATGTGCCTAGAATACCTTTCAGTATCCTGCAGAGTGTGCAGTAGAGCAGAGCAGACCTACACCTGAATTCATCAGCGCACGTATCTTCAGATCCATTCCTTGTTGAATTTGGAAGTACGCAGAAACGATTTATGTGCATTTTTCAATAAATGCACGTTGTTCTCAGTATGCGTACCTTGAATAATCAGGCCCAATGTATCTATAACCTCTCAATTGTTGTCTATTTCTGTTGCCTGTTCTGAAAAACACTTTAGAACCTTCTGTAACAACAAAACGTTTTGAATTTCGACATAAGGTATTTTGGTATTTTAAAGATTAAACAATTGGATCATTTGTAAGATGATGTTTTGAAAGGATTTCTTGTGCAATTTAGGCCCCTCTATGAGGAATCTTGCATCTGTTCTGAATCCTATATATTGGACAGTAGCGAAAGAGATTGGAGAAGCAGTGAATGGATTTACACTCACAGGTGGTGAATTTAAAAGAGAATCTCAAGTGGAGTTTGCAACAGGTTTGTGTGAGCAATTTTTATTCATATATAACCAGCAAGTATCCCTTCTCCGGCCTGAATTTTCATTTTCTGGAATCCTAAGCCATTATTTCTGTACCGCCACATAAACCCATCTTTCTTCTACGTGGCTCTCCATGGTTCACCCTACAACATCCCATCTTTAAAAAGGATAAGTAATGTGATATACTCCGAACTAATTCTGACTAATTCAAATTTTACTTCTATCATCGGGACTATGTGGCTTTTCCAAAGCAAGCTTACTGTTCCTAGAAAAGCAGAGCATTTTAATTTATGATCTTTCTGTGTTAGATCATGACATGTTATACCAACCAATGGTTGGAAATCTAGGGGCAATCTTTTTAGAGCTTTACAGAGCCACAACCCTATCTTGGAAATACATTTCTTTATATAAGTTCATATTTGTTTAAACTTTCACATAATGCAATAACTTTTTTCACGTCAATCATATACACAAAATGTGCAATATTAGGAGAGTCGTTCATTTTTTATTACTATCTAAGTACACTGGCAATATAATCTCATTAGTACACTTTAGCTGTAGGACTGATCATAACTATAAATACATTGCACTGCTGGTGATTTTCAGTCCTACAAATCAAATATTACTGCAATTAGTAACATTTTGTTGCTGGGACATAGTTAGATGGCTATTAGAGTGCTGTGCTGGGAAGATATAACATAAGAAATGCTTTTAGATGTTAGTGGACATGTGACAAAAATGTCGTTGGTGTCATTCCTAACCTGCAACCATATTCCAAAAGTCTATGAATTTTGCTAGTGCAAGTCAAAACAAATATTTATTTCTTGACATTTTGGGATGACCCACTGATAAGCTAATGGGCCCATGAAAACAATGCAGACAGGTTGAGATATTGAACAGCTTTGGCTAGCCTGGTCATGTCACTGCCTTACATCATAGATGGCTTCTGTGATGTCACTCAGCTGGGGTATAAAGTTAGTGCCTGGCACAAACTGTGAGCAAGTGTGATCTGTACACAGTATATTCACTACTTTATATTTTTACAAATTATACTTCTAACAAGTTTTACAAAATGTATGAAAATAATGTTACAATTAAAATTGCTATACATTTGGAGTATATGTGAAAATTTATGACAGGGTTCTGTACCAAATTTGTATCTCAGAGGTTACACCATATTCCATCAGAAATACCTTTTTAATTTTTTACTCTACCCAAACTTTTCATTTTGTTAGCATTTATTTTTGGGGTAGGTAGGGCTTTCTTCTGGAACCATAGTAAAGTAAATATTTCATAATTTATGGATGTTAAATGTAAAAAAGTTGTAAGAATTACTTTCTTCTTTCATTAGAATATTAAAATACTCCAACTCTGGAAATGGGGGGATGCAGTGATACGCCATACCGCCACTTCTACTACAGCATTTGTAGTAAAACTATCAAAACCCATTGACTTGTTTTCCTTACTGCCACTTATTAATTTCCATACCGCCACTTCTAAATTTCTACTTCATATATATGCTTTGTGAAAAAATCAGCCAGCGCTCCAAACTGAAAAATAGAAAATTCTTTATTAATTATTTACCAACAGATTAAACAATACTGACAACTGCTTTTTCGATTCAAGGGGATCTTTGTCAATTATAGAGGACTTACTGCTAACACAGCTAACACAGCTATATGACAATAGTAGAGTGTATCAAGTATATATTTTTTTAATACCCCCTCTGTTTTTACCAGTGCACACTATATGGTATTTTTTTACTAAACTGCAGGTTTGAAAAAGTGGAGATAGTGCCTACAGCAACCAATCAGATTCTAGCTGTCATTATGTAGAATGTACTAAATAACTGATAACTACAATCTGATTGGTTGTTATAGGCAATGTTATGGGGCTGGAAGAAGGCCTAAGTATTAATTGTGGGTCCTATTGATTTAACGCTGGGGCTGGTTGGAATTTTCTGAATGTACCCATTATTTTTTCCAAATGGGGTCCCCAACATTCCAGGATCCAGACAAGCTGCAACTAAAGAAATCAGCAGCCACAGGTGGTAAAAGTGACAAGAACAGGTTGGAGATTCTGTCAAATGTTCTGAGTCTAGTGCAGGCTTGGCTAACCTGTGACACTCCAGGAGTTGTGAAACTACAAGTCCCAGAATGCTTTGCCAATATATAGCAGCTTATTGCTGGAAGGGTATGCTGGGACTTGTAGTTTCACAACTCCTGGAGTGCCACAGGTTAGCCAAGCCTGCACTAGACTCAGAACATTTGACAGACTCTCCCACCTGTTCTTGTCACTTTTACCACCTGTGGCTGCATATTTCTTTAGTTGCGGCTTGTCTGTATCCTGGAATGTTGGGGGCCCCATTTGGAAAAAATAATGGGTACATTTAGAAAATTCCAACCAGCCCCAGCGTTAAATCAATAGGACCCACAATTAATACTGAGGCCTTCCTCCAGCCCCAACATTAAAGTAATAGTATTCCCATTTACTAAACCTATTTCCCTCCCTCCAGACAGCCCATGCAATAAATTAATTGCATTTACATATAATAAATATACCTATTTCCCGCGACCGTCACTGCCATTAAATAATTCATATTCACATGTAATAAATAGACTTCATGCTCCTTAAACTCAGCCCCACATTAAATTAATAGCCCCCAAACCACTCCATATTAAATTAATAGCCCCCACTATAAAATTAAATTGCCCCACCTTCATCCTACAAACAAAATAGCACCCATTATTTACTGATATGACCTCTGGACGCACTTATAACAATTTTCTTACACGTTTATGAATTATGGTTTATGGTTTATTTATGAATGGGTGAAAGGGCTTGTTATCACAGGTGGTAGTCATAATTCCTATGACTAAAATGTAGACACCAATAACAGTGACACAAAAATCTCAACACATAAAATAGTGATAAGTAAGAAATACAGTAAATGTTAGAAACAGTGACAGTCATTAAATACCAACACCATAAAAACCTATATGTAAGAAATGCCAACAAACATAAAATAGAGACAGTGTGATTGCTGACACTGAAACTGCAGACAGTCACACTGCCGGTATTAAGGGGGCAAAGCGAGTGGGTCCGGCGACTATACAGCCACCGGACCTGCCAGCTGTATACAGTAAAATTCAGATGAATAAAATAAAGAAAAAAACGTGGGGTCCCCCATTTAAACACTATTAACCCTAGCACTACCAGCCTACTGTTGGTTGCTGCGATATCAGAGGGGAAGTGCTTGGTGTCCCCATGATTTCACTGCAACCAGCACTAGGCAAACCAGCGGGGGTGGTCGGCTCTATAGCAGCGGAACACTCGGCACTGGGCTGGATTCCCTAGGGAGTGGAGTCCGCAAGAAAAATTGTGTGGGCCCCCCTCTAGGGAAACCCAACCCAGTGCTGAAAACACTAGGACTTCCTACACCCATAGGGCGGTGAGTGTAGGGAAATAAAGTGGAAAAATAGAATAAAAAAAACACCATTTTAGTTTGTGGAATTTATTACTACTGGAAGTAGCACCTTATATTATTATTTGGATATCTATTATATTAGTTGCATAATTTGGAACCATATACAATATAATATAAATAAATATTAATTTGAAGAGATTTTCTTGTGTGGGAGACTGTACACATCACTTATGTTAACTACTAGTTCCAGCCAGTCCAGGCTGCCTTTAACAGTCTGGGCTTGATGGTTCTTGTTGAACTACAAGCACCAGCATACCCAGGGAAGCCAGGGCATATTGGCATTTGGAGTACCACAAGTGTCACCATGCCCTGAAACCCAGGGCTTGCTGCGACCTATAATACCACAAATTAAAATGTTAAATAAAACACAACACCCTCGTTGGCACCATATTTCTTTAATAAATATAATCAAACCCCTAAAATTAAACACAACATCCTCGTTATAACCACATGTGTTTATTAAAAATAAAAAACTCAAATACTTACCATCAGATGTCTTTATCTGTTCTTCTAAGTTTGCAATCCAATAATACTTGTAACCATGTCAAAAACAAATCATATTATTCCCAAAGGTCCTGTAGCTGTCCCCAAAATAAAATCATTAAAGGCCCAGGAGTAGATTAAAAATAATTAAGCCCAAAATAAATTATATTCCAAAGGTCCATGTAAATATCTTCTTGTCTTCGGTCAAAAGACGCCATATTGTATCCAAAAGTCCTTGGAAAATCTAATTACTTTATCTACTATAGTGTATATGGGTGGGAACTCCACGCTTTTAAAAAACAAAAAAATTATTCATCTGATTTTTACTATATACAGCAACTCGCATTGCCCCCTTAATGCCGGCAGTGTGACTGTTGGAATTTCTGTGTCTGCATTAATACTGCCTGCATTTTATGTGTGTTAGCAATTATGCCAACAATAAATTATGTCTTATCTAAACCTGTAGGAGAAATCATGCACATCACTCATATTGCCCGTGGTCTGGATGCTGATGGCTCCCTTCTACTGGATACAGTGGTGAAGGGATATGTTCAACAACTCCAGTCTTCTACTGACATTAAGTTAAAGGTAAAAGAAACAGTATATTCTGATTTGCAAGGATATGTTTTCATATTTCACAATTCAACTGACTTATAACTAACATACATAGTGGAAGTAATTTTATTTACACATATATATTTTTTTAGGATTATACAGAGGATTATGTCCAAACAGGCCTTGGACAACTTTATGCATACTCAACGAGAATGTTCTACTTGGATGGAGTTAGTGTACCATATGCCTGGAATCACACTATCAGTTACGATCCCAGCCATGGAAAAATGCCTTTCATGGTGGAGACATTACATGTGTCTTCTGTAGAAGCAGACTACAACCCACTAGAAGAAACTCTTGGCTTTCAGATTCATGCTTCCATCTCCAAAGGTATGGCTACCAAAGCTAGAATTAAAAAAGGAGGAGAGAAAATATCAAATTGCTATTCAGTTACAGCTCACATATGTCTTTTGAGAGTCATACTGAATGTCTAGAATCATTTGAGAAGTGTTTGGCAAATTCAAGTTTTCTTTCTCTCTGTGTTTACCTCCACTTTTCATATCCATTGCTGTTTAGTTGTCTGTTAATAATTTGATGATAGTGAAACTGTTCAAGCAATTAATAAAATTGAATCGGTGTGTGGTAGCAGCGTGTAAACCAGATTACATAGGTTTAGGCCTAAAGTTGGCCCATGTTTGAGTGTATAGGCCATTTGAGATACTCATGGGCAGATTGGGAACTTAAAGTGGCCTGGAAAAAAATCTGAAAGTGGCCTCATGTAGGTGAGGCCAAAATCAACTGTAGGTTGGTCAACACAAAAATAGGTGCAGTTTGCACACTGTTAGCCTTAGCTATAACAGTGATAAGTGAGGACAATATAACATGCAATGGTTGGCCATACAATCCAGAGAGCATCCTAGTGACTGTCATATAAAACAGACTGCATCCAAGTGATTACCACACAATGCAGAAAGCATCCTTGTGACTGCCGTGCAATACAGATAGAATCCTAGTGGCTGCCATACAATACAGACTATATCCATGTGAACTATATACAATGCAAAGAACATTCTCAAGACTGATATGCAATACAATACATTTTTGTGATAGATATAGAAGACAGCATCAAAGTGATCACCTTAAAATACAGAGAACATCCTAGAAGCAAGAACATCATAGCCACTGAAATACAATTCAGAGAGCATCCTTATGACCTATATATAATACAGAAAGCATCTGAGTGGCTGCTATATAATACAGAGAGCATCTGAGTGACTACCATACAATACAGAGATCATCCTAGTGACCTATATAAAATACACAGGGCATCCTAGTGACTGATATAAAATACAAAGAGCATTTAAGTGGTAGATGTACAAGACAGCAACCGAGTGACCCACATACAATACAGAGAGTATCCTAGTAGAGAGAGCATCATAGTGACCAATATTCAATACAAAGAACATCCTAGTGACCAATATATAATACAGAGAGCTTCCTAGTGACCAGGGCCGGATTAACCATAGGGCTAACTGGGCTACAGCCCAGGGGCCTATGGCATCTGGGGGCCCTTGAAAGTGAGCACTTTCACTGCGGTCCTTCCGCGGCGAGCTGTAGTCTCCTTACTGAGGAGATCTCGTGAGTCTCACTCTCGCGAGATCTCCTCAGTAAAGAGCGTACAGCACGCCGGAGAAGGAGGTAAGTGCCGGGGGGCGGAAAGCTCGGACCACGGGGGGGCGGGCAGCTCGGATCACGGGGAGGGGGCCTCACGGGGGAATGGAGGCCCCCTTAGTCCAGGGGCCTCCATTCCCTTAATTCGGCCCTGCTAGTGACCCATAAACAATAGAAAAGGCATCCCAGTGAGTGATATATAATGCAGGGAGCATCGTAGTGGCTGCTATACAATACAGAAAGCATCCTAGTGAATGATATACAATACAGAGAGCATCCTGATAACTGATATACAATACAAAGATCATCCTAGTGACCAATATACAATACAGAAAACATCCTACTGACCCATATACAATAGAAAAGGGATCCCAGTGAGTGATATACAATGCAGGGATCATCCTAGTGAGTGCCCTACAATACAGAGAGCATCCTAGTGACTGCCATAAAATACAATGAGAATCCTATTGACTGCCATACAACACAGAGCACATCTTAGTGACTGCCACACAATACAGAGCAAATCCTAGTGACTGCCGCACAATATAGAGAGCATCCTAGTGACCATCGCACTATACAGAGGACATCCTAGTGACCACCATATATTTAAGGTAGCATCATAATGACCGGTATACAATACAGAGAGCACCCTAGTGACCATCACACAATACAGAGAACATTCTAGTGACCACCATACAATGCAGGGAGTATCATAGTCACCGTTATAAAATACAGAGAGCATCGTATTAACCATCATACAATACAGAGAGCATATATCATTCATTGCCCCCCCATTCATAAAGTTCCATGACCCATATAGCATCACTGTACCTGCTGTTTCATACAATTCTGTGGTCACTCACTGTGGGGTTCATGTAGTTTTGGACCTATGAGCATCTTTTTGCATGAAATATGCATTTCTTTACCATGCATGCAAATAAAACATACTTACGCTTTTGTTCGTATATAGATTTGGTTGCATCTTACACTTACGACTAATTACTATTGTATGTGGGTTGGAAGTGTTGTGCAAGCGTAGGCCAAGTATAGTAAGTGTTCTCCTAAATGCAAATGAGTAGCACCTGGGCACAGAGGCATATATATATAGGTGCTGGACACTTGGTGCAAAATACGCACTCATGATGATAACGATCAGCAGCATTAGCTGCTCATTGGCTGCCTTCTCATTGGCTAGTTGGAGATTGCCTCTCCGGCTGATTGTGCTTAATTACGCTGTGGCTATATGACATTGGTCTGCTCGCATTTCTTACAACCATTGTGCTAAAGAAGCAGAAGATTCAGATTGCACTCATACGTGGTAAAGTCTATAAGAAACCATAAGAAATTATTTTAATTTTTTTTGAAAGTTTTACTCAACAAAGCTAGGAAGACTGTTGGAGGGATAATTTTTTTGTTTTTATATTGCTTTATTAAAACGGTAAATGAATGTTTATAGTTTTTGGGTTATTAAAAGTTTGTTTAATTTTTTTTTATTCTTTTACATATATCATATAATTTAATGTCGTTATAACATTAGGAAAAAGTGTAAATGGATTGTGCAGAAATATGACATTCACTACATCAGAAATATCCACATGATTGAGTGGTTGATGGCAGGTTGTGTTAGTACATTAGTTACTTGCAAGTGTGTCACACATAGTACACGATCCTTGCCCTGTAAAAATGGTACTGTAAGAAACAGTACCAAATCATGCACACTGTAGAAGTAGTACTTTACTCTTGCACAAAATCATATATGTGTCACTTCCTCCATTGGCGTCCCAGCTGTCATGCAACAGCCGGGACTTCACTTCCACTTCCCATCGTCCCAACCGTCTCCATGGCAACGATCGTGATGCATTCTGAGCAGCGCAGCGTCCCGACAATGCTGGGCAGCCTTGTGCGTGTGCATAGGAATAAACAGCCTACGGGCTAATTAATTTGACAGTTAATTCACTAGGCAGCCTCTGGGGATAGTTGAAGGGCGGGGTCCTGATTGGCTCTTTTTAAGGCAGGGAGGGCTTAGACTCTCTGCCGGTTATAGCATTTCCAGTCCTGTGCTTTTGCTGACCTGCTGTTGGCTTCCTGTCTGCCTGATCTTCTGTTGTGACTTTTGCCTTTACCTTGGACTTTGCCTGTTTGCCTGTGACCCTGACCTTTTAGCTTGTATTCTGGACTTTGCTGTGTCGCCTGTTACCCTGACCTCTGCCTGGATATCGATTTGCCTGTTTGCTACAGACCTCTAACCTCGACCTGCCAGTCTGGGCTAGCGCCTCCGGTTCCATCTGCACTACAGCCATCATTGATGACCTGGGGGTATCTGAGTACCTGTGAGCATATAAAGCTCTACAGGAAAGGTGGCTGCTAGAGGTGAAGACCTCTACTCTAACTGTTCTAAAAGCTCATCTTGGTAGTTGTGAGCCCTAACATTTTAACCGGCCAGTGAACTTATTGGAGAGGATTATTAATGGATGAAAATGGGACGAATCCCTCTCCAGCCCAAGTCTTAGCAGGACAGATCCAAACCCTGTCCCAGATGGTCCAAGGACTGTCGCATCATTTGTCTGCACAAGAGGAAGCCTCTAGGACTTCGCAAGCCCAGCAAGTTCCCCTGGCACCTGCTATAGAACCTAAGTTGAATCTTCCAGACCGTTTCTCTGGAGAGAGAGCTTTGTTCCGCAATTTTAAAGTACGTTGTAAGTTCTATTTTCGGCTAAGACCCCGTTCTTCTGGTTCAGAGCAGCAAAGGGTCAGTATTATAATATCTCTTCTCCAAGGTAACCCCCAGTCCTGGGCGTTCAGTCTGACTCCTGCTAGTCCTTCGTTACAGTCTGTTGATGCATTCTTTAAAGCTTTGGGCCTGCTTTATGATGATCCAGAACGGATGGCGTCAGCCGAGGCTCACCTTAGGGCCGTAAAGCAAGGTCGGCGCTCTGCTGAGGAATACTGCGCCAAATTTAGGCGATGATCTTATAGCAAGGATGATTCTCCCAAAATAGCGCTCCCTACTAAATGGCTGCCTAAATACACATATGAATGTCACTATATTCAACAATAAATCAAACATAAAAGTACAAAAGGCGCATGTAGCAAGATGAACACGATACCACTGTGTAATCAAAACCATTGAATAAACGTGTGCAATGTTCACCATAAAGTAACTTTCTTTTCTCTTCTATAAATAAAATGTAGGGTTCCTTTATAGGTCTTGTTGTATCAGGTATTCCATCAAATAACCTCTTTAGTACTCATAATATCTCCAGGCGGCGGTAAAAGTGGGTTTAAACAGAGAGTGGAAAATTACTTGGTTAGTGAATGAACCACCAATGACAGGTCTTAGACACCCAGAAATACCACTAAACACAATGTGTTTATTATTAACCAATGCTGACACCACCACAATTGTAGAGAGAATTCAGGAGATGGAATAGCATATAAACCATTAATTAACTTACATATATATATAAGTCCACTTGTAGGGTATAACTTCCTTCCATGTGAATGGAACGATCCTGCATTGTAAAGTCAATTTCACTTAGGTGTGTTGGAGCAGATCAAGGACACTTTAGTACAGTATCCTTCTCCAACATCTGTGGAAAATCTTATGAAGCTCGCCATCAAAATTGACAGAGGATAAAGAGGTACCTTACTGTTCATCATCGCCCTTTGTTGCTGTATCAGTGGACATTGAAGAGCCTATGCAATTAGGAGCCTACCGTCTTTCTGCAGAAGAAAAAACCAGAAGAAGAAATCAAAGTTCTGTGTCTCTACTGTGGCATCAAAGGTAATTTTTCCTGTTCCTGCCCTAATAAGTCAGGAAAAGAGTTGACCTAGGAGTCAAGGAGGAGGTTCACCTAGGTCTGCATGACAATCTGCATATGCAAATAGAAATCTTACCATTTTGACTTTCTACAATTTCAGTACTAGTGAGAGCGTGGTTCAGAGCTCCTAAGTTATTACAGAGCCGAGGCACATGATTTAGTGTGCCCTATTGACTCTTTCTTATTGGACCTTTCATTTACTGAGGATCTATGTGTTCCTTTTCACTATTTGGGTAGTGGTTGACTGCTTTAGTAAAATGTTTAACTTCATACCTTTACCCAGACTTCCTAGTGCACAGAGTTTATCGTCACTTTTTGTCCAGCACATTTTTCGGCTCCATGGTCTACTGTTAGACATTGTCTCTGATCATGGCTCTCAATTTATTGCCCAATTCTGGAAGTCTTTTTGTGCACTCCTTGGAACGAACATCAGCCTTTCTTCAGTATACCATCCACAATCCAATGGACAAACTGAAAGGGTTAATCAATCCCTGGAGCAATTCTAAGTTTGTATACTTCTAAATTCCACATCAACTGGTCAGCCCTGTTACCATGGACGGAGTTTGCATACAACAACTCCTGCCATTCCTCCACTTGTATCTCTCTGTTCTATAGCAATCTTGGTTTCCATCCTAGGTCTAACTCATTGGCTTCTCTTAACCCTTCTGGTCTCCCTGGCATACGCTCCATGGCTTCTAGTCTTAAGAATATCTGGAAGAAAGTTCACTCTGCTATACGCGAGCCTTGTTTCAGTCCACAAAATTTGCAGATCAACACCGTAGAGGCTGCTCTTTCAAAGTAGGTCAGAAGGTCTGGCTCTCCACCCGTAATATCAGGCTCAGACAACCCTTTAAAAAACTCGAACCTAGATTTATTGGCCCCCTTTTTATTATTAAGCTAGTTAATCATGTGGCCTTTAGGTTAAAACTTCCTTGCTCTCTGAAGATTCCAAACATGTTCCATTGCTCTTTGCTCAAACCTGTGATTTATTCAAGCAAGTTTAAACATCTTCAATCTCGGAGGCCTCACTCAGTCATTGTGGAAGGACATCGGGAATTTTTAATTGAAAAGATACTTGATTCCAAGAGAGTCCAGGGGCAGACTCACTTTTAGGTCCAGTGGAAAGGCCATGGCCTAGAGGAACAGTCTTGGGTTCCGTGGGTCGGGGTTCCTTAACCCCTCCTCAAGGGGGGGTACTGTCACGAGCCGTGGTGATCCGCGGCTCACTTCCTCCATTGGACTCCCGGCTGCCACGGCAACAGCTGGGAAGTTACTTTCACTTCCCATTGTCCCAATCGTCTCCTTGTCAATGGTCAGGATGCTTTCTGAGCAGCGCCGCTTCCCAGCAACGCTGGACAGTCAGGTGCATGCGCATAGGAATAAACAGCCTGCGGGCTAATTAATTTGCCAGTTAATTCACTAGGCAGCCTCTGGGGATACTTGAAGGGTAAGGTCCTGTTTGGCTCTTTTTAGGGCAGGGAGGGCTTAGCCTCCCTGCCGGTTATAGCGTTTCCAGTCCTGTGCTGTTGCAGACCTACTGTTGGATTCCTGTCTGCCTGATCTTCTGTTGTGAGCTTTGCCTGTTTGCCTGTGACCCTGACTTTTTGTTGATTTGTGGATTCGTTACAAATAACCAACCTTAAATGCATAAGGCACATTATCTATCAGCTCTGCGCTCGCTTCTATTAGCTATTTTCATTGAGAAATATGGCATACGCTCTGTGGCTTCTGCCCTGTTCTGAATCTTCACACAGCCGTATCTTTAAATGCCAGCATTTGCAGAGTTGATCTTGTGAAATTAGTTAATCCTTACCCTGCAAGACTAATAGAGAACAGAATTCCCTCTCACTTTGCAGAAAACTTCCACTCAGATGGACGTGCCATTGCTGTTAGCTGCACAAGTACCAAACGGGGGCAGAGGGGCATGATATGGCTGGAAGAGTATATACAAACACCCACCTGGCATCATTTAAGAATAGTGTAGTTAAAACACAACACACACATGGTAATACATTTTAGCAAAAGCTATTTGGCAGTGACTTTGAGAGTGAATGCAAATTTTAACCTAATTTTCACTGTGCCCGGCACCCTACTCTCGTCACACCCTGTATGTCAGCCATTTGCTATATCCTGTATTATCAAGATTCTCTATAATAAAGTTAGAATTCTGATCCCTGATTGTATGGCTGTAAAATAAAAAAAAATTTAGTGAGGGAGAAATTTTAATTCTAATTTTGCAAAGGAAGATTAATTGAATGTAATTTTGTACTACAATCAGGAAAACCTTTATACTTTTGTTTAAAGTTTTTCATTAGTTTCTTTGTTAACAGTTTATTGATTTTACCCAAAGGTGATGACCAATGTCCAAATGGATTTAGTGATGTCTCTGGACTCTACTGTGCAGGTAAAGAACAAAAAATCCTATAATAATCTAAAATTAATATCTGAAATACACTCCAGCATGTCCACTCTGCTCCGACTCTGACCTTCAAATCTCTTCCCCCCTCATAACCTCCACCCACTTCAGTCTCCAAGACTTCTCCTGTGGTGCTCCACAACTAGAGAACTCCTGCCTCGTCCTAACAGACTCTTCCCAAATTACAATCTTTTAAAGATCCCTCAAATCTCACCTCTTCATGCTTGTCTACCCCTTAAACCCTCATGTCCACGACTTCCGCCTCATTCATTTACCACTTTCACTCTTGCCCCATTTGTCACCCCCTCCCACTAGAATGTAAGCTCTAATGAGCAGGGTCCTCTCCTTCTTATGTCTCACTTCTGTTTCCATCGTACAACCTCATTGTCATGTCTTAAGCTGTATCCTCTGATACCCATATGCTATTATTGCTAGCTCATGACCGTTCATGGAGGCGTTACTTTGCTTTAATGTTTTCATGTCACTTTTATTATCTGTATCTGTCACTATATTTATTGTACTCATGTTTGTCATATCTGTAAGATATGAAATATGTAAGATGATCTGTAAGTACAAAATTCACAATCATTTATCAATCAACAGTCAAAATCTAAGAAATGTGAGTGGAACGCAGGCCTGTTAGTAGAGATGGAGGGGCAAAATAGGCAATAGTGAAGGCTGCATAAAAATTGAAATATAATCCAAAAGAAAAAATGTAAGTGTGTATCCGAAATATGTAGCACCATGAGTACTTGATATGCTCTATGGTGTAGTTTATATTATTTACTTCCTGAGTGATCCATTCTACTGCAAGTACTCTCCATACCCTATCTTTCCATTGTGAGATCATTGGGGGGTGGAGCTTTTTTCAATCTTCAATGGTGCAATGTACTGAGTTACTAATGCATTGCACCATTGTAAATACCTGAAAAGAAGAGATTCAATAAACAGGTTCATGCAGACAGTGCAAGATTAACAGCCATGAGGTCATTAAAAATGTGAACTACTGCCCAGAATGGCTCAAATAATGGGCATTGACACCATTTCTGAGTCATTGTCTTCCTGGCAATATAGGATAGTTTAATTTAAAGAATGTTTTGCAACTGTTTTCCAATATAGCTGCTGTAGTATATTATTACATCCCCTTTTCAATTATTTTGTCACTGTACCTGTTCAAATGCATCCACTTCTAAATGAGTCCCAACATTTTTTCCTGCTGTTGAACTAAATCTCAGAAGGGATATCTCACAGCCTGAATAGTATTAGCTAATATCCTGCCTTTTTCCCATGGTCATGAAAAAGCTGTTTAATGGAGAGTAAGTCTTTGCAGATCTAGTGGCTAGCAGGGAATTGACTTAACCTCTTGTGTGAACTATTTGTTTCCATGTATTCTCAGATTGGACATTCCTATGGAAGATTTATCACATAGAATGGCCAAAGCTCTACACAGCCATGTTGCTCATATTAGTTTGTCTTGCAAAGTTTCCCAAATATTTAGAGGCCTGGTCTCAGTGGTGAGAGTAGTGTGGGGGTGCATATATTGAAAAAATTGAGACCCTTCAGGCCTAGAAAATTGCCCCCATGATCAGTACATTTGTCAAGTAGTTGGAGATGTCTTGCTAGTAGAAAAAAACACGTCTTGTTTTTGAACAGTTGATGATGCAAAATGGCCCAGAGGAAACAATTTATGTATGAGGAATTAGGAAATGTGTTTTTTTTTAAAAGCAGATCAAATATGCAAGAGTTGTACTGCATTTCCATGGGTTATTAAGACCCTTATTTATTATATTTCATTTATATAGTGTCAATCATATTACACAGCACATTGAATAAGTAATCATTCACATCAACACCTTCCCATGGGAACTTACATTGTTTTACTTAATTTCATCACACACATAATATGGTTCATTTTGTTAGTAGCCAATTAACCTACCAGCATGTTTTTAGACTGTGGGCGGAAACCAGAGCACCCAGAGGAAACCCACGGAGAAGGGTAAAACATACAAACTCCACATGGATAGAGCCTTGATTGGAATCAAACTCTGATCTTCAAGTTGGTCATAGCAGTTTAAGAAACGGGGTGTTTAATGTACTTATATGTAGGTAGGTCGATTGGTTGATGAGGCACTCAGGACTAATACTGGGAGATGTAAAGGGGAAGGGGCTGCGGTGCAAGAAGATATGCTACCCATCAAAACCAGTATTCAAAGACTTGAGTGCAGAACAGGAGGTATATGTGACCAGAGAACCAAGGCTTGAATGGTATATCTTGTTCATGACAATAAAATGCAGTGTAACCTTCAACATAGGTGTCAAAGTAGGCTAATCTACAATTACTCTCTCTACTATAACTGCAGAAGGGTTGGGTATGAATTTCCGACGGTGAAAATGCAGACGGAAATAATGCTGACACGAAAATCCTGACAGTTTAAATACTGACATGGCGAAAATACCTAACAGTGTAAATACCACCATCAAAATAATCCCAACAGTCTAAATACCTACATGGACAAGACACAGACACGGCCAAAAAAATTACCGTCAGTGTGATTGCAGACAGTGAAAATGCAGAGAGTCACACTGCCGGCATTAAAACAGCTATGCGAGCGGGTCCCATCTGCAGTAACCAGTGGTTTTAATCTTCCACTGATGGACTTTGGACTGGTGGTTTTATGTTCAGTCTTCTATAGCATCCAGTTTCAGATATATTTAGTTGAGGTAGTAATGTTAGGAGACACCCCATTGGCCAGCATTACTGGCAGATATCCCTAGGGTGGTGCCCTTGAAAGAGATTGTGCATGTGTTTCTGGTTGTGGCCAGTAGTGGATTCTGGGATAACAGTTCTCAGGACATCACCAACTGCTGTACTGGATTTATGCCTTCTGTGTGCTGTATGTATGAGGACAATTTGTGTAACATCTTCCATAGAGTGGAGAGAAAAACTCCTGTATGGATATCTTGAAATCTTGCAGAATTACATTGGTTACCGAGGCATCCTGAGTAGATGTTCCATCTCAGCACTATCTCACATATGTTACCGATCTAGAAGTGTTATATCTATTTAGGTGCAATATATGATTTAAGTTTATGTGCTTCAGCAGTTTTAGCAGTCATTGATAAGATTTCCACAATAGTCATTGAATTGGAAAAATAATGCAGGTAAGTATATGGGCTTAATATTGTAAACTTCCTTTGGAAGTAACTAAAATCATTTTTAGAAGGACTGTATAGAATTCAGACATTGTTTTAAAACCAACTGTTCTTAGGATTTAGTTTTACAGTTATTTAGTCTCTTCAGTCTGTGCCAGGGTTCTGCCCTTAATGATTTTCCACAAATGGCTGTGTAAGCTGTGTAGGCCGTGTAACACATATTTATTGAATACTTCCAGATGATGATGAATGTGCCACCCACAACCCATGCTCACATTCATGCCATGATATTATGGGAAGTTACTACTGCTCTTGTCCCAAAGGCCTCATGATCTCAGCCGATGGAAAGACATGTCACGGTAAGCTGTTATACTGTCAGTTAAACTAGTGTACATGTAGGGCCTATCCTATGCGACTATTCTGTTATTACATATATGATGATTACAAATAGCCACATTTCTCCCTAATATTTTTTACCACTCTGCCAAGTACAGATATGCATGTTGTGGGCCAGGATGCAAAGTATAAACCAGCTATCTGCCACTCTTAGGAAGCTGCTGCCTGAGAGAAGATCTTCACCTTGTTTAATGGTAGAACCAGCCTGGTAAACAGCCATCCCCATCTTGGGTAATCAGGAGTGTTAGCTTACATGGCTAAACGCGTCATTTCCTCTCCCAGTGTAATGCTGATATTATACTATTGCTATACTCCATTGAAGTCCCAGCTGTCTCCCTCAGGTCTGTAGGTCAGGAGAGAGGAAGGCAACTGATCTTTCATGTGATGATGGATAAACTGTTTCCCAACAACAGGGCTTCTCACTTTATCCTTGTACTGCTGGGGTTGTGGGGAGGATTCAAAGAGGGCATTCATTATAAAAATATATAATATTCAGGTTTACTGGTCCTTTAAGAAGATTGTATTGCCATTCCCAGAATACAAACTAGTTTTTCAATGTCTGATGTCATCATCAAATATTGATAAAAAAAAAGAAGCCTTAAATTAAACACTAAGCACCCATTTAGTTTGCTTTCCGTGCACCAGTTTGTAAGTTTGCTGCTTGCGCAATTGCCAGTATCATGTACATGACATAACTGGTACTTGGTAAAGTGATCATTAGTACCAAAGAAAAATGTGTCCACTGAATACACTAGCATTCATATTAAATAGTAGATAGAGCCACATATAAGACAATAGGATGTGCTGAATGCATACGAATTTTTACTGTGGACCTCATTTACAGCTAGGAGCAAATCCCACTAAAGGGTAAACATTTGCACCTGGACAAAACATGCTGAGATGCAAAAGGTGCAAATGAAATTCTTTTTTGCATGCAGGAAAAATACTGCCTGCTTTTGCATGTAGCATCCAATATAAATAGCTTTATTATAACACTTCTATATAGCATTTAGCTAGGATGCAAACAACCTCCCATTTGTAAATCTGCCCACACATTTTAAATTTGCTCCTTTGCAGCAGATCAAGAAACTTGCATCTTCCAACTGTATTTACTTCTAACTCTAAATGAGGCCCCATGTGTATGTTATACCCAGTGGTTGAAGTGGAACTTTAGAAGTGGCAGTAAGGAATACCACCTTATACCTCCCACATTGACCACTGCTCATACCTCATATTGACCAATGATGCCCATTCCAGTATAACTGCTTTCACCCTATGGTGAATCAAGTCAGGCTGAATATAGCATTGGCACATGAGAAGCACTAACTGTATACAAGCCCTACATTTTCTATTCTTATTAACACACAAATGTGATATATGTTTTTGCAGCATACTCTTGTGATAGAAGTACTAACTTAAAATATATCATTATAATATGTTTTCATAGACATTGATGAGTGTGCATTGGAAGATTCTATCTGTCGTAAAAATCAAGAGTGTAAAAACACCATTGGTTCTTATATATGTGTTTTGAAGTGCGGAGTTGGATTCGTAGCTGCCTCTAATGGCTTAGACTGTCAAGGTATAGTATGTGTGATAACTACATTTTATTAACATTATTAACATTTAACATGTATTTATATTGCACCTGCATACTCTGTAGTTCTTCAAAATTGTTTTATTAAGTTGATATCACTGAATTCACATGTCACTAATGTTAGGCAGAATCTTTTTTTCCATTTAAAATGCTTGTAGAACAGGATGCTAGGTTTATTTCCCGTCTCGTTTACTGTAACCTTCTCCTCACCAGCCTCCCCCACTCCCATCTCGCCCCCTTTTGCTCTATTCTCAACGCGGCTGTAAGACTTATCTTTCTTTCACGCTGCTCCTCCATACCATAGACAGAGCACCTAGCCCAGATGACAATCATCCACATGTAATAAAGGATATATGTAGTGTACCACAGGGATCAATATTGATCTCTGTCTTTTCTAGTCTTTTTACTTATAACTGTGTATCTTGCTTAGGAAGTAAAGTATCAATATTTGCTCATGACACTAAAGCTTTGTAATTTTATTAACACAGAGCAGGGTAGTAACTTGCTACCAAAATATTTAAACAAAATGGCAAATTCGGCAATGGAATGGCAGATAAGATACTGATTTTTAATGAAATATAGTGTTAATAAATATAGGCCTTGGCAATAGCTATGCTACTTACATATTAAATGGAATCAATTGGGAAAAATGGAGTTGGGAAAGGACTTAGAAATACTAGTTGACAGGAAACTGAGTAGCAGCTCTAAGTGCCAAGTGATGGCTGCAAAGACAAATACAATCCTGGGATAGATAAATATACATAAAGCAAACATAGTATTACCATAGTATAAGTTACTAGTTAGACCGTATCTTAAATGTTGCTACCTTACCATAGCAGGACATGTAAAAACTCAAGAGGGTTCAGAGGTACGCAGCCTCAATAAAGCGAATGAAAGGGTTACATTATAAAGATGTTAGAAAACTTAGATTTGTTTACTTTTGGGGAAAGGGCACTTTAGGTGTTATAAAATAATTATGTATAAATATATCCAAGTTCAATATAAATATTTGTCTAATTAACTTTTTATGCCAGTGAGTCAGAAATAAAGGGACCGTCTTGGCTGGTTTGCTATATACTAGAGATGTTTCAAAAATACCAGTACAGCAGATCTTGCCTGAAAATCTTTTTTTAAATACTGGTTTGCTGCACCCATCCTAAATATGGCAGTGCCTGTCCCCATGGAAAGCCCTGTATTATGTGTAGGTGAAAGCCTCTTGTATGAAATTGAAATTAATGAAGTAAGTTTGTATGGGGACCTGTTTGAAAATGGGTTTCACGGGAATAGGGATCTGTAACCTATGGCAATTAAACAGATCCCTACACACTTAGCATCTATGCACATTTCTGTTTACCTTTCACATGGTCACTGATGTCATCTGCTCAAATAATATCCTGAGCAAAAGGTTGTCTTGTGTTAGTTCAGTCCTAAAACTGTGTGTGCTTATTTGTTCTGATAACCAATTGCTTATCACAGCTTCTCTATGCTCTGACGTATGGCTTGTCCCAGAGTACATTCTGGGTCTTCATTCTGTTAGCACTTCATCAAATGCTTAATGGGGCTAGCCTGGGGGACCACAACCTATGGGTATCTCGCAGCACAGCACATTGCCTCTTTGCACCAGATCCAGGTGACTATTGGAGTACTCATTAAACTCTTTCCCAGCTGAGCCAGCGCAAACTACTAGTGATAAGTGTGTCTGCTAATGGTGCTATGGACATTAATCCACTGTTCCTCCAAAACTTTGCAGCCTAGTGTATACCACAAAGTCCACAGACCTTTCTTCCTTTCCATCGCTGTGAATCACGCAGTGGTCAAGCTAGGTTACAATGCTGACATTACTCCAGCTACAGTCTCTCCTGGTGGGAAATCAGAGGCAATAACAAACTTTACTTAGCTTGCTTTAGAAGGATTTATAGATGCATTTGTCAGAATGGCATTTAAAGTCCTTCCTTTAAACGTGATGATTTTATTCACATAGTCCTACTAGACAGCAGCTGACAAGGGGCAGGACAATGAAATAATAGAATCAGGACATATTATATACTGTAGTCAGGAGCAGGCAGCATAATATCATAGTCAGTAAACATGACAACATCAGGGTCAACATTGTACTCTGAAAACAAGCCATGCCAAGTCAAGGTCAAACGGAGTCAGGATGAATAAACACACAGAAAGGGACACCTGGTTGGTGGTGGCAAGGACAAGCAAAATGTCATCAAATGCACTGAACAGGTGCCTCTGTAAGTTAAAAGAATGATGCACCATCAAACAGGTAATAATGGCAGTGTCTGAAATAGCAGACACATTTCTAATTGTACTTTGTGAGACAAAAGGAGGATTGGTTTTGCTGCTATATCCAAGACTGTTTCAGACCTCTCAGCATTCCTTAAGAGACTCATGTTTTCCATTATTGTAGATCAAGTCAAATTTATTCATTCAGATATACCCAATAAAATCCATCTTATAGGTAATAATACAAACGTACTCAATAAATGTATACCTAACTATGCACCTTTCATAACATAAGACAAATCCTTTACATTTTAAATAAAGTTTGTAATAATGGGAAATACATGTGAAACCATTGTTAAACTGTATGCAGATTAGAAAGTATGTCTTAATATACACATGTATGCTTGATATGTGCCAGTCTCTACATGCATGAGTATGTATATCTGATTTATAAATTATTTTAATATCTGAAATGTTGGTGCACCTTATAGTGAGAAATATAAGAAATTAATGTTTTATGGCAATATCAATAGATATTGTTGCTAATCATCCTATATCCTTGCTTAGATGTGTATTAGATATATAATATTTAGATTTTTGTAACATTCTTATTTATTACAAATGTGCCACCAGTAAGGGAGTAAACAATGAACTCTAGAGACACTAAGGTGCCTATTTAACATTGGTGGCTGGTAGTGAGTATCATTTTGCACAGCTAGTATTTACCAAGCCAGGGCTCATTGGTGAAACTCCCCCTCCTAAACCAACTAAAAATCCTTCATCAGCAGCCTAACGCTGGCAGAGGAAAGGAGGAAGTGTGGCTATTGCCGCCATAGCTGCACATGTCCACAGTGATGGAACACAGCACTGGATCCATATTGGCTTCTCCAGTTACGATGGGCCTGTATGGAAAGATAAGTTAATGTCATCTTGATTAAATTTGGTCACATTTCAGTTCCCATAAAAGTCTATGGTGATTGCAGTGACCAGTGTAACATAGGTTAAGCTGGAAGATAAATTGAAAGAAGAACTGCGATGACCATTCTCTATTCAAAATAACTGTTTTCTCTGGATTCTTGGCTCACCTCAGCTTAATAAATAGACCCTTAAGACTGAGAGCTATTTTAGACTGAAAAAAATAATTACCCACTGGATCCGCTATGATTCCTCCTCGTCTTCTTTATACTATGATTCAGGTAATATTTCAGGTAGTATTAGAATTAGACCCTACTTTCTCAAGCATTGGAAAAATCTACCTTGATATTAATATTGTTTTTTGCTTCCTACAGACATCAATGAGTGCCAAGAGTCAAACCCTTGTCATCAGCGCTGCTTTAATAGCATTGGAAGTTATCACTGTGGGTGTGATCCAGGCTTTCATTTGAAAGGCAAAAGGTGTTTTGGTATGGATTCAGTGTTAATTGTTACTATATGATAGTGGGGCAGGATAAAATAATGAAACAAATTATCCCATTATTTATAGAAACATAATACACACACATACACAAATTGTATGAAAATGTTATGCCATCCATGGTCAAATTGTATGTTTAACTGAATGTCTAAGTGAAACAATTTTTCAACAACCTCTGCAGGGTACAAACCTAAACATCCAATATGTGCACATTTTAATGTACAACCAGTATTTATTTCCTTAGTTGGATTATGGTTTGGGAAAAATAACAGTGAATGTAAGTATAAAAGTTTGGCTCTCTCCCATTTGATTCATAAGATTTTTTTTTTTTAAGGCTTCTAATCTTGATTGACCTGTTAAGCCTTAAATGTAATCAAGAAAAGACAATTTCAGTGTTGAACAAATACTCTGACCCTTCTAACGTCTTATAGAATATTGTTCTATCACACTCGCTAATAGGCTGTAAGATGACTTGGAAATAAAGATAATTCACTGTTAGAAAGCAAGGAAAACCTATAAAAAATATCTAAATGCTTCCAGTTTGGAATTCTCACTATTATTAATAAATGCAAGTTAGGGGAAACTGTCAGATGAAGGGAAGATCTGCGGAATCAGTGGCGCTATATAAATAAATGGTGATGATGATGATGACCAACAAAAATGTCTCTGGTAGAACTGCTTGTAAACTGCTCAGATATGCTAAGATGAAGTGGTCCACAGATTCATAGTGCAGCAATATTTACACAAAAAATTATCTGCATGGAAGAGTTGACAGAAGGAATCTTTTTATCGCAAAAGGCAACCACTGAAGTATGCAAAATAATATCTAAATAAGCCATAACTTTTCTGGAACAATGTGCTATGAACTGACTGAGAAAACCAGGGGAAGTATTTGAAAATCTTGCCAACTGTGAAGCATAGGGTGGATCTATTAGCTTTAGGCTTGATTGGCAACAAGTGGCACAGGAAAATCTTTTCCAGGTGGAAATAAGAATTACTTCAACTAAATATCAACAGCTACTAGAAGTGAATGTCCCTGAGTTAGTGAAGAAATTGAAGCTGTAAAGGGGTTGGATTTTTCAGTAAAAAAAGGAATGAAACGTTAAGGTTTTGGAGAGTCCTTCACAGTCCCCAGACTTAAATATTGTTGCAGATCGGTTAGTACTGACTGGTTGTGTGCTTTAACTTTTGCACATGTCACATTAGCTATTTTTAATCTGTAATGTTCAGCAGGTAAATAGTATGTGTGCATCAAAATGTGTAGAGATGTGACATATTTAAATCTACCCTGCAGAGGTTGTGCTTGCAAGCCTACAGTCTATCACAGAGACATATGCATATTGTGTGAGATGTAAAGTACTGAAGAATTTACTGACACCTATATTTCTTTGAAGACCTAAATGAATGCCGCCAGACTGTGTGTAGGGCGGACCAACTTTGCAAAAACACACGTGGTAGTTATAAATGCATCGATCTATGTCCGATTGGATTTACCAAGGTAGAAAATGGCTCATGTGTAGGTGAGTGGTTTCTACAAGTCTCATAAATATATGTTGTGGGCTATATACAATTAAAAATATAAATTCAGCTAGTAAAGGACTGTGGGAAATTATTCATGATATTTAAGAGATTCCAGGTCATACAACTGTAATAGTCACTCATGCTACAAAGAAGCAATGCAGTGGAAAATATAGATGGTTATTCCTAGAGGTGCTTATCATGATTGTCTATATGGCAGGACAAAAGTGCCTTACTTTAGAATGGCCTTGGGGACTAGTGTTTGGCCTTCTTCTAGTATTTATTATATACTATATGGGCAAAAGTATTCGGACGCTTGACCATTACACCAATAGGGACTGTAATGACATTGTATTCAAATACATATACTTTAATATGGAGTTGGTCATCCTTTTGCAGCGATAACAGCTTCCACTCTTCTTGGAAGGCTTTTCAAAAGATGTTGGAGTGTTTCTGTGAGAATTCTTGTCCATTCATTCTGTAGAGCGGCGGTTCCCAAAGTGTGCACCGCGGCTCCCAGGGGTGCCGCGGCGCTGTCACTGGGGTGCCGCGGGCCAGCCATAGAAAGAAGAAAGCACACAAAAACTTACCAATCTGCGCGGCGCCGGGACCCAGCATCCACCTCTCTCCCACAGCTTGTCACTGAATATCGACGTCAGTGACAGCTGCAGGAGAGAGGTGGATGCTGGGTCCCGGCGCCGCGCGGATTGGTACGTTTTTGTGTTCTTTCTTTTTTCTATGGCTGGCGCGGGGCAGAGTGAGAGGGATCGTGACAGCATGACAGAGGCGGGGGGCAGAGAGCAAAGGAGGGGGACAGCGGAGCAGAGGAGGGGGACAGCGGGGCAGAGGAGGGTGACAGCGGAGCAGAGGAGGGGGACAGCGGAGCAGAGGAGGGGGATAGCGGGGCAGAGGGGGGTAGCAGGGCAGAGGAGGGGGACAGCGGGGCAGAGGAGGGGGATAGAGAGCAGAGGAGGGGGGCAGAGGAGGGGGACAGCGGGGCAGAGGAGGGGGACAGCGGCTCAGAGGAGGGGGACAGCGGGGCAGAGGAGGGGGACAGCGGAGGAGAGGAGGGGGACAGCGGGGCAGAGGAGGGGGAGAGAGAGCAGAGGAGGGGACAGCGCGGCAGAGGAGGGGGACAGCGGAGAAGAGGAGGGGGACAGCAGAGCAGACAAGGGGGACAGTGAGGCAGAGGAGGGGGACAGTGGGGCAGAGGAAGGGGACAGCGGAGCAGAGGAGGGGGACAGCGGGGCAGAGGAGGGGGACCGAGAGCAGAGGAGGGGGACAGCGTGAGAGAGGGCAGAGGAGGGGGACAGTGTGACAGAGGGCAGAGGAGGGGGACAGCGGGGCAGAGGGGGTACAGCGGGCAGAGGAGGGGGACAGCATGGCAGAGGAGGGGGACAGCGGAGCAGAGGAGGGGGACAGCAGGGCAGAGGTTGGGGACAGAGAGCAGAGCAGGGGGACAGCGTGAGAGAGGGCAGAGGAGGGGGACAGAGAGTAGAGCAGGGGGACAGCGTGACAGAGGGCAGAGGAGGGGGGATAGCGGGACAGAGGAGGGGGACAGCGGTGCAGAGGAGGGGGACAGTGTGAGAGAGGGCAGAGGAGGGGGACAGAGATCAGAGGATGGGGACAGAGAGCAGAGGAGGGGGACAGCATGAGAGAGGGCAGAGGAGGGGGACAACGTGAGAGAGGGCAGAAGAGGGGGACAGCGGGGCAGAGGAGGGGGACAGTGTGAAAGAGGGCAGAGAAGGGGGACAGCGAGGCAGAGGTGGGGGACAGTGTGAGAGAGGGCAGAGGATGGGGACAGAGAGCAGAGGAGGGGACAGCGTGAGAGAGGGCAGAGGAGGGGGACAGCATGACAGAGGGCAGAGGAGGGGGACAGTGGGGCAGAGGAGGGGACAGCGTGAGAGAGGGCAGAGAAGGGGGACAGTGTGACAGAGCAGAGGAGGGGGGACAGTGTGACAGAGTGCAGAGGAGGGGACAGCGTGAGAGAGGGCTGTGTGCCTGGATGCAGAGGGGGTAGAGTGCCTGGATGCAGAGGGGGCAGAGTGCCTGGATGCAGAGGGGGCAGAGTGTCTGGATGCAGAGGGGGCAGAGTGTCTGGATGCAGAGGGGCATTTTTGCATACAACTAAATAAGTATTTTTGTTATTACCTAAATACTTATTACAATTTTTTGACCCAACTATTTCTAAAACAGGACTGCTCAGTAATTATTTTAGAGAGGTGCCTTGAAAAAATTTGGAGACTCTAAGGGTGCCGCGAACTGCAAAATTTTGGGAACCACTGCTGTAGAGCATTTATGAGATCAGGCACTCATGTTGGACGAGAAGGCCTGGCCCGCAATCTCCGTTCCAGTTCATCCCAAAGGTGTTCGATGGGGTTGAGGTCAGGGCTCTGTGCAGGCCAGTAAAGTTCTTCCACACCGAACTCATCAAACCTTGTCTTTGTAGTTCTTGCTTTGTGCACTAGAGCACAGTCATGTTGGAGTATAAAAGGGCCTTCCCCAGTCTGTTGCCACAAATTTGGAACCATAGCATTGTCCAAAATTACTTTGTATGCTAAAGCATTAAGATTGTCCTTCACTGGAGATAAGGGACCTAGCACAAACCCTGATAAACAGCCCCATACCATTATCCCTCCTCCACCAAACTTCACAGTTGGCATAATGCAGTCAGGCAGCTAACGTTGTCCCGGCATCCACCTAACCCAGACTCGCCCATCAGACTGCCAAACAGAGAAGCACGATTCGTCACTCCACAGAACATGTTTACACTGCTCCACAGTTCAATGTCTGTGTGCTTTACACCACTCCATCTGACGCTTGCCATTGGTCTTGGTGATGTGAGGCTTGCTTGCAGCTGCTCGGTCATGGAAACTTATTCGATTAAGCTCCCGACGCACAGTTTTTGTGCTTACATTAATGGAAGTTCAGAACTCTTCAGCTATGGAATCAGCAAAGCGTTGGCAACTTTTACGCACCATGCGCCTTAGCAGTCATTCACCCCACTCTGTGATTTTACATGGTCTTCCAGTTCATGGCTGAGTTGCTGTTGTTCCTAAATGCTTCCAGGGATGAAATTTCACGAACCATCTTATTGCAAAGGTGGCATCACAGTACCACACTTGAAGTCACTGAATTCTTCAGAATGACCCATTTTGTATCACAAATGTTTGCAAATGAAGACTTCATGGCTAAGTGCTTGATTTTATGCACCTCTGGCAATGGGTCTGATTGAAGCACCTCTATTCAATAATTAACAGGTGTGGCCAAATACTTTTGTCCATATAGTGTTTGAATAATTGTTATAAGTATATCTTTAACCTCACCATTACTCACTTTAGATTCTGCATGCGTAAAAAAAGAGCAAACAACCTACGGGGGAAATATATCAAGCTGTTGTATGACAGTGCTAACTGGTAACAAACCTCTGAAAACCCACCATTTTCAAACGCATCACATTTAAAATTGTCAACCTGATTTTTACAGTAAAACAATACGCTGCAAGATGTATGAATCTGTGCTTTTACAATCTGCTGGAAAAAGCTCCAAAGCAATAGAGCCCTTCTAGTTAATACACAGGCAGTAAATCAGAAGTGATCACTCAATATGACGCATTAGAGATTGCTTCTGGTTGGCTGCCCATGTATTAAGTAGTTTAACTCTTTTGCATTGAGAGCGTTCCACTTCGCTGATATTTTTTTTTATTTATACAATGGATGAATGGCAGAATAAGACAAGAAGATACTAGGTAAGTATTAAGGCCACTGCAGAACAGAAAAAAGGGGCATATAATATTAAATAATATAATATAATAGCAACCTATATTACTTATGCATGTAATCAAGGGGGCATATATTATTTATGAAATCAAGTAATCATGTATTAATAACGTGATAAAAAAAAAGGGGCATTCATTATTAATATACTAAAGGGAGCATTAATTAGTTAACTAATTTTAATGGGGGCACAATTTAATTATTAAATCACTAAATGGGCACAATGTTTGTTTTTTGTCCTCGTATCCACTGGCCAGGGCAACCAGTATTGGGTTGGGCATGCATAGGTGCGGGGACCTAAATGTTTGTTCGGCCCCCCTTCCTTAGAAGACCTGGATCGGTGCTAAGTAGCACGGCCTAGTCAGGATTGGGAGGGAGGTTGTTTTTTTTTTACAATTCATTTTTAAATAACTTTTTTCATGGTGCTTTTGCCTAAACTGCCTATGGTTTGGGTGTTATTAAATCACCATACATTGTCAGTGATTTGAGTTTGGACCCTTCTCTGACCAAAAAAAACACAGTTTAATATATTTTACCCCATGTGTATGTACATAAAAAATGCAATGGGTCCTCAGCAGTGAGCATTTGATTATGTCCAGCATTGCAAACTCACACCCCTATCCATCCTCCAACATACTGGACAGTCACGTCATCATAAAATGAGAATGCTGTCTCTGTCAGTGCTCTCCTGCGTTGTTAGAATGAGTTTATAAGGGGTAATCAAGGCTCTGCAAACCTTTAAGTGTGTATAATGCTTATTTGTACTTTTGTATTTATCTTAGATATCAATGAGTGCAGAGATGCTACACATCAATGTAAAAGCAATCAAATATGTGAAAACACGCACGGCAGTTATCTTTGCACTTGTCCCCGTGGGTTCAAGTCTGAAGGTCCTGGGAAGCCTTGTCTAGGTATGTCAAATGTGGATCAATATATTCTTTGCGTCTGTGTTGCACTTTTAAATGGTTTTAACAATTTTAAATTATGGTATAGATATCAATGAATGTGAAAAGCAAGATGCGTGTCAGCACGAATGTAGAAATATTCTCGGAAGTCATCATTGTCTTTGTCCCACGGGTTATCAGCTAATGGCCAACGGAAAGACATGTCAAGGTATGATGTCCTATATAAGTCAAGTTTATTAAAATTCAGTAGAAAACTTCACAAGAATGCAATTGTAAGTATAAAAGGGTATGCAAACTACAAACTCCCCTGCCATGTGTGGGTAAGCCTTGAAAATGTAGCAAGCATTCAATGGGTCACCTGGAACTTTACGATTTTATTGCATTGCGACATTTATGCATTACCATTTCACCTCATGTTACCATAATGTAACCCCCAAAATCACGGTGCACGGGGTCTATGCATAGTCTGACTGACCCGTATTTTTTCACTGCAGATACCCTGACTGAGACCCACTGTGTTGCTTCCTCTCTTGAAGTAATTATACCAAGCCATGTCATGCAGTCTAGTTCAGTAAGCACTTTGTCCTTCATGGCAAAGGGATGCATCAATGTGCACAGAGTGTGGGGACAATTAACTCATCCAGCCACATGTGGTAAATGACAGGGAGTTTACCAATGGTATCTCAGCCCAGCAGATATTTGAATTCCTTTAGTTCTGGAGTTTCTGGCTGTACCATATGGACTGTAATGGCGCAGATGTGAACTCTAGTGTGGCTGTGCCCATAGTTTTAATGATTTGACATCTATATGCCACAAGGTTTACTGAATCTGTCTGGTCAATTAATGCCTTTGCGTATGTTCTGTGCAGGAGAATTCTTGACATGACGTTGCATTTGGCACTAGGGTCAATTTTTATTTTCAGCATGTCTCTGTTGTGTTTGACACAGAGGCTAGTAAAGATTTCTCCCTTCTCAGTGACCAGATCTACACTCTCACAATATATCACATTTGCAGATATGGACTCATCTCCACGTTATTGACTCTATATGACTGCCTTTCCCTCAGTGTTTTACGTGGCGTGCTATTCGCCATTGTGTATTTGGAACTGCAGCGTTTTTCGAAGTGATTCCATTTATTACAGGAGTTACAGCGTTAATAGCTGGGCATTTTTGCTGTTCAGGTCACAGTTTTGGCATTGCATGTACTGTGGTGGTGTGCGCTGCCTCCATCCTCTTCTACTCCTCTCAGATTGTTCATTAAGCATGCAGATATGCTGGAAGTTTCTAAAGTGAATTTCTTTCTCCTAATAATTGTGTGCAGACAGTATAATTATTAATAGCTCAAACAATTCTGTCTCTGATTAGTTCACATTTTTCTGCTAGTAGCCTTAATGTTCACACATATGATTGCACATTTTCATCACGCTTTTTGTTTGTGGTATTAAATATATGGCTGTCCATTATTAAATTCTTTACTGGTAAACATATCTCCTCAAATTTTTTTTAAGTACTTTGGGGTCCACATTATTCTCCCCATCCTCATAGACAAGTGTGTCTGCTTTATCTTCTGCCTCTATACCAGACAGATTTAGTAAAGAATATGTGTGTACCTTTTTTGACTTTTCAGACAGCCTAGCGATGTAGTATCTTTTCCATTCCTTCCTGAACTGGAGCCAATTGTCTACAATGTTTTCATCAAATATGAGAGGGTTAACAAGGCACAGACCTTGAGCCATGTCTGCCAACTTCTGTCACCATGCAGAAATGGGTGTAGAAAGACTGGCGTGACAACTGTCAGGAGTGAAACATTCTGCAAATAATTTTGGAGAGACGTCCTGATCTTTGCATTGTTCTTTTGTACCACATTTTATCTGCGTATTAATAATGGTCTTCATAGTTTTTCATGGTAATGCAATTCTTTTATACTAAACCCCTGATTTGTACAACAATGAGGTCCTGCAGATGTTTTGAACAGGAACAGCTGATTTTTATTTGGGGTTAATCACAGTAACTTTCATTGCTGGCAGGAGGATGCTAATAACCTATGAACATGATTTTGAATGTGACTGATAACTCTGAACACAGCTACAGCCCTATTATGAAAGCATGTACACACATGAGAAACCAGCATATTGTAGGGTTTTTATTTTCACTTATTTTTCCTAAAATATGTTCATTTGTTTTTCACTTGAATTTTGTTGTTTGTAAGGTTACATTAAAATTAAGAAAAAGGTGTGATGTGATTTATCTTGATTACAGGCTTTACATTCAAAAACACCTGCAATTTCAGTAACATCAAATACACCTGCAGTTTAATAACTTTTTTATATCAACCGTAAATCACAGAAGACCTCCCCCTTTAGTCCCTCAGCTTTCATTTTGGTCAGAATGAATAACATGTCTGCGTACTCAAATCCGCATTATTCGCCTGCACCACCTCTTTCACACAATGAACCCATCTCTACATCCCTCAATACCCCCTTTATGTCAATGTATCTCCATGAATTTTCAACACCTATTCTTATATTACTGCACCCCCATCTTACAAAACATGAACCCAACTGACGCCATGGGCACTTACTGGCAGAAACTAAGAGACTGTCAATCTGCAGCTACAGTCAGAGATGCAGAGGCCACTAAACTCTGTGTCAGTACCCTCCTCTTTCCGATCTCTGGGGCCATTGCTCAGCCTTGCAGCAGTAGAATAATAAATTCATCTATTAACAATGTTCCCTTACTGGTAATGAGTATAACGTAAACAGGAGCTTAGCTGTAAAATGCATGACATTTTAATATAAAACAATGCACTTCTAAAATTTCTTTCAGAGTTTGAACACAGTTCAGAATGTGTTATTTCCTCCTTTTTAGAAATTCAGACTAAGTGATTGCCAGAGGAAATAGGTCATATATAGGGTGTGTCAGTGATGTGTTTTCTTTGAACAACATTAGTTATGGATCAGAGCAAAAGGCAAAACCTTTTAATTTTTTTGAAAGCAAAAGTAATATCTAATTTAACCTTCTACCAACAGACATTGATGAATGCCTTGTACAAAACATCCAATGTGGGGTAAACCAGATGTGTTTCAACATGAGAGGAACCCACCAATGCATAGACACTCCTTGTCCTCCAAACTATCTCCGGGACTCTTCTTCTGGGTATGCTACATTTCGTAATGAATTTAACATGCTGGGAAATTACTACCATACATGTCTTCTTACTCTTTCTTTGAATCAGTATGGTATTCATACTGATGCTCATTTTTAATTAGTTTAATTAAAATCTCCATTTGTCTCCACATTTCCTAGAGATTTTAGTACATATTATGTATTTGGTTGTTCCTAATATTATAAAAGCTAGCACAATTTAAACTGTATTGTTTGTCTAATATGCTCCCCTCCCACAACTAGAACAGGGGCTCCCATGTCAGGGACTCCCCCAGTTTGAGAGAACTTAATCTAGCCAGCGCTGCAATAGTTCTACAATCAGCAGGAGTTCATAGAGCCCTGTGTCAGTTTCTTAAACCGACAGCTGTGTAAAGTTATTTCATCCAGTCAGCAACTGATGCAGGACGCTTTGAATTTAAACTATTTCTGGTTGTCAATACCAAGACAGGAAGGCATTACAGCACTGCCAGTGGTTAGTCTCCCATAACTTCCGGGGGAGGGAGAACATTAGATACAAATGACTGTTTAGGTGGAATCAACCTTTGACATTTTTATAAAAAATGTAAACACATTATTATAATAAGAACAGCAATTAAGGAAAGGAAGAGAGATACATATTACAAATGAGTATATACATGTAAGCTTGTGAGTAGGGCTCTCTTACCGCTCTGTCTGTATGTATTACTCAGTATTGTTTTATTATTATAGTTTGTTCCCAATTGTAAAGCATTGCGGAATCTGCTGGTGCTATATAAATAAATGTTGACGATGATGATGAATGATATTGTGTGTTGATCAATAGTAAGATAAACTCCCTAGCACTCTCAGGATAAAATAAACTGTTTATTTAAAAACAAATCATAAAATGAATACATATATTATATAAAGTCATTGAAAAGGGATATTTTAACGTAATATAAACAGATATATCATGCGGATATATGTCATAGGCACACACAAATAGAGGTCAAATGAATCCATGTAGATCTTAATAAAAGAACAAGGATCCTTAAACGTCAGTTCAAATGGCTCAATAGCTGGGTCTGGGTTATGGAAGGAATGGTATATACAGCAGTGTCCTGGGCAGGGGAGGGCCTGACTCAGCAGCCTATTAGGAACATTTTAAAGGAAAGAAATGCAGATGGCCGAGTGACCCAGCCCAAGGTAGCCCACTATGGGACTGGCTCGGGGGAGCAGATGCCCCCCTGCCTCCCAGCCTAGCCAACTCCTGGCCCTGGACATGATGAGCTGGAGTGGAAAATATTACACAAATCCTGGTATTATACCAAAAAACATAGGTGTTGAGTGGTGAGTGGTGTCTCTTATGGAGAGTGGAAATCTAGCGTCTTTATCTCCTCATATCTCTTTCAAGTACCTTTACTAAGTGTGTGATCTTGAATCAAAAAATAAACTCTCAGCATAATAGTTATGCTATAGTCAAGATGTAATTGTTACTTCAGTCCAGCAAGTATATTTATTTTCTATTTATTTTTTTATTTTATTTCTAAATCACTTTTTCCAGTGGAAGTGTTGACTTTCATCTTTTATTATTGTATTATTTTATGTGAAATTAATCTAGGACTTTTTTTTGATGAGTTAAGGAGGACATACACATTTTTATTCTAATATGAGGAAGTTGCAATGATCAGTTAAATTAGTTTTGGTGTAAAGTTTTTTTGCCCATACTAATAAACACAGAATCTATAACTTGTTTGGAACAACATTCATCAATTAACTAATCAAGTTGTATTCATGATGAGAGTTTATATTTACTGATTAATTATTTGTTAGCATTAGCAGAATCATCTGGATCACTGCAGACATTGAATATTTGTAAATAACTTGGGATGAGAGTTCATTAACTATTGTTTATTTATTATTTCAGTTTCAATAAAGCATAGCCTGCATATTCAATTTTAATTATTAATTTATATTGAATTAATTTAGTAACATTAACTTTTATTTGATAGTTTTATTGTTTTCAATATTCATAGTCATGTGTTATTGATAATTATTTTTCATTTTAGTAAAGTACCAGAAACTTTGTTACTAATGATCTTCATTATCTCTGCCCACTACCAGATATTGTTTGAAGAATTGTGCGCTGAATGATTTGGAATGTGCTCTTAGCCCATATGCCTTGCAGTACAAGTTGGTTTCCCTTCCATTTGGCATTCCTGCTAATCAAGACTTAATCCGCTTGGTTGCATACACACAGGATGGCATATTACATCCAAGGACAACATTCCTTATAATTGATGAAGATCCTACCTTGCCCTTTTCTATAAGGGAAGAAAATATGAAAGGAGTTGTTTTCACCAGTAGACCACTCACAGAACCAGAAACCTATAGAATGAAAGTGAAAGCTTTATCGTATAGCATAGATCGTACCATTGAATATCAGACTACTTTTATTGTTTATATTTCTGTGTCCCCCTACCCTTACTAAGCTTTAAGGGTGTTTGTCAGTCTTGTTTTTTAGCTTTATGCTACTCTATAATTTAATACTTGAAACACTTTCCAATGTAGGGAACTATTTTGATAAATAAACTGCAACATATATAAATTGGTTTCTATGTTTGTGTTTTGACAACCAGGCTCATTAAATGACTTAACTACCAAATTGGTCCTGCAGAAAAGTAAATTTGTTGTAGTTGGAGATATGTTTTAATCCAAAAACTCTGTAGTTATTTATTAAGATAAAAAGCAAGTATTGATAGTTTTGCTAAAATGTGGACTGTAGCTGCTTTCTCTTTTTATATAATTAGTACAATATGCTATTCCACTAAAAGCAATAATTTAAGTTTTTAAATAACTTTGTAATATAATGTTCTAACGACATAATGTTAATGCAACCAATCATGTTTCATTTGAACGTGTAATATGTTTCATATTTTTTGATAAAGGAAAAAATATATAAAATTCATCTTTCTAAAAATCTGAGATGATGATGATGATGGAAAATTATAAACTGTTTTCTTAAAATAAATGCAGGCAATAGTTTGTATTTATAATTACTAAGGGCTTGGATGCCTTGGCAACAGTAACCTGTAATTGGTCATTTGCAATCTGTCTGTCCCTCTGTAACTCTCAGGTCCTGTATGTGAGTGACATCTGCATTTTCTTTTGACTTATGCCACATGGATGCTCTCTGTCCAGCTGTCAGTAGAGTGTGCTACTCTGTAGCTGAGCCCCAATACATGGAAACTTGTTATGGCATATGCCAGTGGTTCCCAAACTTTCTCAGTTCGAGTCAGCCTTATGGTCTCCATAATTTTTTCAAGGCACACCTAAGCCAAAATAATTACCAAATAGTCCCCGCCTTGCTTACCACTGGCGCTTGCCACAGCACTCTCGTGAGATTGCCGCGGTGCACAGTTTGGGAACCGCTGGTCTATGCCATATGTTCTGAACCATAAAGGTTTGACACTCAGGTTTTAGCTTTTCAAATAGCGATCTGTCCATTCTAGTTATATGTATATATTTTAAAAATATGATAATCTATAGATTGTTGCAACACAAACCCACACAGAAATTAATTATTTGGCAAATTGGTTTCACTTTTAAAGTTAGTCTACTCTTCCAATTAAATTGTGCTTGGCACTTTCTCTGCCATTAAGAAATCATTTCAGTCTGTTCTCTATATTATGTAATGGCAAACAATTTGACAGTCCAAACAAAATGCGTGTCTGCATCCTTAAAATAGATGCACACAGTGCAAGACATTTATCAGGCGGAAACTAATTATGGCCTGACCCATTACTGATGAGAGAATGTCTCACAACTATAAAATATGATTTGTTGCTGAGAAAAAGTCTGGTAACATTTTACCTAGAAGAGTCTCAGAGGTTAAATACTGAAACTTAACCAAATACATCAGTTGCATTAGGATTAAGTAACCCCAGCTGAGTTACTTTAAAGGAGGTGTTACTAACACTTTGCGTCTGGTGCCCAAAGGATTAACGATAAACGTCTGGTGGCAGTGTTGCAGCAAATTACTTTGAAAAGTTACATTGTACCTTTAATATCTGAAGACAGTGTTTTACCACAGGTATAAGTGAGGTTCTGAAAAATAGAAAGCCTTAAAACCGTTCTGTAATATGATTTACTGGCAGATAAATTGAGCAATTAAGCAACTAAGAGCTGTCAAGGCGAGGAAAAAAGAAATCAACACAAAGTCTGCTCTGCATCAATATTTTATGTGATCAGGAGGAGTCATTGGGTGTCATAAGACATTAGTCATCAGAAAAAGAAAAGCAAGTGGATGCAGTAAGTTTGCTGAACAGTAACACAGTGTACTGTTATTGATTGCACCATACTCTGTACAGATACCATGAAGGTTAGAATGTTGCTAATTTTCCAGATGTCTTGAAAATGTGTACACATGACTTGCTGAACATAATTCTATATCTTGTGTCCACATTTAAAAAGGAAATACTTTTTACCCAAAAGTGAAAATAATGTTTTTCCTTTAAAAAAACTTTATAATTGTGTTTTGACATGCAAATTTATAATAAACTTATTCTGCACATAAACCCCGTCAGAACTGCTGAGATTAAAAGAAAACAAAATATATATTCTAACTTAACCTGACAAAAGGAATTAGTAAAACATGTATAAAAAAAACAACCATCTCCTCACTGTACTCTGGTCTTAAAGGAATACACATTACTACAACACATCGTGGATAGAGCTATAGGCAGATAGTAGAAACCAGACAACATGCCGTCCTGACTGTTGGGACTGAAGTCAACTCCCTACGATCTTGACTGTGTGCCCTAAATCTGGAAGTTAGAAGGTATGAGTCAAGAGTTTTCACACTAGTCAGTTCAGACCTAAAGTTGTCAGGTAAGTGATGTACCAGTTATTGCCAGCAATTGACTGCATATATACACTGACAGCCATCCTTCCTAAAACATGGAAACTCTGCAGGAGAATGTCTATAATTAATAATTAGCAATTACATTTAGGTTTCAGTTTACACATAACATTTTTGTCCAGAAAGGTGGTTGTGAGCTTTAAGCACACAGACAGATTTTCCTGCCAGATACCTGTTCAGCGATCTGATTCCAATTCCAAAACGGTTGTGTGCAGAATGTAACTCTCTAAAAACCTTTCTCTTGGTGCTTGAGAGAGTTGTTCTTTTTTCCGGTTTTAAAATTAACTAGACCAAATCTAATATATTCCCAGTCCACATGCTGCCCTACTCCATCGCTTGCAGTATTCTCCGAAATTTATATATTTGGGTATATGGATATCCAATAATATGACATCCTGCACAATATTCTACCCTTGTATGATTTGAATCAAAACACATACATGAAAACATTGCCATCTACAATGACTGGTAGAATCAGTTTATTGGAGAATGATAATCCAATCTAATATATATAAATGCAACAGCAATTCCCAATGTATATACAAAGGCACATCTTCTATAAAGTAGATTATTACATTTCCTCTCTGGTTTGGCAGAGAAAAAGAGGAAATTAATTTAAATTAAATGGTGCAGATCCATAGCTTTTGGGGATTGACTCTCCTAAACTTAAAAGTATAATATTTTGCTTCAGAGTTGATGCATTTCCATATATGGATGATGGGCCCCTTAAGAATGCTTTGCAGAAACTTTTAATGTATCAGGTGGTGTCTACAGGATGCGCTGCTGGAAAAGATAAGGAAATACACCGCACCACTTAAGCCATTTATATTTAAGATGTTTATATATGTTGTTGGGAGGTATGGACATAGACCCAGTTGCCCCATTGTGGCACATTGCAAAGCTAGTGGATGGCTGGGAAATTGGGGATGGCTGGGAATGTTTTAAATCAGACATAGATGAAACTTATTTATATCCCCAACTATCTGAAATCTTTCAATCAAAGCCATGCCAAGCTCCCAGGGTAGAGTTTAACAGGTAGCTACAACTCTGTCATGCTCTGGGGTTTAGGAGCCGGGTACCAGTGCTTGCAGATGCTGCTAGTGATAGTCATACATTGTTTTGGGCAAAATGGGAACATGTCCTACATGTGCTTTATGTCGAAGAGAGGTCCTATGTCCTGGGCCATGCCCAGGAATCCACATTATGTGAAAAATTCCAGCAAGTAGAGCTATTTATTCTTCACAGAGTCTACTTCATACAGACTTTTGGAGGCACCACTGAGTGGTTAGCACTTCTGTCTCACAACACTGTGGTCATGAGTTTGATTCCCAACCAGGGCCTTAGCTGTGTGGAGTTTGTATATTCTTCCCTTGTTTGAATGGGTTTCCTCTGGGTGCTCGGTATCCTCCCACAATCCAAAAACATACTAGTAGGTTAATTGGCTGCTAACAAAATTAACTCTAGTCTTTGTGTGTGGTAGGGACTTATGTGAATGACAAATATTCCCTGCACAGCGCTGCGGAATTCTTGGAGCTATGTAAATAAATGATGATGATGATGAGGATGATGATCAGCTATTACCCAGAGTAAGTAAACATTTTGGGGTTAATCACTCCACACAGAGAAAATTGCACATGGGCCGAACCTTCTCTGTCAGGTAGCTCGGTACCTCCCCTCCTCTCTGAACTACAGGCACTGACACGTGATCATTTCCCTCTATTATAAGGATGACAGAGCAGCAACAGGTAAGTGGGTATGGAAGAAGCTATTAATATAATTGGTGGGAAGTTAATATTGAGAAGGCTAAGCTTGATCATTGGGAGTTAACCTTAATGAGCGCATTTGATGAGGCTGAGGGAACAATTAAGGGTTTTAATGAATATAAATTGGATTAATCAATGATGTTGGGGATAATTAATTATGGGAATGATGGAGTTAATTATTATAAAGGGGTTAATGATATTTAAGGAATTTTTATGATGAGGCTAAAGGTTTTAGTGATTTTAAGGAGGGTTTAAATATGAGGGGGATGATTTGACATTTAAGGTTTATAAGGAGTTAATTTGTAATATTGGGGGCTAAATCATAATGGGGAGCTTGATGTTGATAAAGAAGTTATTATTAGTTTCAGTGTATGTTTTTTTTAAATAATGTAGCTCAACTCTGTTCCTGTACATAAATATGTAATAAAGACATTAGCAAATATGGAATGAGGTGCAGAGCTCCCTAAATGTGCATAAAGCTGCTAAAAGGAAAAATGAGGGAACCCCTGCCCCTCTGGTAAAGGATAGTAAAGGAAAATCCTTGGCACTAGGTGAAAGGAGTGAATAGGGTATATGTTATTTATTCGTAAACAAGATATACAAGTTCTGGCCAGAACAAAATGCACAAAAACAATCAAGCAAACACATATGTAGGTGTGTGGAATAAACACACTTCTGGAATTATGGTAATGGACGGTAAGGGTCAAAGTAAGCAAAGGAAGTCCTAATGAGCGTGGAGCAAAGTCTCATAAAGTCCAACTCGGGACCCAGCAGGTAACAATGCTTGTATGCAAAGTCAAATAAGCCTAGATGGTGGTCCGACCGTTAAGATTACACATCTAGGCTTATTTGACTTTGCTCCACACTCACTGTGGAGCCCCTACCTTTGCCACAAGATTTCTAAGTCCCTGCTAATCTACCCACAGTGCTAATTTGATCTTTTTTGGAACAAACAGACCTCCTGCAGTTTATCCAAGCTAGCAAAATTCAAAGACATCAGAGAACCACATATCAACTTATTCATGGAATATGCCTCACAAAATTTTTAGGACTACGAGATACTTATCAGCTGCCGTTGTGAGCCAGTAATAACACGTGATCCCCCCACTGAGCCCTGCACCTCGACCTCTGGAAACAGCCACGGAAGGCTATCCTACATCAAGGTTGATTATAATAATACTTGCATAGGGTGCTGCTGCTACAGGACCTGCAGCCCCCCTGCTGCAGCGCACAACATCTTACAACCTCCACTGTTCAGCATAATAGTATTATTGGAAACAAAGATGTAATATAGTCCCAATCCTGCCCCCTTTCAACCTCCATACTTTGCTGCTAATTATGATCTCCCAATGCTGACGTGTACACAGGCAATGTAAGGATTGAGGTGACAACCAAGGGTAAGGGAGGCATATGACCAGGAACTGACTGGAGTGATGGTGTGTGCAGCAATCACTTCCCTGGAGCCTTTTACCATAGACCAGATGCTGTTGATTTCTGTGCAGTGCAAACAATAATGTATATTAGATATTCCTTTGTGTTCATAATGGCCCTTCATTATGGTACAAATGTACATGCATTATACCAAAAAAACAAACGCAACAGTTTGTTGGAAGTACATTTATTCTATCACAAAACTGGAAAAATGTCAAAGAAAATAACTTAACTATAATAATATTTTTCTAACAAAATTTTTTTTAATTTGTTTTTATATTTTTTAATCTTTTGAACCAACACATATGCAGGATGAATGGAATGTAGGGCTGGGGAGTGAAAATTGTGTAAGGTGTGCTAAAAACAGGGTGAGGGGTGCTGGAAACAGGGCAAGGGAGGCTGGAAACAGGGCGAGGGGGACTGAAAACAGGGCGAGGGGTGCTGGAAACAGGGCGAGGGGAGCTGGAAACAGGGCGAGGGGTGGGAAGGGGGATGCAAACAGGGTGGGGGGGATGAAAACAAGGCGAGGGGGGCTGGAAAAAGGGCGAGGGGGGGCTGGTGTGCAAATTGGCTGTCTTCTTGAGCTGTAAAAAAAAAATTAGATTTGCAAACTCAGGCCATTTTTTAAAACATATATTAGTTCAATGGGTGTACTTTGTTTACACATTTGCTGGGCTCAGCAGAGTTATGAAGTGTTACATTAATTGAAACTCTCTGCAAAGGTTCTGCTATGCTAAACACAGCAGTAGCCAGAGGACTACTACTTTTTAGAGGCACATGCATATATATATATTGGTGGATTTGGTGGTGGGGGAGTGAGTTACCTGACAACACAGACTTATTTGGCTCATCATGTCAGACACCTGTGGAATGGCATACTTTGCCTAGGTCTAGGGTCAATCACATGTGTGAAATCAAGGCTTTCTGAGAACTACACTTTAATTCTGTTCCGAACAAAGAAAATAAATTGACATCAAAATATTTACATTTTTGACCGCCTCTTCCTCCTCTCCCTGCTCAAAATCCATGGCCTCCTGGCCCTGCTCAGAATCCATGGCCTCCTGGCCCTGTTCAGAATCCATGGCCTCCTGGCCATGCATGCTCAGAATCCACGGCCTCCTGGCCGTGCTCATAATCCACGGCCTCCTGGCCCTGCTCAGAATCCACGGCCTCCTGGCCCTGCTCAGAATCCACGGCCTCCTGGCCATGCATGCTCAGAATCCACGGCCTCCTGGCCGTGCTCAGAATCCACGGCCTCCTGGCCGTGCTCAGAATCCACGGCCTCCTGGCCATGATCAGAATCCAGGGCCTCCTGGCCCTGCTCAAAATCCACGGCCTCCTGGCCCTGCTCAGAATCCATGGCCTCCTCAGACTCCTTCTGCTTCTACTCGGCTCTTCCACCGGTTCCGCTCTCACCTCAGTCCTTCTCAGGCACATGTTTATGCGCTTTAGTAGCACAGAGAGGCATTCCGTTGGAATAAATATAACACATTAGCTGATTTATAAAGGTTATATCTGTCTCACACATACATAGAGAGAGAGAAAGATAATGTTAGATTGCAATGTGAAATTTCCAATAAAACACATAGACAATGATTGGCCAAATAAACACACGTTTAGACCACTTACAGATGGACTTGAAATGGGAGGATTATGTTAATCACATATTGAATCAGAAACATCACTATTGCATAGCAGACTTTTGTACTTTGTCCAATGAAGGTTATTACAAGCCATATTGCATTGTAATGGGCCAGATCTCAGTTATCTTATTTTTAAATATGAACAATTTTGATTAATTTAAAGCTTACATCTATAAATCTCTGCCCTCAACTCTATGAGGAGGTTGACTGTCTCCTCAGCTTACTCCATGTCCGCTAGAGCTATACAACAGTACATCTGCGGATAAATAGTAATTGCAGGCATCTGCAGATGGCAACGTATGCCCATTTTTTGTCTTCATTAGTAATGTACAAATTGTCCATTGCAGCGGTTAGTACTGTCAAAGTCAAATAATTGGATGAAGTAAACCATATTGATTAATATTGTTTTACAGTGCGATTGCGATCAGTACGCGACGTTATGACGAAATCGCACAATAAATAACGCACACTTACACTTACACATTCACTTGTAAATAGTTCACCTTAAAATAGTTCCAACACGTAGTCGTTTATGATATTTATCCTCAGATATCTGTTTCAATCGGCTAAGAGATCGCACATTGAGTATGCAAGGTATGGATTATAGGGAATAAATGTTCAGAATGGTATTGTGTGTGTTATGTTAATAGACCAGTTTGAACTAGCTTTCGGCGGGAAGATTTGTATGTAGCTGTTGGAGAGCTGACCACCACCCTTGGAGGGCATCGTTTGAACTGACCTGTGAACTGCATTATACTGAACTGTCCTGAATCCTGAACCAATGGAAACATGCCATGACATCATCAGTAGTTTTTTTCTATACTGAAACTGGATCCTATCAAGCTGATTTTAACAGCTAAGACTCTCTCTGTTAGCCTGACTACAGACAACATGACCCTATCTTATCATGGGGCTGGGTGAAGCACTACTTAACATGTAATGTATTCGGTTTATGTTTATACTTTCCTGTTTGATTATAACATCTTTTATTGCTTGATTGTAATATCTTTTATGTATTATGATAGTTTGCTGTAAATCCTGCTGTATTTTGCAATTAAATATCTTTGTGCATTGGAACCACATCAATCGCATCCGACAATGATTATTTGTAAGCGACAAAATGACTTTAATAATTTGAGGGCTCAAAAAGACGCTAGATTGCTCAAGAATTCGCAAAACTAACGGATTTCGGTTTACCAACAAAGGATGGGACGTCATAAACCGAATATCCGCTTTGTGTAATCTATGGGGTGCTAGTAAGAACTTAGGGACAAGAAAGAAAAACTGTTTCTTTTTCATGTCACTTTGTGATTTAAACGTGGTTTGTTTGCTTAGCATACGCATATGTGTTCCTGTGTTGTTTAAGCATGTTTAAGCAGTTGGGTTGATAGATAGTCCTGTTGTATTTTATAGTGAAGTGAATTGTTAAAACCTCTGAGAAGTTATTACAACCATTTGGGAAAGTATATTTTCTGCACAGAAAACAAAGGTGTATATGTATGTGAATTGTGTGATTGTGTAGATAAATTTGAGGATCCAGGTTACTGTTGAAAGGAACAGGGTATAAAGATAGCCTGAGGGACAAAGGTTCTGTTTGAAAATAAAACAGGGTATAAAGAGACGTCGGTGAAACGAAAACAAGGGTTTTCATCGCAATCCCAATAGTAATCGCAAAGTTTATTGATAGTTAGTATCTCTAAGCGGTGCGATCGGACCGCAAGGTACAGCGTGAGACCGTGATTGTGACTTGGGAAGTTGCGGGAGGAAATACGCTGGCAAGGCTAGTATTAGTAAATACTTAGTGCTACCAGTTGTGAAAGTACTCAGCAGGTGTGCTGGAAAGGCAGGGTATTGCAAAGTTGATACTTTAATCTCCCAGTTTCTGTGTTAGGGACCTCGCTGGGTACGCTGACACTCGCTGGTGTTGTTCAGTTGTACACAGTTGAGAAGAAGTGAGTGGACGCAGCTTGTGTAATTTGTCCATGGCCAATAAAAATCTCTAGCGCGAGTTTTCTGCTGTGAAGCGTTGGAAAATTTCCGTTTCCACATGGGTGGTAGACAAGCGTTAAAAAGGTCGATAAGTAGGCCCGATAGGGTCTGTGTTTGTGAGTAGAGAAATGTAAGGTAAGTATACAGTTGTCACTGTTAGCTTACAGGAAATTGATCCCTAGGCTCTGCTGAACATGGCTAAGCCCACCCACGGGCGCCGAGTCTAACAGACAGATGTTTTTCACCCCCGCAAGGAGGTATGTCTTAGCTGCACCAAGTCTGCAGGTCGCGGTCCCGTGCGTGAGTGTGACAGCAGAACGATGTGGGGGAGCCAGGTGAAGTGGATGGAGATGATGGAGTCCACAGACGAGTGGTATGAATACAGGCACAACAATAATATAGGCTGAAGGTCAGCAGCCAATGAGTCACTAGGAGTATAGGTGCTCTGTGGTATACAACGAGAGGACAGAGGCTGTCACTATGAAGTACTCTGGAGATGGTAATGGAAGTACTGGAGCAGCAATAGTTCAACACAGCCAGAGGCTGAAGGCTGACTGGAGTGGTGGAGGTAACTCGTAGTAACAGCTGATGAGTCCCAGATGAAATAGCAGCTCTGAACGGTAGTGATGAGAGAACTGAAGCTGTCACGATGATGTACACTGGAGATGGTAATAGAGGTACTGGAGCAGCGATAGTTCAACACGGCCAGAGACTGAGAGCAGACTGGAGTAGCGGAGGTAACCCGTGGTAACAGCTGATGAGTGACAGATGTAGTAGCGGCTCTGAGTGGTAGTGATGAGAGAACCAGAGCTGTCACGATGATGTACACTGGAGATGGTAATAGAGGTACTGGAGCAGCGAAGGTTCAACACGGCCAGAGACTGAGAGCAGGCTGGAGTAGCGGAGGTAACTCGTGATAGCAGCTGAGGAGTCACAGGTGTAATACCGGCTCTGAGTGGTAGCGATGAGAGAACCGGAGCCGTCACGATCAAGTACACTGGAGATGGTAAGAGAGGTACTGGAACAGCGATGGTTCAGCACAGACCACGAACTGAGAGCAGACTGGAACACAGGCAAACCACAAGGAGAACAGGAACCAGAACCACAGGCTGCAGGAAGTGAGCTTGAAGAACAGGCACCAGACAGGGGAATCCAGGAGGTTTAAATAGTGCTCCAGAAGTGCTTAGCCAATGAAAAAGAGGGAGGAGGTCCTGAAGTGTAATAGGCTTGCACCTACACAGATCTGAATATAGCCGAATGAATGAACTGGAGAATGTCTGATGCTGGGACATGGCAGTTTCCAGATGAATGGACTGCAGGTAACGAGACAAGTACTATACGTGGGACCGGATCGTTACAACAGTAAAGTTATGTATGTATTGGCATACAGTAAAGGTAAGTATACAATGGTATACTGTGATCAGTGGGTCAAGATAACCGATGAATGTGTGAAACCTTTTTTCCTAAATGGTTGGTAATATTTATAAAGAGGTACTGAATAAGGTTAGTGATAAAAGTATTTGTGAAAACTGAGAATTGAGCGAACTGTTTAAAACTGTGGCAATAGTAAAGGGAGCAGGTAGCAGGATAGCGTGCGTAGTGGAAAATGGCATTGCTGAGTGTAGAGAAGCATGTGCAAAGCAGGAAAGTATAAAACCAAATAAATTTTTTAAAAAACTTACAAAAATAGCAAATGTAACTGATAATCTGTATTAAGTGTGTAACTATTCACTTTTAAAGCTGAGTAACTTAAATGTATATATCTTTTGTGTGTTTGTGTATGGTGTGTGTGATTGAATTTAGGAAAAAAAAACTGCAATAGAAAAAAAAGACCAGTCTTTTAAACAGTCGGAAGAAACTTTTGTTTTTATTTCATTCATAAAGTGCAACCACGGAAAAGAAGTGTACAAAAGAAATTTGTTGTGTATATGTAATGGCTTAGTTTCAGAAATCCTAGAAGGAAAAATAAGGTCACATGTAGGGGCTATTCAGTAGGGGAGATATCCATTGTATCAAGACAAATGGTCTTAATTAATTGACCCTGACTGCAATGAAGCTATATAGCCTTAGAACAATAGAAGGATTGTAAATAACCGTTGCTAGGGAATTTTCCTGGTCACCAAGGAATGAAAGCAGACTGAGTTTTTTTTTGTTTGTTTGTTTGGTTTTGTTTGTTTTCTGTTGTTTTGTGTTTACTTTCCTGGTCGATGATAATGACTGAAAGTAAAGAAATGAAAATGTTCGTTTTTATTTGTTATTTGATACTAACTTTGTTTTGTTTTTCTCTATTGTAGATAAAGACAGCCAAAGAAATATATATTTAGTAGTTATTGGGGATTGCCAGAGAAATACTAAATTTTCCCTTAAAAGAAAAGTTAATAATGGCTCATTGTAACACTCTTTCTTCTAACTGCAGTGGCCTATGATAACTTATTTGGTAGAGATTTATTATTTAAAATGTGTATACCCTGCTTCTAATGTTGTTTTATGTATTCCAGGAACACACATGGGAGATACAGAGTATGTGTCACAACTCACAACGGGATAATTTTGCACTTCTCCATTATAGTCACGAGTCTATCGCAAGGTATATAGTTATTGTGATCATAAGATACCGGGCTCCTTACGGGCTAATGATGGACGCCACTGGATTGGATGGGTGATGTAACTCCCTGTTAAATTTAATAAGAATGGAGGAGGGGTCATAGATTAGTTAAGTGTCAAGGGGCTTAGTGGAATAGTTGAGAGCCAATTCCCCATAGTGTCCAATCCAGCTGTCATCTTGCTGTAAAATCTTCTTTTCTCACTTTCTGCTTTTCTGTTTTTCTGCAAATCCTTTCGTTATTATTATTCTTTGCGGCCCTATTTCTCTTTCTTTACATCTGTCAGTATCTCCTTCTTTTCTTATAAAGAGATACAAAATACTTAGACATTGTCTCACACATGGGGCTATGACATTTTTGACAACTGACAGAATTAGGGGTACACACACTACACTGACATAGTCTTGAAGGTAGCTAAAGGTTTTGTTTTTATATTTATAGAAGCTGCTGATTTTAAGCATCAGTTTTGGTGTGAAAATATGATTTGTTTTATAGATTGCATGTGGTATCTGTCCCCCTAAGTTCTGCCTAAATTACAGATGTCTCCTGAACAAAGTGTACACAGTGGGCCTTTAGATGCACAAAGGGTGGAAGGAAGGAGACAGGAGACTAGTTGAAGATGAATTAGGCAGACATACAAATATGCATGACTGTGTGGAACATTTGATTAAGATTTTTACCACAAGACCTGACATGAGTGAAACCCTCTAGAAAATGTAAAATGTTCATGTTTTATATTTTTCATAGTCAGACAGACGTGTACTGGATATTGTTATAATTGACCTCTTTGCCCTCCTCACTTAGCCAAGTAGCTGAACTTGTGGGATCGAAAATGGCACGTGAGTTGGCAGAGGGTAAATCAATCGATATACATTGGTTTTCAGTATTTTCCTATGATAGAGGGGGCGACGTTGAGGCAGCTGAGGAACTTTTATGACAATAGCAGTACATGAGTAGAACACTCACATTACATGAAGGACTTGTGACAGTGACACAGTTACCAACTGAAGTACCTGCTATTTAAGTTAAAGCTTACACACATGACTGTACATGACTTTAATAACAGGGCGGACATAGCTGTCAAGTGGGCAGCAGGTTTAAACATGACAACCGACGAATCAATGTTTTGTTTTTTTGTTGTTTTGATTTTAAATTGTAAGCACACATGAATTAGTTAATATATGAGATTTGTGTCACCTGAAGGCGATAGGGATATCCAATCTAACTGATAATAGCTTTTAGATAATGACTACAATGTATGAGCAGTGATAGTAAGTTACATACTTTTGATCAGCCACAAACCACTGGGAATATAGAGTAAACGGTACTAGCTAGAACGAATTGGTTATAGAATGATGGTTGAAACTAGATTGGAGTGGGCGGTAGCTTTGGCCACTAGTTCTCCCCACTATCAGAATAACGCCTGAGCCACCTCTTAAACCTGTTACCTTTTAAAATACTTTTGACTTTCCCTAAGATGAGTTTATAATGGAGAGACTGTTCAAAATCTTGTAAAGAAAAGCAAATAGTGAAACAGCAACAAAAGACGTTCAAAAGACTGTCTCCTTATATGTTATGTTAACTGTAATGTAGTTGGACTGGGAGAGTATATTATAAACTGTAATGTCCTACGCTCAAGTTGTTTGACAGACGGGTACCAAGTGTTGATGACCAGCATTACCTGCCTAGGAGTAGCAGAGAGACACTTGTACTCTTTCCATCGACTGCAGAAGAGTCAACACCCGGAGAAGGTTCCAATTACACTCATGAATCTTTTCCGGGACACCCAAATCGCAGTTAACAGCACCTGAGCCAAGGACTTTACAAAGACTGCTATCCAGCATGGAGCAGCATTTTTTCCTGTTTCACCCTGTCCAGTGTTTCTCTCATCTCATTCTTTTTTCAGGACAGTCAATTCTTTAAATTGTGAGCAGGTGACAGAGGCTGGTTCAGGTAGTGATATTGAGGAGTTGGGGATGAAGGAGAAATTGTTAGCACAATCGGTCCAGCCAATTAAGCTATTTAATTCAAGGGTAAAAGAAAAATTTGCTAACCTTGCTCGGAGACAGTGTGAGGGACTACTGTCTGAGGTATTGTGCCAGTCCAGTAATAATTCGGACTCGAGCGGGCATCCATGAGAATGATTATCATTCTTGGGTGGGTAAGGTTTTAGACCAAACTGAGTGCTGGGTGTGCTCTTGCGTGCCTCAGAGATTATATTACGTAGGACTAGTTCTCTTTCCACTCAATATTTCTGAGGTACCCGAATTATGGGGTGGGAGGTCAGTAGGGGAAAGGTAATACAGCTAGGTCCCTTAGCTTGAAGTCTCCCGATATTCGGCAGGCCGATCTCCCTTTTGCGTACAAAGAAACTTGAGTATTGGGAGACTGGGAAGAACGAACAGGCAACAGCCCGCCCCACAAATGTTGATGAAAAACCCGTTGATATTACACAGGTCTGCAACCAAAAAGATGTTTTCATAATTTTATCTGATTCTTATGTTTTTTGGTGCGCTGAATTCGAAAATGACCACCGTTTTGTCCTGGGACGTCAGGTTTTTTCACAATCGAAATGTGCCTTGGTCAAACAGGTAGCTGGAAATCGCAAAATTTCAAATTCATCATACTTGGGGAAAAAAAACTGAATATGGAAAAACAAATTTATTTTCACGGCCAGTGCTCCCAAAAACATGAAAATACATGTTTATTGGTCCTGATGGTGATCACTGCATTGTTGAGTGTGCTTGCTAGGGCCTGCCCGGACATGTTCTTTCATGCATTAACTTGTTCTCGGATTCCTCCACAATCTTGTATTTAATTTTAGTCGTCATCCTGCTATTGTCTTTGTGGTTCAAAATTAGTGCAATGCCTCCAAGAAAGTGTGTAAATTCGCATGACAGTTTCTGTTTCATATGTTGAGAGTTCATGGTGAAAAAGCAGCAGTTGAATATTACGGATTTTGTTAAGAAAGTTTATTTTTTTATTTAAAATTAAAACTTGGTGACCAAGATAATGTTTGGGCTCCTCATAAAGTATTACATACAGTAGAGACCGACAAAATTACTGGAAGCAAAAAAAATGGCCACCAAGAAGTCTAGTTGTTGGTGAAAAGAATGTTCTCAGAGATACATTGGTACCCCCTGAGAAGGTTTTATTACCACCAATCCATATAAAATTAGGATTAATGAAGCAATTTGTTAAGGCACTTCCCCAAGATAGCGAATGCTTCAAGTACTTGGAATCCAAGTTTCCAGGTTTAACGGAGGCAAAACTGAAAGAGGGGTTTTTTGTTGGCCCGGATATTAGAAAACTCATAGCCGATAAAGACTTCATTAGTTTAATGACTCCAACTCAAAAAGAAGTGTGGGTTGCCTTTACTGTGGTCATAAAAAACTTTTTGGGAAACCAAAAGGACCCAAATTACAAGGAAATGGTGGAAACAATGTTGAAAGCGTTCCATAAGCTTGGTTGCTCCATGAGCTTAAAAGTCCATTTTCTCAACTCACACCTTGACTATTTTCCTGAAAATTTGGGAGCAGTGAGTGAAGAGCAGGGAGAACGTTTCCATCAAGATATAAAAGAAATGGAAAGAAGGTATCAAAGGAAATGGAGTGTTACGATGATGGCTGTCTACTGCTGGATGTTGTACAGGGATCTTCCAGAAGCCACCTACAAGAGGAAAAGCTCAAAAAGAAGTTTAGAGTTTAAAAAAAGACGATTTCACAAGCAATCTACTTGGGTGTGGTGTTAATTTTGTCGTTACCTGTGCAAGTGAGTTAATATTTTTCATGTAAATAAAATATTTGCGTTAAGAGATTTTTTTAAACGATGACCACCCGTTTGTTCGAAAACCTGACGTCCAAGCACAAAACGGCTGTCATTTTTGGATTCAGCACACCAAAAAATGTAAGAATCAGTCAACTAAACCAAAACAGCTGTCCAAAAAATTTTTTAAGCAGACCTGTGTTATTAGAGTGTATTAGCTAACACAGGTTGTAGGAGATCATAAATTACATTGTTGACAGACATAGGATGATGTTATTGGTGAAAATGTATTATTTAAATGTCAAATAAGCTAAAAGACATGCTTTGGACGGATGACCATGTTAGACTGTAGTAGAATATTCTATATTGTTGATACATATTCTATCGTACCTTGTATCCTTTCAGATAAGGTATTACATATATAGGTGAAGGGCATAAAAAAAAGGTTAATTCCCAGCTCCAAAGATATATGTTCCATAGGAAAAGAAAATTGTTTCTAGGATTGTGACTCTCTTTTATGGTAACCTGACTGATATCCACAGACAGTGTGGTCATACGGAAAGGGGGACACATTTAATTAATAGACCCAAACCACCCCAGCATTAAATTAAAGGTCCCTTCACCACATATTACTTTAATAGGAACGAAAATTTAATTAAATAGCCCTACCAATAAATTAAATAGCCCACCAGTACCTTAAATTGCCCCACCATCACCCCACAAATAAAATAGCACCCATTAAATAAGTAACCCAAACCAAAACCTCACCATTAAATTTATAGCCTAACTCCCACCCATGTACTATTAAGACAGACCCTCTTTCTTCACTCATATCACACAATATATTAAGACCTCCATTCTATCACACATTATAGCAGCATACCACCCTTTCCTCATACATTATAGCTGCAAACAACTCCAACTATCCTACACACACCTTAGCAGCCCCCCATCCTACACACAGTTTAGCAGCCCCCATCCAACACACATTTTAGCAGCCCCCCAACCTACACACACTTCAGCACCCTCTCATCCTACACACACTTCAGCACCCCCTCATCCTACACGCACTTCAGCACCCCCTCAGCCTACACACACTTTAACAGCCCCCACCCTGTCCTACACACACTTTAGCAGCACCCCATCCAACACCCACTTTAGCACCCCCTCAACCTACACACACTTTAACAGCACCTCTATTCTACACACACTTTAGCAGCCCCCCTTCCCACATTTTTCACATACACTTTAGCAGACCCCTCCTCCAACCCTTCACACACACTTTAACATGGCCTGATTAAGGGTTTCAGCCACCCTAGGCTAACACACAGTATGTATATACACAAACCTATACGTATATACACATATGTATATACACACAGAGGAAAATAATCATGACAACACAGCCTATTCTCCTCCTCAAAGAGGAAAATAATCATGCCCTCACAGCCTATTCCCCCCCTCATAGAGGAAAATAATAATGCCCCCACAGCCTATCCCCCCCCTTCCCCCCAAGCCATGATCTCCCCCCTGGCCAACACCATAGAGAATAATAATGATGCCCCCACAGCCATCTTGACTTCAACTTACCTAGTGGACTGCCAGACTGGTCCTCTTCTGTCCCGTGCAATGCTCCGGTGCTTCTCCTTTCTTGCTGTGCGGGCGCAATCTGTCTTCTTAGTGGTCACGTGAGATGTTAAAATCTCACGTGACCACACTAAACAACGCATCATGCCCGCACTGAAGGCATCTAACAGCTTCTGATTTGATGTTAGCTGGCGTCTGTTGAATGATTGGGGGATTCCTGGATTGAGGTGGTGAGTAATAGGCCAACTTGGGGCTGTCCCCTTGAGACCAGCGGCGGCCCAGATAAGTAAGCTAAACAGTACTTTTCTCTCTCCATATGGAGAGAGAAAAGTACAAAGAGGGTGGTAGATGCATCATCATTTCTGTTGAAAGTTCATCCAGTATAAAATATAGACTTACATGTTGCAGATTCACCTCTATGTCCATCCATGTTCTGATGCAAGCATTCGCATGGCTCGGAACCGCCTGGGTTAGATAGGCAGCTAATTAGTATTTTCACTTGGCCTAAACCACTTATTCAGGGTGTCTGTATAGAACTTGTTGTTGTGATACCAGGCCTTCTACCCAACCATATTAATCTGGTGATACACTTTTGCAAACACTTTGGTACACATGAGGGTGCTCTATAAAAACATTGGCAGGACATTAATTTTAACTGCCACTGCTTTATCTATGCAGGAGATGTATTGTTTGCAGTGGAAGCTGTAATTAGCTATTAGAGGCTTTTACCTATGTTAACGTCAAAGGAGCATAACATCTGCATATAGGGATATCTTATGTTCTCAGGGACCAGCTCTGATTCCCCCTATCAATGGGTTTTTGTGAATTATAGCAGTCAGAGGTTCCATAATTAATACAATGAGCAAGGGCAACAAAGGCCTCATTGCCTCATCCTGTTCCTAATACAGACTGGGGGAGATGCACATCTGTCAATATGTGCCTGCAGCCTTCTTCATTGCATGCTGCTTTGCATTGGCAGCTCCTGCCTTCTGGATCTTGGACTTCTTTTATTATGTTAACAGTTGGTGTTCTCCGTTCCGAGGCTTCTCCCAGTGCTGTCCGTTCCGAGACTTCTACCATGGCTGTCTGATTCGGGCCGTGGTCCAAGCATACCCAGTCAGGGCCGTCCTCCAAATGTGCGCTGTCTGGGTCGACCCTTGCCGAGTGTCTCCAGTCCGAGCCGTCCCTTGCTGAGGGTTCCAAGTCTGTGCCCTCTACTGCCGAGGGTGCCCAGTCCAACCCGTCACTTTCCGAGGGTCTCCAGACCGAGTCGCCACCTATCTTTGAGCGGCAGCTTTCCCAACTTAGTGCTCTTCTGAGGTTTGGTGCTTCATATGTTTCCTCTGTACCTACTCTCATTAGTGAACCAAAGAGACAGGTACTGTTTTTGATATCTCACTTTAGAGGGGAAGCCTTGGAATGGGCAAACCCCTGTATGGAGACTAACCATCCTAACCTATTGGACTTGCAACTCTTTGCTAAGGTGGTAATTGGCAAGTTTACACCATCTCCTGCAGTGCAATCTTGTGGATCACCTGTGCATTGGGCAATACCACCCCGCATATCAGGCCAAGAAGTACCACTGAGCTCCACCCAGTTGGTTCAGACTCCTATTCCGAGGAGATTCCGAAAAAAGAGAGGGCGAAAGAAGAGAGGAGGGTCTGTGGAACTTCGCTCTGGCATGGCTTCTTTCATAATCCCACCTGTGGACGAGGACTTCTCTGCTGGATCCCCCATTGTGGACTATGATTCTGATGATTTTAATCACTGCTGTTAATACGAGCATCTTGAATCCCCCCTAAGGAGGGGGGTACTGTCAGGAACTGCCTGCAGCCATCTGCATTGCATGCTGCTTTGCATTGGAACCTCCTGCCTTCTGGACCTTGGACTTGTTTTAATATGTTTATCTAACAGTACCTTTGTTCACCAGAGATGCTGCCGTTGTGCTTTATTCCTTTATTATTAGGTGTTAACCTGTAATATAGACTGAGGGAGATGCACATCTGTCAGGATGTGCCTGCAGCCTTCTGCCTTGCATGGTGCTTTGCATTGGCAGCTCCTGCCTTCTAGATCTTGCACTTGTTTTATTATGTTTATCTGGCAGTACCTGCTATTGTGCCTTTTTTTCCTTTATTATTACTAGGGGAAACCTGTTTCACTAATTATCTCCTGCACCTGGGTGTTCGCTACTTATACCTGCCTTTTTCACTCTCCTGTGCTGGTGATTGTTGTTTTGTTACCTTTCCCTTTGGTTTGTCTCCTGTGCTCTGGGACTTCACATCACTACTCTGGATCTCTTCATGTAACCATTCCACTTGCATCCACTGTATTCCTTGCAACCACTACTATTTATTTATCTGTATTTTGATCAATGAACACCTATATTCTTTATTACATCCTGGGCTCCATAGGTCTAACTTACTTTGAAGCATGACAACATCCATTTGTGAGAACCAATACTGTGGGTTTGTAGTACAAGGCAGCAAGGCATTTGAGGAAGTGGCCAATTATGCCCATTTCATCTAGTGTGAGGGGCATGAATAGCCAGTTCATACAGTCTACAGTGAGGGCCATCAGCAGAGCAGAGGTGCTGTTTTGTTGTGGCTTGAATTAGGTCTATTGTTTTCTGGTGTTGTCTGTTACCTGATGGTCAGGTATAAATCCCATTTAACCTGGGTGAACTAGTGTTGTCATAACCACAGATAGTCCGATTGCTAATAATTTGGTAAATAGTTTCAGATCTACATTGAGATATGGGTATGGGTCTAAAGTGAGAACATGTCTTAGGTTATCTAAATTATTTTGGGATAACAACTATATATGCCCTAATGATGGTTCCCTCAAACTTCTTGACTCTTAAGATTGAGTTAAATCGATAGAGGAGTAGCATGGAAAGCATACAAAGTTTTGTAAAATGAGGTTGTAAAGCCATCCAACCCTGGAGCTGCAGCATTTATAAGTGACTTAATCCACAATGATTACTTTATAAAGAGAGGTAATCTGTAAGCTTGATAAGTGGGGGGGCTGACAGGGCTGGATATAAGGGGTAGTCCCTGACTCTAGGAAATACAATTTGGAGTAGTACTCCTGGGGGTAAATGTATCAAGTGCCGATTTCTGCAAGTCGCCAGAAATCATCGAGTAATTCTGTAATGTTGGCCCTAAGATTTTGGGACAAGATGGAATCTACCTTGTCACCTGTCTCATATTACCTCTAATAAAGTCATTGAAATGTTTTTGCTGCTTTGATAAAAAGTAACTGATTGAGCTGACCCCTTAATAATCTTGAGTAAGTTTTTTGCATTGGCGCTGGTGCTACACAGTTAGTGTAGATTTAGAACTCTCCAGTTCAGAGATTCACAGTTCCAAAGCCATTCTTCTCCACTGTGGCTGTGCTTATAAATGTCCCCTGAATGGTGATTTTGTGCATAATGCATGTTACTTGGTAGCCTAGAATAGAGGATTCTATTGGGATGGATGCTGTATTATGCAGCAGAATGGCTGTTTTTTCTGGGATCCTGAAGTAATAATAGGCTTTGGGTAGTCTCTGCTCATTAATCCTGGTTGAATTTGGGTAAAATGTGAAACTTGGGTCAGGATAACATGTATATTGTGGTGCTTAAAATACTGTAGCACCATAGTGTGTTTCTGTGGTAGGTAAGTCCAGTTACATTGAGAGATAGTATCCTAAGACTCATGGTGGGTATTTGGTAGGATGTTTTATAAACAATATCGATATATGTCTGGTGCAGGACTAAAGCTATATCCAACACAACTGGCAGCGGTACGCCTCTCTGTGTCATGAACCAGTCTATTATAACTATTTGACATCTCTTTGAATACAGAAACAATAACATTCATAATTTTGTTTATCAACAATTTTAACAAAAGAGGGGGGTTGGACAAAAATTCTAAAGAGAGTTGTGCAGCTTAACTTAAAGTGTGCTATGCAAAGTGGCACTACAATAGAAAATATTACACAGTTCAACAAAAAAAAATCATTTTGAAGTTGCTAAGGATATTTGAATGAATTTAGGATACTTTCTAGTTGCTGAACTCAAAAAAGAGGATTTATATACTTATGTTAAATCCGTTTCTCTGATTCCGTCTGGGGGACACTGCTTACCATGGGTTGTGGAGGGGAGCATGGAAGTTGGCACCTAGCTAGTTAATTTCTAGCACTGCTGTCAGACCCCTCCCCTCTATAACTCCCCCCTGCCTCTTCCTCCTCAGTTAATTTAAAAAGCCCCAAGGAGAAAAGGTCAATCAAACAACAGCACACAGAGGAAAAGCAGAAGGGAGGGATCGCGGTGTTCCCCAGACGGAATCAGAGAAACGGATTTAACGTAAGTATATAAATCCTCTTTTCTCATTCATCCAGTCTGGGGGATACTGCTTACCATGGGGACGTTCTTAAGCAGCCCCCTAAGGGTGGGACCTCTCTGAAAACCCCCCTCGTAGAGCACTACGAGCGAAATCTGCATCCGCGGATGCGAATAAATTAAATTGATAGAATTTGGTAAATGCGTGGACAGAAGACCAGGTGGCTGCCCTGCAAAGCTGGTCAGCAGATGCCCCATTTCTTGCTGCCCATGACGCCCCTACCGATCTGGTGGAATGGGCCGTAAGTCTCTCCGCAACAGGTAGGTTAGCTGTTATGTAAGCCTGCCTAATAGTTGCCGTAATCCATCTTGCAATGGACTGTTTAGAGGCTGGCCAGCCTTTTTTGTTAGAATCATATAGGACAAACAGAGAATCGGTTCGTCTAATTTGAGATATTCTTTTGACATAAATACTGAGAGCCCTGACCACATCTAACTTTTTCATAGACTGCCGATCAGAGTGAGAAGTAGATGAAAAAACTGGAACTACAATTTCCTGGTTCAAATGGAAGGAGGACACCACTTTTGGAACAAAAGAGGGGAGTGTTCTCAAAACCGCTCTGTCCTCATGAAAAAACAGATATGGTTCCCGGCAAGACAGAGCTCCCAATTCCAATACCCTACGTGCCGATGCAATTGCCAAAAGAAAAACAACCTTCCAGGTCAAACACCTAAAATCTGCCTCAGGTAAAGGTTCAAAGGGAGGCCCTTTAAGCATGTCCAGTACCAGGTTAAGATCCCATGGTGCTGTAGGTGGAACATAGGGAGGTTGAATATGTAAGACTCCCTGAAGAAACGTCTTGATATCTGGTAAATCTGCTAATTTCCGATGAAAAAAGACTGATAGTGCCGATACCTGAACCTTTAGGGAACCTAAACGAAGACCTGCTTCCAGCCCATGCTGAAGAAAAGCCAATTAGCGAGCGAGACGGAAGGAAGACGTGTGATATGACCTATTTTCACACCATCTGATATAGGCTCTCCAAATCCGCTGATGCGTGCCGAAACTGGTTTTCGAGCTTGCATCATAGTGTTAACTACACTGGAGGAAAAACCCCTAGCCCTCCAGAGGCTGGCTTCAACAGCCATGCCGTTAAACTGAGCTGAGGTAAATTCTGTTGACGGTAGGGACCTTGAAGAAGGAGGTCGTCTCGTGACGGAAGACGAAATCCTTATCCTATCGCCATAGAGATTATGTCTGCGTACCACACACAGCGTAGCCATGAGGGAGCTATTAGTATTATCGGAAGACCCCCTTGCCTTACTCGTCTGAGCACGCGAGGAAGCTTGGGAATCGGAGGAAACAGGTATCCCAACCTGAGCTCCCATGACCTCGTCATTACGTCCACCGCCACCACTAAGGGATCTCTTGCCCTTGCGCAAAACCTGTGAACCTTCTTGTTGTGTCTGGAGGCCCTGAGATCTATATCCGGAAGACCCCACCTCAGAACTAGAGACTGAAATACTTCCGGATGGAGTGACCACTTCCCCGGCATCATTTTATTTCGACTTAGGTAGTCGGCCTCCCAATTCCTTATTCTTGAAATGAACACTGCTGAAATTGCCGGAACATACTGTTCTGTCCAACAAAAAATCTGAGCTGCAATTTTCATTGCGGCTGCACTCCTGGTTCCTCCCTGCCTGTTGACATATGCCACAGCCGTGGCATTGTCGGACTGAATTCTGACAGGGTGGCCCTAAAGAAGGGACTGGGCCCCCCGAAGGGCTAACACATTTATTGGTAAGGCTGATTCCTGAACCAACCAAGGTCCCCAGAGCCGGAGGTGCAAGATTACCGCCCCCCAACCTCTTTGGTAATGGGAGGACCCCACTGTGAATCTCAGGCTGCAGATGACTCTTTGTGAAAGAAGAGAGGCGACACAAACCTGTATTGCCTGACTTCTTGATCGCTCTCAGGGTAGCGGTGTTAGAATGAAACAATGTGGTACCGGACCCAGCAAGTCTATCCTGTACCCCCTTGCTATAATACCCCGAATCCAAGTGTCTTGGGATGACGCTGCCCACTGTTCTCGAACAGAGACAGATGTCTACCCCCCTCCCGCCACCTCTGGCAGAGTAGAGTGGTCGTCAGGACGCAGGCTTCTCTTGTGTCCTAGAGGCCTGGCGCCTAGCCGCAAATGAGGATCTACCCCTGACAGAGGAGCCTCGAGCATTTGGTTGTCTACCTCTAAATGACTGTCCTCTAGGCCAGGAGTTCCCTCTAAAGGGCTGACGAAAGGAGCTGACCCGAGGAGTCCTGGCCCTACCTGAGAATACCGGCAAAGAAGTGCTTTTGCCTGGGAAATCATAGTATCCAATTCCGGCCCGAACAAACCTGCTGCTGAAAAAGGAATGGATTCAACTGACTTTTTTGATTCCGAGTCTTCTTTCCAGGATTTCAGCCATAACGTTCTTCTTGATGAAATGGATGCAGCCTGAATAGAGGAGGACACAGACGCTGTGTTCTAAGCCGCCTCATAAAGGTACCCCGATGCCTCTTTCAGATGCAAAGCCAGGGGAAGTAAATCCAAATCCTGTAAGGCCTCTGCCAGTTGGTCTGCCCATGTTTCCATGGCTCTTGCAACCCAAGCTGAAGCAAATGTGGGTCTAAAGGAAGAACCCGCAGATACAAATATAGATTTTAGCTGGGATTCCACCCTGCGATCATTGACATCCTGCAGAGTTGCTAAACCTTGAACTGGTAGTAAAGTGTGTGTGGCCAAACGGGCTACTGGAATATCTACCTTAGGAATACTCTCCCAGCGGGCCACGTCTTCCTCCTGTAATGGATACAGGGAAGGGAACTTTCTGGGAACAGAGAACCTTTTATCAGGTTGTTTCCAGGCTCCCTCTGCAATATCTCTGAGTTCTACAGAAGGGGGAAAACGGATAGCCTTCCTTTTGGCCTTCTTAAAGAGACTTCTGTCTCTAGGAGTAGGATCCTCCGGTTCTGGGAGGTCCAACGCCTCTCTCCCTCCTCTTCTGAAACCCCCTCTGGGTCTGAAAGGACCATAAGGGTATTAGTGGATTCAAGTAACTGGTTTAGCTTATCCAAACCCTTTATAAATGCTGCGGACCATGCCGGTTCTGTGGGAACAGGGGCCTGGTCTGTAAGCAGTGAGGAAGGTCCTGGCATAGACGCTTCAATAGAACCTGTGGCAGCAGGGAGGCCCAAAGGCGTACTAGCATTATAAGCCACCGCGGCTGCCACAGTAGACATCAACTGATTGGACTGTGACACCATCTGTGCTAAAGAGGAAACCGACTGTGTCAGGGAGGCCACCCAGGCCGGTTCCTCCGTCAGTGGGGCTGTAACACAGCTGGGATTGCGTAGGGGGACCCCCTGCATCGCAGACAGAACATAGTGCCAACGGGTCCTTCTGCCCACTAGGTAATTTTGCATTACATTTTGAACATGTGAAATACTTTACTTTATGGCCCTTTCCTTTATCTGTCATTTTATAAAGGAAGGCACACCAAACACACAGACTTAAATTTAGCTGCTAGAGAGCAAGAGACAGCAGAGAAAATAATATGAAAAAGAAAAAAGAAAATAAATTTTAGCAGCAACTAAAACAGTGCCAAACTCCATGGCACCTAGAAAAAAACTGAGGAAGAAGAGCCAGGGGGGGAGTTATTGAGGGAAGGGGTCTTGTCAGCAGTGCTAGAAATTAACTAGCTAGGTGCCAACTCCCATGCTCCCCTCCACAACCCATGGTAAGCAGTGTCCCCCAGACTGGATGAAAGAGAAATGAAAGTATTTTTTTTTAAAATTGGCTTTTAGTTCTTGAGATAATGCATACCCTCTATTAATAGGGAACTTAGCCTTAGTGTGCATATCAGAATTTACCAGAGCATTCTAGAAGGTGAGTCATGCATGCATCTGAACTGTTAGCATCCAGACTAAATGAAAAGAACTGTCTACAGCCAGAAAGTGAAATAAGAGATTATCAGAAAGAGAGGCAGGACTTCGTCCTTACTTTAGCCAAGATGAAGAACTTATATACTGCAATAACATCCCTGGACTTCATCTTCAAATAGGAATGAAACATCAACCAGGAGATTAGTTGCTTTTTATAGACAACTCCAGTAGAAGCTTGAAATGTGTTTTATTGCACAATGGTTACCGATAAGCATCACTCAACAAAAGTTTACAAAAGAGTATATCAAAATGATCTGGCAGAAGCTCTGCTATCATGAGCACCAGTTGTCTATTTGTGTTGATCTACAGTTGGCAAACTTCTTGTTTGGGCAGCAAACTGGACATACTAAATACAATTGTTTCATCTACTTGTAACCCCCTGTTACTGTGTGTATTGTGGGGTGCAAAGGGTACACAAAGCCCTGATTAGCTGATGAGCAAGGGGGTAAATGACTTTTCAAGTAGTGGGACACAGGTGATGTGACTTTGTGGTGCAGTTTAATAAACGTCAGAATAATTTGAGTGCCAGACCATCTCTATGACAAACTGAACTCTTTATTTACACTCCTCTTACTCCAGCATGATAATCATAATGGTTGCTGAAATAAAAAAATAAATACAGCTCCTTCCTCTCTCCTGCACAGTTCTTATTGAGCAATATGAATATGGTTGCAAAAATATCTCCTTACTCCTCCTACACAGTTCTTAATGTTATCTAGATTGTACGCTCCTTTGAGCAGAGTCATCTCTCCTCCTGTCTTCATCACTTTTAACTCTGCTCTCCAGCTACCTTGCCCTCCTCCTCCCCGTTCCCTCTTGCTCCCTCCTCTCCACTCTGGGGGTTTCCCTGCCTTCCGTGCCCTCTTGGGCTCCGCCGTATGCGGGACCTTCCCCTCTCCCCTCCCCCGCCCCTCTAGCTGTGCTTTGAGCTCACGGAGTTACTGTGCATTTTGTTTACTGTATCGTGCTGTCTCACCTTTATATTGTAACTTTGTCCCTGTACGGCGCTACGAATACCTAGTGGCGCCCTATAAATAAAAATTAATAATAATAAAAATAATATCTAGATGTTATATAACATAGTTCACATGTCTCCTACACTCTAGTACTCCATACTTTACTGCAGTTCACCCCTTCTCTGCAGGGGCATTCACATGGATGATAACAGGCAGGCAGCTTCTCCACAATGCAGTTCTGACACACGCTGTGCAACTCAACTGCAGCTCAGCCCTCCTCGGTGGGGGTGATTTCTCCTTTGGACTCTGGCACGTCTCTCTGTGTACTCTCAGCCCCTTAAGCTCTGATGCTTCAGCTACCATGCCTCTTACAGCAACCCTCACTCCAGGGTCTCTTCTATGCAAAATGTCCCCCTCTCTCTCTTGGGGTTGTCTTTAGTGATATGGGGTTCTCCCCTCTCTGGGATTAGGGACTCCTCCCCTCTGTATATTCAGCCACACTGCTGGTTTTATACAGTACATACCAGGTTCTCCTGGTCACAAGGTAGCTCAAGTGAGCTGCCGGGGGAGCCTGGGAGCTTCCTCCCCACTCTCCCAGATCCCCCAGCTACTAAATCACATCTCCTCTCTCTCTGTATATCTCTGGGTGTCTCTCCCTGTGTGTCTCTCTCAGGGGAGGACTGGCAATTTTAGCCAGAGGGGCAAGACTCGCCTAGTAGGAACATATTAAAGGAAAAAAAATTCTGGTGGCCCTGTGACCCAGCCCAAGGTAACCTACTATGGTACCAGCCCAGGGGGCAGATGTTCCCCCCCCCCTGCCTTCCAGTCCAGCCTGCCCCTGGTCTCTCTCCCCCCTTGAAGACAGCCCCTCCTTCTTCTCAATCTGTCTCTCACAGGCTGGGCTGGATTATCACCATAACAACCAGCTTGTGTCACTTTTCACAAACACCTAATTTGCCCTCTAGGTGACCCCTCCTGTATTCACATTAGGAGGCGTTACATACTTGTAGGATGGTAGGCCGAAACAAAATCATTGGAACATGTGACATGGCCTTTAAGAGAAAACATGACTGTAGGTCCCGCAAATATCATTAACAAACCATTGGTTGACAGGGGAAAAAAATGATTCTCACACCACTCCATATCAAGGTGGGATTAATGAAACAATTTGTTAAGGCTTTGGACAAAGATGGCAATTGCTTCAAAAACATTTGTAGATCATTCCCTGGATGAAATACGGAAAAACTACATTTCACAAAATGTATGAATGGTGTTGAAGCTTCTGCCTGGTGCACTTATGTCTCTTTTGTCAAAAAATAATTGAAAAAATTTAGTCATTATCAAAATCCAGGGTAGAAATTAGACTGCAATCACATCAAATTAATATATGATACATTTTAATATTAAAAGATACACATCTAAAATCAAATATCACCAATTAGAAAAATAAAATCAAATAAAAAGGCCTTCTTAGTCTCAAATAAATATCTATAGTATAAGTCTATTGAGTGATTAGGACCTTACAAACACACAATTATATACACTGCGGGAAAGTTCCCGTCAATACGTATGAGGGAGTGCGTATCCCAATCTCACTAATCTCTTAATAGTAATACAGTCTCCGGATGGTTAGAGCAGTACTTGTATAAACGAGCTTGGTCCGGATAAACGAGCCAATGATAGTCCAGGAACATATTAGTGAGAGGATGCAACGGTAAGTACTCACAACCACCGCGGTATTCCCTCTTCTACGGCTCTCTGATTCCAGCTTTCCTGCGGCTCTCCGGCTATCGCTGTATTCCAAAGTCCGGTGGATATTAAAAATCTGCCCGGGCAGGGACCAATATAGAGACTAGTGGTTCCTCATACATCAAGTTTTTAGCAATATTCTAATAGTGTGTACAATGTAATGGTCTTCAGGTTCGTGTTGTATCAATAGTGATAAACAATCTCAAAGCACAGAACAGGCTGACGCATTTTGACTCTACAAATGAGACTTTATAAAAGCCAGGTAAGTGTATTATTATTAAATTATATATTTCATGTGTTTACTTTTGTATGATTTGAGACAGTTTCAGTACGATTTGTAAGTAGGCTTTGCCTGACCATTAATATTTTTGCATTTTTATGCTTTTCAATGTGGTAGCAATTATCTAAAAAATTAGAGCCAATCTAGCAAAACCGTTGTCATATTCGGAATCAGCACAATTGCAGATTTGCTAGCTGTTTGACTGCGGGAATGAAAGGTGCTTACTCTGTATTATGGAATTTTATGCAATCTCTATAAACAAAAGGCAGATGAAAGATTAGGAAATGTAGCATTACAGGCTGTCAGATTAAGTTTAGATCTCTTGCAAGTTTGTTAGGTCAATGTATAATTATCTCCTGTCAGTGAAAGTCGAAAACAGAGAAATGGCCTTTCTGTTATAGAAGGAAGTGGAGTCTGCATGGGATCACTTACAGGTTTCAGTGATCAGTAGGAACAATGCAGTCGTTCGGTGAGGAAATGTAAATGAGATTGCAAGCCATTAAATTCCTTCCAGTCCCCGTTATTTCTCACTTGGTATCCACTGATTATTTATTGTAAACAGGGACTGGTGGCTTCTGTGGTGGTTGCTTTCATAGGTGGGCTGAACTAGGGGTCTGTGAGGGACATCAATGTCTTGCTTGGAAGCTATTTGTCATTGAGTTAGGGAGTTAGGGCTCCCTTTCAAGTTTTTCAAGAGAAATTAGTAAGAATAATGATCTTTTTTTGGTTCAAGTTCAGCTCCTTTTTTTTTGGCAAGAATGAGTGCCTGGGGAGTCTTGGGGCAGGATTGAGCAATGAAGGCAATTATATTCATTGGCTTATGTTAGGGTGTTACAGCATTTTTAGCTCACAGATGGAGTAGTGAGAGTGGTGAAAGATTTATGATTACTTTGGATTACCTGTGTTAATTCATGGAATTAATCCAACACAGATGGCTGCCAGGCCATGTCCCTTTTTTCTTTTTTGCTTGTGATGATTAAAATATACCGAAATCCATTGTGAATGAAGAAATAATCTTTGATAGGGGTATTGTGTCATGTAAGTAAAGGAATAGATAATGTTTGAATTGTTTAAGCAACATTATCAGTGTGCTTATAATTGTATGTCATTTTGTCATCAGAAAATCCCCAGGAGTAGTGGCAATTAAGGTTTGCATTCAACAACAATAGAAACAATGCTTTCAACTGCTATGTAGCAGTTCTAATATACAGTATCTCTGTGTGAAAAAGGTATATGAAAAAGGTAGGTGGTTTTGTTGACATTGGGCCATATGCAGAGTTGAACACAACTTGGGCGCAATTTATGGCCCAAGATTGTTCATGCAAAAACAATGTGCTTCAGCCCATATGCTGGGTTGTATTTATACATCCAGCTCTGCATCTCTAGCATATGCACCATGTTGACAGCAGGCAAACTTACATCCACATACATACAGTCACGGCCAAAAGTTTTGAGAATTACACAAATATTATTTTTCACAGCCTGCTACCTCAGTTTTTATGATGCCAATTTGCATTTACTCCAGAATGCCAAGAAGAGTGATCAGATGATTTGTTATTAATTTCAAAGTCCCTCTTTGCCCTCCCAAAAACAACATTTCCACTGCATTTCAGCCCTGCCACAAAAGGACCAGCTGACATCAGGTCATTGATTCTCTCGTTAACACAGGTGACGAGGACAAGGCTGGAGATCACTCTGTCATGCTGATTGAGTTAGAATAACAGACCAGAAGCTTTAAAAGGAGAGTGGTGCTTGAAATCATTGTTCTTCCTCTGTTAACCATGGTTACCTACAAGGAAACATGTGCAGTCATCATTGCCTTGCACAAAAAGGGCTTCACAGGCAAGAATACTGCTGCTAGCAAGATTGCACCTAAATCAACCATTTATGGGATCATCAAGAACTTCAAGGAGAGAGGTTCAATAGTTGTAAAGAAGCTTTCAGGGCACCCAAGAACGTACAGCAACCAACAGGACCATCTCTTAAAGGGGATTCAGCTTCGGGATCGGGGAAACACCAGTGCAAAGCTTGCTCAGGAATGGCAGCATTCAGGTGTGAGTGCATCTGCACACACAGTGAGGCGAATACTTTTGGAGGATGGCCTGGTGTCAAGAAGGCTAGCAAAGAAGCCACTTCTCTCCAGGATAAACATCAGGGACAGACTGATATTTTGCAAAAGGTACAGGGATTGGACTGCTGAGGATTGGGTTAAAGTATTTTTTTTTCTGATGAATCCCCTTTCAGATTGTTTGGGGAATCTGGAAAAAACACTTGTCCAGAGAAGGAAAGGTGAGCGCTACTCTCAGTCCTGTGTCATGCCAACAGTAAAGCATCCTGATACCACTCCTGTGTGGGGTTGCTTCTCAGCCAAGGGAGTGGGCTTACTCACAATTTTGCCTAAAAACACACCTATGAATAATGAATGGTACCAAAACATCCTCCAAGAGCAACTTCTCCCAGCCATTCAAGAACAGTTTGGTGATGAACAATGCCTTTTCCAGCATGATGGAGCACCTTGCCATAAGGAAAAAGTGATAACTAAGTGGCTCGGGGATCAAAACATCAAAATTTTGGGTCCATGGCCAGGAAACTCCCCAGGCCTTAATCCCATTGAGAACTTGTGTTCAATCTTCAAGAGGCAGGAGAACAAACAAAAACCCACAAATTCTGACAAACTCCAAGCATTGATTAGGCAAGAATGTGCGGCCATAAGCCAGTATGTAGCCCAGAAGTTGATTGACACCATGCCATGGCGAATTGCAGAGGTCTTCAAAAAGAAGGGTCAACACTGCAAATATTGAATCTTTGTATAAACTTATTGTAATTGTCAATAAAAACCTTTGACACGCCCTGAAACGTGATCTCAAATCCTGGTCCCCAAAGTATATCTCTTGGATTGGTAGAGTGGCCTCAGTTAAGATGAATATTCTACCAAGGATTCTGTACCTCTTCCAGACCCTCCCTGTACGAGTCCCATCACTTTTTCTTAAAGATCTTCAGGCAAGCATCTCACAATTTATATGGTCCGGCCGACGTCCTAGAGTTTGCCTCAAAGTTCTCCTTTGTCATGCCCGTAATGGTGGATTGACGCTACCTTGCCTCCACAAAAACTATCTGACGTCTCACCTCACCCAAGCCGTTCTATCTCATTCTCTTCCCCCAAACTAGGCTTTGGGTTGACAGAGAGGCGGATCTCCTCCAGATGCTTTCCTCCAGTATCTTGTTCTGGCTGGATCCTAAAGACCTTTCCCCTCTGCACACCCTCCCCCCAACAGTTCGTTTTTCTATAGAAATATGGAAATATTGCACCCGCACTTTTAAACTCTTGTCTAATCCCAAGCGAATGTTCCCTCTATGGCATAACCCCTTTTTCCCTCAAGGGGTCAATCCTAAATCTTTCTCCCAATGGACAAAATGGAATATTTTGTTCCTGTCTGATATTGTCCCAATGGGTTTTTTCCCGACCTTTGCTGATCTCCGTAAGCGTTTCTATCTCTCGCCCTCCGTGTTTTATCAATATCTACAAATTCGACACATTTTCTCCACCTTAATAGACCCTCGTGCTCCTCACAGTCCCTCCCCCCTAGAATCCTTCTGTAAAAAAAAAACGTCTTCTAAAGGTTTAATATCTACTTTCTATTCTCTACTAATGAGTCACAATTTGCCTGGCAAGGAGGCTCATGAGCTCCGCTGGGAGGAGGAGATGGCTGAATCTTTGGATCCTGAGGAATGGACGGAGATTCGTGAGGCAGTCACTAAATCCTTCATCTGTACAGAGATAAAAGAAAACTCCTGTAAACTCTTATTCCGGTGGTATTTAGTGCCATCCAGACTGAAAACAATCTATCCGGCAACCTCTGACCTCTGCTGGCGCAACTGTGGCCAGCGCAGCTCCCTGTCCCACATCTGGTGGAGCTGCCCAAAATTCATCCCCTTCTGGAAGGAGGTAGCTGACCTTATTTATAAAATAACTAAACTAAGATCTCCATTCCATCTATCTTACTTTCTCCTCCCTCGGCTACCTCCTGACACCCACAAAATAATGTGGTTACTTCCGGGCCATATTCTGACCGCAGCCAGATGCTTAATAGACAAGAAATGGAAACAATCAGAGAGCCCTTCTGTTTCGGAACTAATTCAAAGTGTTTGGTATATTTATAACCTAGAGCACATGACTAGTGTAGTTAATGATCGCCCTTACAAATTTCTCTCCACATGGCATAGGTGGCAAAATTACTTCTCTGCTACACATTCCTCTTCTTGAAAAATGAAAATAACGATACTTTAGTAATTGTTTGAGCTGAGTCTCGCTAGTCTCTGTTTCCTCTTCCTTCTTCTTTGTTCTTCCTCTTACTAACATTCCCTTCTCCCCCCCCTCCCCCCCTACAATCTACCTCCTCTCTGTTTTCCACTTCTCTTATTTCCTCTTCCTCTCCCCCTGTCCATTTTCCCTTCATGGTACTCCAGGAATCTCATAACCATAACTCTTTTGATTCTTGTGTTACCCATATGTTGCTAATCTCGAGGACCACTCCATCTGTGGTGGTTCTGAGTTCCTTATCTCACCTGTATTATAAACTTTCGTTGTTAATATTGTTATGAGTTGTATGATCATAACATATGCTGTACCATTTATTTTTGACAAAAATCTGAATAAAAATATATTTAAAAAAAAAACCTTTCACACTTCAGTATACCATAGCAACATTTGACAAAAAGGTATAAAAACACTGAAGCAGCAAACTTTGGGAAAACCAATACTTGTGTCATTCTCAACACTTTTGGCCATGACTGTATACACAAAAAGTTTTGTGAACATTTGCTTTAGTATTAAAAATTGCTTTTACTCTTACACATCAAATCCTAAAATAAATCTACAATCAATGAAGAAAGCACCTGGCAGCTTCAGAGGTGAAATCGCCATCGCCCAATCAGAAGTGGTTATCTAGTTCTGGTGAACCTCATCATCATCAGCGTGTATTTGCACCAGCTCAGAGCAATAATAATATCTATGTAAAAGACATATCTGCATCTGCATTCATGTCTGTATAGGCTCTCAATTCCATGAACATGCCTTTACTGTACTCATCCTACATTAGAACCTTCCCTCCCAATCACACCTCTTCAGTCACAAGTGTGGATACATGCAACGCTCTATAAGCATAGGTTAATTTATGATACACAAATGACATAAGCCCTGTTAAGATTTAAGGATTACATTGCTTATGCTCCTCTGAGTTATAAATTAAACTTTTTATTGATCAGATTATGCCTTAAAATCTGTAGTTGCTACACTGAAAAATCTCTGAACTAGAAATTGCATTTGCTTTAATATGTCCTTAGTGTAAAATGTAAATAACTAGCTACAGAAATTGTTAATATAACCCTTGTTACTGTGTGGTCCTGGCGTGCATAGGTGGGTAATGCACTTCCTAACTTGCACATTCCTTTATCCTGGCTAGTTCTTCGGGCACCCTGCTCATGCAGGTGTTACAACAACCGCTGTTCTGTGTAAACACAGGTTTTCAACAGTTGTAATGCAGTGCAATAGAAGCAATAGTAGGTTGGATACCAGACCATCCCTATCATAAAATAGTACTCTTATTACATGCCTTCACCACTTCAGCACAATACTTTGCTAGCAAACAGTAAAACATATAAACTCCTATCTTCTCTGGCACAGTTCCGAGGTGAGTGACATAGTTATTAGTAGAGATGGTCACTGACCCCCGTGTTTTGGTTTTGTATTCGGGTTTGGATCTGGATTACCGCCGTGTTTTGGTTTTGGTTTTGCAAAACCGCCCTTGCGTGTTTTGGTTTTGGTTTTGTTTGGTTTTGTTTTGCAATTTGCTAAAAAAAATTACATTTATTGGTGCTAAAATAACATAATTTAGGTATTATTTTGTAGCTACATTATTATTAACCTAAGTAACACTAATTTCCAGTCATTTTTTTATTCAATTTTGACCACCTCCTAGGTCACAATATGATTTTCATACACTTGAAAAGAAAAATTGCTGCAGTTCTTGCCAGTGATAACAAAAAGGCCATTGTCATGCCTGGGCATAAGACCAAAAATCCACCTCTTAAGTGTGGAATTATTTTTACACAAATCCTGGCAAGAGTTGTCTATCCTTTGGTAGCGTTTTTAAAGCCACACTCAGTAGAGGTAGGGACCTTAACCATCTGGGATCCTCATCCATGTTTCGTCATTTTTCAGCGAGTTCTTGGAAAACTGTTGGGAAAATCAGAAACTTAGGTTAAAAAAAATAACAACAAGCAGTCCAGCATAATCTACCTCCCTTCTCTCATCTACATCCCAGCACCTGCAATCTTCCCCCCCCCCCCATCACATTTCCTGTTTTGCACACACTATCAACTTGGTGTTACAGAACTTTTTAAAAATGACATGCAGGAGATGCTGTTTGTGTCCAGAAACATTTAGGGTCAATATCTGGTTTCTGCAACAGCATGTAGGAGAATGCAGCAGCTGCAAGAAGACTAGCATTTGAGGGGAATATACTTTAGTCCAGTGAAGTAGTTAACTGTGAAGAAAGTGCAGACACTGTTAGCTTGAGTCAAGTGATTTCCTTAATAATACATGTTGAAAAGGTGCTACAGAAAATTACAGTGTGAAATAAAACAAAGTAAATGTGCTAACTATATTTTAATTGTCGATTAAATACTTAATTTTCTTTGCAAGTATCCCAGAATTATCAACATCTTGTTTGGACGTCTTCTCCTTCAGTTTCTCTGGCAACTGCTTGTTGTAAAAAAAATTGCTTTCCCAAGACACTCAGTGGTGATGCAGATGAGTCCGCACAACATTTTGATATTTGCTCTGCTGTAAAAGAATTGTCCAAAAATCGTGACAGCTTTGCCCTAAAATTAACTAGTCATTCCCTTTGGAAGGCCATTATCGCCAATTATATCATACTACTGTTAGGAACCCCTCCAGCCGGCACAACACAACCCGGAGTCTACTCTGCCAGTCAGGTGTTCACTGGAGCCCCTAAAGGTGGGGACAGACTGGGCTGCAGACTGACAGAGGGTCGTGAAGTGTGTACCGGCTGGGGAGAACCCAGGCAAGAAGAGTCAGGTCCACGCAGAGGTCAAAGGCCGGCAGCAGGTAACAGTAATGATGAACAAGCTGAGGTCAGAGGTCACAGGCAAAGTAGCAGAACGGGTAAACAAGCCAAGGATCAGGGTCACAGGAAACACAAGCGAAGTCCAATACGAAGCCAAGGGTCATACACGGGAAGTCAAACGTAGATACAGGATACAGGAACTGGAACAAGCAGGTCAGCAGACTGGAGCACAGAAGCTATAACCGGCAATGAGGCAGCAGACCTCATTGCCTTAAATACCCAGCTGAACCAATCACAGGTTGAACACACTCCTGCAGGTAATAGAGCAGTCCCTTATAGAGCCAATCAGGGCTTGCCCCTGGCCTGCACAGTTGCAGGCTAATGCCTGTAATTGCCTCCTATGATCTGCCCCTATTAATTAGCCCACAGGCTGTAGAATCGCTGCGCCCGGCTTCCTCCTATTGCCGGGACGCAGCTCTGAAGCGTTTGCTGGTTGCCCCGGCAACGGCCGGGTTATGGCCGGAAATGACGTCCCGGCCGGGACGCGGGTGAGTGAGTCGCGGCGGCTGGGCACTGCCGCGGCTCGTAACAGTACCCCCCCCTTGAGGAGGGGTCGAGGGACCCCGACATCCTGATTTCCTAGGGAATTTTTTGAAGAACTCCTTCAGTTTCTTTGGGGCATGGAGTTGTCTCCGCGGAACCCAAGATCGCTCTTCTAATCCGCGATTCCTCCATTGTATAAGGAAATGCACCTGTCCTTGAACATTTTTAGAATCAAGGACCTTTTGAATCACGAATTTTTGTGGCCCACTGGAACCTCTCCCAGGCACACTTGAAGACTGGGCTTGACCAGGATAAAGCACTGGCTTCAATAGAGAACAATGAAAGGTGTTTGGAATTCTTAACGAGCCTGGAATTTTTAACCTAAATGCGACGGAGTTCACCTGCTTGATGATAAGAAACGGCCCGATGAACTTAGGGCCCAATTTCTTGCAAGGTTGTCTGAGCCTGATATTTTTTGTAGACAGCCAGACTTTCTGGCCAACCTTAAGGGAGCAGGGGGTACGGTGTCGGTCCGAATTTTTTTTTGCAACAAGTGAGGCTTGTTTTAAAGATGAATGTACTTTCTTCCAGACAACTCTGAGATCCCTGGCAGTGGAACGGATCTCCTGGATACCAACGGACTGGAGTGAATACAAAGAGTTAGATCTGGGGTGGAAACCATAATTGCAAAAGAACGGAGAGGTTTTCGTGGATGAGTGACAGGAGTTGTTACAGGCAAATTCTGCCCAGGGCAACAAGGAGGACCAGTTGTCATGAAACTCCAATATGTAGCATCGCAAGAACTTCTCCAAGGACTGGTTAACCCTTTCAGTCTGCCCATTTGACTGAGGGTGGTATGCAGATGATAAACTGACCTTGATTCCCAGGAGGGTACAGAATGATCTCCAGAACTGCGCTATGAACTGGGAACCCCGATCGGAGACGATGTCTGTAGGGAGTCCATGGAGGCGGAAAATGTGTTGAATGAACAAAACTGCCAAATCTCGAGCAGTAGGCAGCCTAGTGAGTGGAATGAAATGTGCCATCTTGCTGAACCGGTCTACCACGACCCAAATGGTATTGTGTCCCGCAGAGGGTGGCAGATCGACTATAAAGTCCATGGACAGATGTGTCCAAGGTTTACCAGGGGCGGCCAACGGAACTAACTGACCTACCGGGCGAGTCCTGGGAACTTTGTTCCTGGCACAAACTTCACAGGACCGGACGTGACTCTTGACGTCAGCAGACAGAGACGGCCACCATACAGTACGGGAAAGGATTTCCAGTGTTTTGTAGACTCCAGGATGCCCAGCAGTCCGACTGTTGTGTGCCTCAGCAAGGACTGTCTTCCTTAGATGAACTGGGACAAACAAACATCCTGCCGGAGTGTTATCAGGAGCCAACCTCTGGAACCTTTGTAAGGTACAGCTCAAATCTTGAGTTAATCCGGCATGAATCATAGACACAGGAACAATAGGCTCTGAGCAGGTGACCGGAGCATGATGTGCCAGGAAACTTCTAGACAGGGCGTCCGCTTGAATATTTTTGGAACCAGGACGATAGGTGATAATAAAGTTGAACCGAGTGAAGAACAGCGACCACCGAGCCTGTCGGGGGTTCAGACGTTTGGCTGACTGTATATACTGTAAGTTCTTATGATCCGTTATAACGGAGATCTGGTGTGCAGCGCCTTCCAACCAGTGTCGCCATTCCTCAAAGGCCCATTTAATTGCCAGCAATTCTCGGTTTCCCACGTCATAGTTGGTTTCCGCTGATGAGAACTGACGGGAAAAAAAGGCACATGGATGTAAGCGGTGGGTCTGGGGGTCTTTTTGTGACAAGACAGCCCCAGCACCGACGTCAGAAGCATCTACCTCAAGAACAAACGGTACCCTAGGATCCGGATGTCTGAGAACCTGAGCAGACACAAAAGCTTTCTTCAGGGTTTTGAATGCATTTATTGCCTGTTGTGACCAAACAGTTGGATCACCTCCTTTGCGGGTCAAGGTGACAATAGGAGCCACGATATCAGCAAAGCCGCCAATAAACCTCCTGTAGTAATTGGCGAATCCCAGGAATCTCTGGACCGCCTTGAGGTTATTCGGTTGAATCCAATCCAGAATTGCTTGGACCTTGGTTGGGTCCATGGAGAAACCTTCTGAGGAGATTAGATAACCGAGGAAGGATACCTTCTGGACCTCGAACTCGCATTTCTCGAGTTTCGCGTAGAGGTGATGTTCCCGTAATTTCTGTAGGATTTGTCTGACATGACCCTGGTGCGCAGACAACGATTTTGAATATATGAGGATGTCATCAAGGTAAACAACAACAAAGTGTCCCAGGAACTCACGTAACACCTCATTAATCAAATCCTGAAATACGGCAGGAGCATTACTCAGGCCAAACGGCATGACCAGGTATTCGTAATGGCCCGAGAGCGTGTTGAACGCCGTCTTCCACTCATCACCTGCTCTAATACGTATGAGATTATAGGCTCCACGAAGATCAATTTTTGTGAAGATAGTGGCTCCTCTTAATTGATCAAAAAGAACGGAGATGAGGGGAAGGGGGTAGGTGTTCTTAACCGTAATAAGGTTCAGCCCTCGATAGTCGATACAGGGTCTGAGTCCACCGTCCTTCTTGGGTACAAAGAAACACCCTGCTCCTACTGGGGACTTGGATGGCCTGATGAAGCCCTTCTCCAAGTTTTCGTCAATATACTCCTGCATGGATTTGGTCTCTGGACCGGAGAGAGGATACAAGCGTCCCTTGGGTAATTTAGAGCCCGGAATGAGCTCAATGGCACAGTCGAAATTGCGGTGCGGTGGTAGTGTGTCAGCAGCCTTTTTGGAGAAAACATCCCAGTAGTCATGATACTGAGAAGGGAGCTGCTCCGGAATAGACTGAATAATACGTAGAGGTAGTGTCAAGCAAGACTGTGTACAATGGGGGCTCCACTGGACAATTTCTCCTTTTGCCCAATCCATGACGGGGTTATGGCAGGATAGCCAAGGGTGGCCCAGAATTAAAGGAACCGATGGACATTCGATAAGACGTAAGACTATGGATTCCGAATGGAGAGCGCCAACGTTCAACTGTAGTGGTGGGGTCTCCCAAGTAATCTTGCCTCCTGGCAACGGACTACCATCTAAGCCACATACCGTAATGGCAGATTGGAGTTTAATCCGCGGAATCCCAGCAGAGCGGGCAAACTCGATGTCAAGGAAGTTGCCAGCAGCTCCACTGTCAATGAAGGCTGATAGTTTCGTAGAACGAGCACTGAACGTGAGCTGTGCAGGGACCAATAGTGCATTTTTCTGGGAGACAATTTGTAGACCTAAGTGAACTCTCCCCTCGTTCCTTAGGCATGCTCGTTTCCCGACTTGTTTGGGCAAGAACGGGAGAAGTGGCCTCTTGCGCCACAATATAAACATAAGCCTTGTGACCGTCTCCTGTCTCTCTCCTCAGAGGAAAGACGGTATGCTCCCAATTGCATTGGTTCCTCACCATCCTGGGAGATAGGAACGAAGGCGGATGGAGGTGATGACGTTTCCTTTTCAGTTTTCCGCTCTTTATATCTCCTGTCAATTTTAATGGAGAGGTGCATCAGATCCTCCAGAGAGCTAGGAGACGGGTATTGCATTAGCGAATCTTTAATCTGTTCAGATAGGCCGACACGGAACTGACTACGTAAGGCAGGGTCGTTCCATCCACTGTCAGGTGACCATCTACGGAATTCCGCGCAGTATTCTTCTGCCGACCGTCTGCCTTGTTTCAAGGACCGTAGGTGAGCTTCCGCGGAGGCCACTCGATCCGGGTCATCATACAGTAAACCCAATGCCTCAAAGAAGGAGTCTACGGACTGCATGGCCGGACTGGTCTGTGGCAAAGAAAACGCCCAAGTCTGGGGGTCACCCTGTAGAAGGGAAATAATAATCCCAACTCGTTGCTGCTCTGAACCGGAGGAGCGGGGTCTCATCCGAAAATAGAGCTTGCAGCTCTCCCTGAAGTTCCGAAACAAGGTTCTATTTCCGGAGAACCGATCCGGTAAATTCATTTTGGGCTCACAGATGGGATCTGGAGGAGATTGTGAAGCTTTTGTGGCTTCTTCTTGAACAGACATACGCTCAGCCAATCCCTGCATCATCTGATACAAAGACTCAACATGGCCTGCTAGGGTTTGTGCCGGAGACGGTGTGGATCCACTTGCATCCATCCTAATCTTGTCTCCGTGAGTGGGCCGGTTATAATGTTAGGAACCCCTCCAGCCGGCACAACACAACCCGGAGTCTACTCTGCCAGTCAGGTGTTCACTGGAGCCCCTGATGGTGGGGACAGACTGGGCTGCAGACTGACAGAGGGTCGTGAAGTGTGTACCGGCTGGGGAGAACCCAGGCAAGAAGAGTCAGGTCCACGCAGAGGTCAAAGGCCGGCAGCAGGTAACAGTAATGATGAACAAGCTGAGGTCAGAGGTCACAGGCAAAGTAGCAGAACGGGTAAACAAGCCAAGGATCAGGGTCACAGGAAACACAAGCGAAGTCCAATACGAAGCCAAGGGTCATACACGGGAAGTCAAACGTAGATACAGGATACAGGAACTGGAACAAGCAGGTCAGCAGACTGGAGCACAGAAGCTATAACCGGCAATGAGGCAGCAGACCTCATTGCCTTAAATACCCAGCTGAACCAATCACAGGTTGAACACACTCCTGCAGGTAATAGAGCAGTCACTAATAGAGCCAATCAGGGCTTGCCCCTGGCCTGCACAGTTGCAGGCTAATGCCTGTAATTGCCTCCTATGATCTGCCCCTATTAATTAGCCCACAGGCTGTAGAATCGCTGCGCCCGGCTTCCTCCTATTGCCGGGACGCAGCTCTGAAGCGTTTGCTGGTTGCCCCGGCAACGGCCGGGTTATGGCCGGAAATGACGTCCCGGTCGCCATGGCGACGGCCGGGACGCGGGTGAGTGAGTCGCGGCGGCTGGGCACTGCCGCGGCTCGTAACAACTACACAGATTTCTATGATGGTGGGATGAATAAGTATTTTTTGAGGAAGATTATCACTAAACCCTGCCACCTCTCCTGTTTCGCAGTGAGCTATGGTACAATAAAATGTAACTGCAGATTTAGACCAAGACTGTCAGCCCTATTATTTCTATTTCAGCAATTACAATTAGCAATGGAGCTCTTCTCTTTGGGTGTTACCTATATAACGCAGCACAATTTGCCTGCAAAATCTACAGACAAGCCTGCTTGTCTTCCTCTTCATCAATGACTCTTAGCAATTGAGCACTCGTCTTTGGGTGTATATTACACCCAAACATTATTAGTGAAAATTAGGAAAAATACAGTTTAATCCCTGATAGGCCCTCCACCATCCTTTGCATGTTAATAGTAGGATTGGTTGGAGTTATGGTCAAGGTCACACATTTTTTTGACAAATCCTTAAAACCAGCCCAGATGTCAAACTGTTGTGGTCTGCCACCTGCATCATCCCTGCTTGTGTTTGGAAAGTGCATATTGGTGCCAGAACCTCACGTGCCAGAACTGCTGCCACTGGTGCCACACTGCTGCCTCTGGTGCAGGACTTACACAATCAACCGCATCATCATCATCGCCCTCGTCGGATAACCAAATCTCCCCCACATCCTCTTCTAAAGACAAAGTGTCATCATCACTTGGTGTATCCCCGGCTACACTCGGGCTGTTCAGGCACACATCAGCAGAACTGCTGAAAGGGCCCCTCTTTATGGGTACACTAACAGAATGCTCACGATTAGACATCCCACTGTTGGATGGACTCTCCACAGGGATTGGTGTCATTTCTGCTTCAGAGCAAACATTATCCTCTAATGCCTTACTGTTATCTTGCAGCTCGGCTTTGACGCGTAACAGTAGTTGTGCACCACTTGTAGGCTCTGTAACATTTTTGGATCTGCCACTAATAGAGAAAGGCGAAGGCCTCATTCTCTCTTTGCCACTGCGTGTGTAGAATGGCATGTTGGCAAAAAAAAATTTATCGGCACTTAACTTTTCCTCAGTTACACTTCTTTTTCGCTTCAACACAGTAAATTTTTTTGGGGTGTGTTTTTTTTAATGATTTCAAAATACTGTGTACTTTGACATTGCCTTGCCCAGATGACGTACTGGGAACACTACCATCAGGACTGGTGACAGAACCTGGTTGCTCATTCTGCTCATATGTGGACTGCTTTGAATCCATTCTGAGCCCAAAGCACTTTTAGTGCTAAAAATTATTTGGTAGATACTGCTGACAGATAGTAATTTTGACAGCCAGAAATATTTATGCACAATTATGGGGGACACCCCAAAAACACTGGGGAGTGCTAAAAATTATTTGGTAGATACTGCTGACAGATAGTAATTTTGACAGCCAGAAATATTTATGCACAATTATGGGGATAGCCCAAAAGCACTTTGAGTGCCAAATATTGAAAAAAAAACAACTCCTCTATCCTCCTCTCTCCTCTAGCGATTTTTGTTAGCACAATTGGAATCAGAATATTGTATTCTCTGTCCCTGCTCTAATCAGCCTGTGACTACACCCTGCTCTCTCCCTCTGTCAAATGGCGATGGATTGCTGTGGAGGCGTGTATTTATAATCTTCAAGTATCACGAGAACCGAGCCCCGAGATCCGATGACGTCACAATGGCGTTCGGCCTCGATTTGGATTCTGAGCAGGCGGGAGAGTACCGAGCCTCAACTCACCCCTCCTCCGTATAAGTAATTTTGCTCACTTGACTATGGCACAGTCTCTAGTGCACTCAGCCGCAACTCACCCCTCATCTGCGGGGGTATCTTCTCCTTTTACATGGGTTCTGACACTTCTTCCAGTGTAGCTGTCAGTCTCTTCAATATACACAATTTAGCCTTCCTGCTCCCAGGAGCAATCCCTTTGCAAAAGAGTATCTCTCTCTTTCTTTTTTATGAGCTGCTTGGATTCTGGCTATTTTCCAGATTATTTTACTGGGAATTCTCCCCCACAGCTTCTATGGTTTACAATGAGCTTATTGCCAATACTAAATCTCTTTCCACATTCAGCACCTATATATGTTTTTCCTGTATGTGATACCTGGTGTGTTTTATCAGACTCACTCCAATTGCCCTTTCAATTACCAAACAAACATTTTTCAGATCTCTAATATCCACCCAGTCTTCTAACCCATGTCGCCTCTTTGCCACTTTCAACTCACTACTCTGCCCACCTGCACCTCCACCTTCCCTCACTGCCCATGATTTTGCTATTTCAAAGACAAACTGGACACCATTCGACAAGATATTTCTTTTTGCCAAATTCCACTTACTCTACCAACCTTTACATACATTCCCCAGTCCACCCATAATTTATTCTCTCCAGTAACTGAAGACACTCATCTTATCATCTCAACCTACAACCTGTCCACTTGACCCTATTCCCTCTCAACTACTCCACTCCCTCTCCTCCACTGCATGCCCACCTCTAACTCACCCCTTCAACCTGTCTCTCCCCACTCCACATTTCCATTCTTCTTCAAACATGTGCTCATCTCACCTATTCTAAAGAAACAATCTCTCGACCCAGCCTCTCTCCAACTACCGCAATATTTCTCTCCTCGTGTTTGCCTCCAAACTACTTGAGCGACTAGTGTACAAACATCTGTCTCACTTTATCTCCTCTCATTCAATTCTCGACATTCTGCAATCAGGTTTCTGCCCTCAACATTCCACTGAAACTGCTCTCACAAAAATGACCAATGATCTGCTTACTGCAAAATCTAATGATAATTTCTCCATACTCATTCTCCTGGACCTCTCTGCTGCTTTTGATACTGTTAATCACCCTCTTCTCCTACACACCCTTCACTCCATTGGCCTTCGTGACACAGTTCTTTCTTGGTTCACTTCCTACCTATCGAACCGCAACTTTAGTGTTTCTACCTCTGGCACATCCTCCCCTCCACTCCCACTATCTGTTGTGGTCCCACAAGGCTCTGTTCTTGTCCCTTTACTTTTTTCATTGTACAGCTCTTCTCTTGGGGCACTAATTCGCTCATTCGGTCTCCAATACCACCTCTACGCTGATGACACCCAAATCTATATCTCTTCCCCTGACCTCTCTTTCTTTACTATCTTGTGTAGCCAACTGTCTTTCTGCTATCTCCACATGGATGTCCCGATGCTACCTAAAGCTCCACATGTCCAAAACAGAGCTTATTATCTTCCCTCCTGCCAGAGTCATCACCAGCCCTCAAATCTCCCTCACTGTTAATAACACCACAATTTCCTCAGTCTCCCAAGCCCCCTGCCTTGGTGTTACACTTGACTCCAGCCCACTGCTTTATTCCTCACATTCAGACTCTCTCCCAATCCTCTCGACATGAAAAACATTGTCAGAATATGCCCTTTTCTTACTCAACATGCTACCAAAATTGTTATCCATTCTCTCATCATCTCCCATCTTCACTATTGCAACCTCCTGCTATCTGAGATTCCTGACACCCATATATCCACACTTTAATCTATCCTAAATGCTGCTGCAAGACTGAACTTCCTCTCTCACCGCTCCACATCTGCTACACCATTTTGCAAATCCCTACACTGGCTCCCTGTGTCCTCCAGAATCAAATTCAAATTACTCACTTACAAAGCCCTCAACAACAACACCCCTGCATGCATCTCAAATCAAATCTCATATAAAAATACTCTCCCACCTGCCCTCTCAGATCTACTTCTGACCTTTGCCTTGTCTTGTCTCTGGTAACTCACAATTGCTCACAATGGAATAAAGCAGAACAATCAGGCAGACATTTCCAAATCTGAAAGGCAATATTTAAATCAGAAACAATGATTATCTAAGGCTGCTTTTTCTAAAAAACGTACTTATGGCGAGACTGTTAAGCGAGCTTGGCTGGTGTATTCAATATCACATGAATTTTGTGCTACTTTATGGAGGCACAACTTTATTAGCTACCAGTGGATTTAATGACTGGAAAAACAGTAATGCTATATCTGACCATGACAATCTTTCTGAACACCAAGAATGTCTTGCAAAATATGTTAACAGAGGTAAATTTTCAGAAAGAGTGGACATCCAGTTATTTAAACAAAACAACGAAGAAGTAAGCTATTGGCGCAATGTACTTCTACGTGTTGTTGAAACAGTTAAATTCTTAGCCTCCAGAGGACTACCTTTTCATGGAGAGAATGAGATTATTGGTTCTTCAAAGAATGGAAATTTTCTTGGTTGTCTTGAAATGATAGCTAAATTTGACTCATTCATGGCTGATCACCTGGCTAGATTTGGGAATAAGGGAAGAGGTGTACCTTCTTACTTATCTTCCACAATTGTTGATGAGTTTATTTTGCAACTATCTGAGCAAGTTAAAACTAATATCATTGCAGTGATACAACAGGCCAAATATTATTCCATAATCGTTGGTTCAAAACCGGATGTATCGCACACTGACCAACTAACATTTGTTGTTCAATATGTTTTGCCAGATGGCACCCCAGTTGAATGTTTTATTACATTCATATCTAATTGTGGCCACAAAGGTGAGAAAATGGAAAAAGCTGTTCTGTCTACAATAGAATCACTACACCTTAATTTGAGTGATTGTCGGGGCCAAAGTTATGATAATGCCAATAACATGGCGGGACCATACAAGGGACTGCAATCTAGAATAAAACAGCTGAATCCTTTAGCTAATTATATTCCTTGTGCTGGACATTCTTTAAACCTTGTGGGCTCCGCAGCTGCAGAAAGCAGTAATGAGTCAGTTGCCTTCTTTGCACTACAACAACAGCTCTACAATTTCTTTTCATCCTCAACTCACAGATGGGAGATTTTGTTATCCAAATTTAAAGATGATTCTATTGTTTTGAAAACACTGTCCAAAACACGTTGGAGTGCCCGTGCTGATGCAAGTAAAGCTCTGCATAAATCCTACCATGAAGTCGATGCTGCATTAAAAGAGATAGGCAATGATAAAGGGCAAGTAAAGGATGTCAGAAATGAAGCTAACCTAATGGTGGAGAAAGTTAAAATCCTGGAAATTACAATAATGATCTGTTTTTGGAGCAGTGTCTTGGTGAAGTCTCAAGATGTAAGTGAAAAAATTCAAGGAAGAAGTACAGATTTGGCAAGAGTTGTTGGGTTGTATAATTCATTAGCCGCCTTTTTGATCATGCTTCGTGATGAAGAGGCGTTTAAGAGATTTGAAATAGAGGCAATACAAGTGTGTGAGTCAAATGTGTAAAACAAAGATGTGAAAAGGAAAAGGAAGCTGAAAGTTCCATTTGACGAAAGTATTGGTGGGAACACAGAATTTGATGGAAGGCAGTCATTCATTGTAGAGAAATATTATGTCGCAATAGATGCACTTAAGGTTAATTTGGAGAAAAGGAGAAATTTATACAGAGCTACTTAATCTGTTTGGATTTTTATGGCACTTAAGTGATATGCAAAATGATGAAATTCGAGAGAAAGCAAACCAACTGTTACAAATATACAAATTGGATTTGGACAATGTACTTCCTGAGGAGTGTGTCCATTTAGCCTCTTTTGTGAAAATTCATAAAAGCGACCATCAAGAAAGTATTAAACAAAACTCAGAAGCCTCAAGACTCTTGACATTATTAAAAAACTGTAATGTAGAATCAATGTTCCCAAACGTAGAAATTGTACTGCGCCTCATTTTAGGTATGGCAGTCACTAACTGTAGTGGAGAACAATCTTTTTCTGCTTTAAAGAGTGTAAAAAACTACTTGCGGTCATCTTTACATCAAGAAAAGCTCACAGCTCTTGCTCTATTATTCATTGAAAGTGACTTCTTGCAGAACTTGAAGATTGATGATATAATAGAAAAGTTTTGCCACTTCTAAAGCACGAAAAAGGGGCTTGATGTAAAATGATTCTTTGATTTACAACAATTCTGATTTACAGTTATTATTATTATTATTATTATTAATTATTATTATCATTTATTTGTTAGGCGCCACAAGGTTTCTGCAGCGCCTTACATAGTACAAACAGTAGACCATACAGGGTGAAACATTACAGAACGATAAACACAAAGTACCAATGCTTCAGAAACCCGGGGCAAACATATGGAGTGAGGGCGGAGCAGAAGAGTAGGTATGGAGACAGGAGGGGAGAGGGGCCCTGCTCATGCAAGTTTACATCCTAAGGGGAGGTGGACAAAACAGGTACGAAAGGGAGGCAGAGATGCGAGGGAGAAAAAGGACCAGGGGAGAGAGGGGAGAACAAGCAGAGTAGATTACGGATTAAGTGGATGGTTGGAAGGCTTTCAGGAACAGGTGAGTTTTGAGTGCCCGTTTGAAAGAGCATGGTAGAGAGGGGAGGCAGAGGAGGAGCGGCGTGAGAGAAAGATGAGTCTAGAAGCTGTATTAAGTACAGATCAGAGGGGGGCGAGATGGGAGAGGGGGAGGCCAGTGAGGAGAAGGTTGCAGTAGTCCAGGCGGGAGATGAGTGCGTGGATGATGGTTTTGGTGGCATCTTGTGAGAGAAAGGGCCGGATGTGGGCGATGTTACGCAGTGGAAGCGACAGGCTTGTGCAAGGGATTGAACGTGGGGGCAAAAGAGAGAGAGGTGTCGAGGGTGACACCCAGGCAATGGAGTTGGGTGACAGAGGAGATGGTTGTGTTATTAACAACGATAGAGAGGTTGTGGTGGGAGGGGAGTCTGGAGGGAGGAAAGACAATGAGTTCAGTCTTAGAGATGTTAATTTTGAGAAAGCGTGAGGACATCCAGGAGGAGATGGCAGAGAGGCAGTCAGATATACGAGAGAGGAGGGTGGAAGAGAGATCAGGAGAAGAGATGTAGAGTTGAATGTCGTCAGCATAAAGGTGATACTGAAGCCCAAAGGAGGAGATGAGTGCATCAAGGGAGGAAGTGTAGAGCGGAAAAAAGAAGGGGGCCTAGAAAAGAGCCCTGGGGGACTCCTAGTTGGAGGGGGGAGGGGGCAGAGGAAGATCCAGATGTGGAGACAGAGAAGGTGCGGTTGGCGAGGTAGAAGCAGAACCAGGCATGGACGGAACCTGAGAGGCCGAGAGTTAAAAATGTGCGTTAATTTTGGTTGGGGGTGGGGGGGGCCTAGCCTAGGGCACTGGAACCCTTACTCAGGGTCTGCACCTCTCCGAAACCCATCCCTGTGTGGTTTTATCATGCAGGGGACAGAGTTAGAAAAGCAAGAAACTTGTGGGAGTCCCTTTCAGTGAAAGAATGGTTTAGTTGTTTTCTCTGCAAACTAATAATGTTCGCTCTGGTGTTATCTAGATCTAATACCAACTTAAATGTAAGGTACAATTAGACCTACATACCAAGAAAAGATTCAACTTACTGTTTACTTACAACAGCACATACATTTTGTTTGCTTACTGTCTTCTTTATGTTTTCAATAGCATTTGGACATAGTATCAAGGTGTCACACAACTCAGAGATTTAACATTTCACACAAAATAAATCATACATACAATACATCCTATGTATAAACAAAAGAATAAGTACATACAAAGCTGGCACAGAAGGTGCAAAAGTGAGACACAAAGTGTAAAGGGCCTTGCTCGGGAGAGCTTACATTCTATGGGTTAATGCTGAGACAATAGAACCTAGTGGGATACTGAGTGGAGATTATGACAACAGACTTAAGCATTAGTTTCCTATTTTATTTCCTCAGTGGGAAATATGTTTACATTAATACAGTATAAAATAATAATGTTCAACATATGCAAAGCTCATCTGACTTTAAAAGCAAACATAATGTTAACAATGTCTGTATATAAGTGAACGTTTGTGAGGAAAGAAGCTTGATGCTATACACAGTGTACTGTAAAATATTTATTCAACTATTGATAAATGGTGATATTTTTTGTAAAGCTCCCAACCAGACAACACCTGCTTACTTGACATTTAATCTAAATAGCGACACTCAATATTTGCATTGCTTTCAAAATCACTCAAAACACTTCTGGTATCACACTAAAAAAAGCAACTTCAGTCAGCACTAGTGAATGATGGTTTAATGAAATCATCAGGTTTTCAAATCTGAGCCAAGACTGACACACAGAATATTCCACCCATTTCTTTACACTCATTTGGACTTTCTCTTCATATTTCTGCCTTTCATCTCCCAAAGTAAATTACTTTTTGCAAAAGTTGAAAAAGTGGTGGTATGGAAAAATTAGGTGAATAGAATTTGATAGTTTTACAATTAAAGCAGTAGGAGAAGTGATGGTGTGGCATCCTACTTTCACCGCTGTGTATATATACTGTATATCTATATAGTTATTATTAGATATACTGTTGTGAGAGAAGTGTGGGCAATGGAAGCGAAATGAAAATAAATGATAGATACCTGATAATTATAATATAGAACAATATTTTACATCATACTCTTATTCAAATGTACTGCAGTCACGATAAACTTATGATCAATGATGTCCCTTCTGTGAGTTAAATGATGTCAGACATATCACCATCATCAACATTTATTTATATAGCACCAACATATTCCATAGTGCTTTACAATCTATAGGTCAATGGGAGATAGCTACAGAAGGTCTACATATTGCATTTCGGTCCATCCAGATTGCAAAGGTAAAAAAACCAAAAAGGGATTTGTATGCTATATGATCCAGTCACACAGCAATATTTGTCAGAGGGCTGTTATCTTGTGTGGATTGTGTAACGAGTGGTAATAGGGTAATCTAGTGAGGTTAAGAGGGTGGTTGAAGAATATTATAAGCTTGTCTGAAGAGGGGGTTTTTCAGACAACGCTTGAAAGTTTGTAGACCAGAGGAAAGTCTTCCTGTTATATGACTATGAATGGTGATATAATTCATGCTAGAAGGGAGAACTCTGGTCATGAAGGGCCTGAACAATGAACTAATTATCTATCTCAAAGATGCTCTATGTATAAGCCATATTAGTTAGAATAAGGCAGCATTATAGGAAGTTCATAGTAATATTTACGTAATCTATATATATGAGGCCTGATTCATTAAGGAATTAAAGCAAAAATAATGAGTAAGTTTTCTCCTAAGCAAAACCATGTTACAATACAAGGGGTGCATATTAGTTTATTATTTTACATGGGGTTTGCGTTGCTATTTCAGTGACTGAATTGGGTACAGATCTCTTGCAGTTCTGAGTATTGTGTAACCAAATCCGCCAGGAGATAGATTAGGGACTTTCACCATCCCCTGTTGATTTTAACGAAAGCCATAAAAAGCAGAACTGTGTCTGTGGTGATATTTTTATGAGACCTTCCAATCAGACGTGGTTGCAGGGGTCTGTCTGGAATACAGTGAAATACTGACTTTATTCTTACACTGCGGGGTAAGAACTTCACTATCTGAGGACCGGGTAATTGTGTGAACAGATAGTCCCTGTTGGTATTAAGCATACCAGAAGGTGGAACCCAGGAATAGTATCACCAGTATGGCTAAAAGGGTGCATTAATTGTAGGTGGTAAGTGTGTTGAATTGTGATTCAGTTACTGTACTACAAAGGCTTGTGCTCTACAAAAAAGGGCCTGGTAAAGAGTAGGAATAAGGGCATTTATTTTCAAAAAAAAAAATTCTGCTATTATATTGTTGATAGTTGGTTGTGGTATTGCCTTAAGAGCAATTGAAAGAACCTTGCGTGATGTATGTGTGTTTAAATATAGAAGCGACCAAGGTTGGGGCTATATGTCTGAGATCTGAATAAACCCAAACCTCAGACTAAACCTCATGCCTCACTCCAGTAGAACACCTGCAGTTTTACTTTCAGATTGCATCGCAGGTGGAAGTGGTCAGGTACTCAATGGTCTGATCGCACAGTGTCAGATACAGTCTAAACTAGTATGAAAATATGTCTGGTTGCTTAGAATACTCATCAGACTAAAAACAAACTAATCTCACTGGGATTGGATATAGAGATTGAGTGACATATAAGAAGTGTAACATTATTGTCACTAATAATCTACAGTCAAATGAGAGCTAGAGGGTCTGTGAGATGTCTGATAAAATGGAATAACAAAACACAGGATAAACTAGCTTTCCCCCTAACAGGCACCTTCGATAAACATGTTTTGAATAAATTAAAGAATTTTCAGTATTTTAAAAAAGGTTTTCTAAATTTCATTTCATCTTCATGTTATTGTAATGTAAGGATAGCTATCTTGATTATTTTTCATTGTAAAAATGTATTGTCTTGTCTTCCTCTAACCAATTGTTTCCTTCATAAATTGGGTTTCTAATTGCAAAACACATACAGCAGCTGTTTAACTCAAGCTCCCCTTCTGAATTGCCACATAAACATGGAACAGTCACTGACACATGGGCAGCATAGTGGCTCAGTGGTTAGCACTCCTGCCTCACAGCACTGGGGTTATGAGTTCAATTTCCAACCATGGCCTTATCTGTGTGGAGTTTGTAGGTTCCCCCCGTGTTTGCATGGGTTTCCTCCGGGTGCTCCGGTTTCCTCACACACTCCAAAAACATACATATTGGTAGGTTAATTGGCTGCTATCAAAATTGACCCTAGTCTCTCTTCTCTGTCTGTCTGTCTGTCTGTGTGTATGTAAGTTAGGGAATTTAGACTGTAAGCTCCAATGGGGCAGGGACTGATGTGAGGGAGTTCTCTGTACAGCGCTGCGGAATCAGTGGCGCTATATAAATAAATGGTGATGGTGAGGATGATGACACAGTTTAGTTAGTGACAGTGAGACACAGAGTTTTGCAGGATCACTCTCTCTGAAGAATTTGAGAGTTTCACAGACAGTAAAATTTCTGTCTGAGGTTTGAACGGAAGTAGTACTGTGCCCTGATATTGCAATTGAGATAGGTAACTGGTAAAATGTGTTATTTGGTTTTTGCTTTGCTTGTATGACATGTTGACAAGATTATTCTTGTTATTAATATTTTCTATAAAAATTGCAGTCTCGTTCATTTGAACAAACTGTGTGTTACACTCCAGTGGTTATATTTCTGTTCCTGAACATATATATGTGATTATAAATGATGAAGAAAATGTTAGATTAATGGAAGCCTTTCTTTTAACATACAATACGCTTTAGAATTGCAAGGAATCATGAAAAAATCCAAGATATGCTCAAGCGACATGTGCAACCAAACAATGAGTCCTTGTGAGAATGATCAGATCTTTTACTGATTCCACAGTCACAGTACGAACATATGTCAAAATGTAGTGTTCTCAGTTTTTAACTATTAGTAAAGTACTAAAAGGATAATGTTTCTTTTTAAAATATGACTTTTTAATTACCCTATTTATAAACCAACTATATGATTGTAAAATAAACAAAAGGAACAGAAGGTCAGGGCAGGATGCTGGAGTGGTGAGGGATGATAGCATGATGGGTCCCACTTGTGTCTTGTGTTGATTGTTGATATTGAGGAGCCTGTAATGAATTTGTTTGTAAATGGCACAATACCTTGCTTGAATGACATAGTACACAACATTTGACCACATCAGACCTTACTTAATAGCAATTACCCTTACTTGCACCTAGCAATCTTATCATTCAAGAGATTGGTAGTGATGAGGATGGATTGTGAGAGAAGTGTGGGCAATGAAAGCTAAATGAAAATAAAAGATAGATACCTGAGGCTAATATAATGCTAATATATAACAATATTTTATATTGCACTCTTATTCAAATGTACTGCAGACAGGATGAACTTATGAACGATGAACTTCTAACCGATGATGTCTCTTCTGTGAGTTAAATTATGTCAGACATATGCTTCTTCCTGTTGTATGACTGTATGTATTGTGATGTAATTCATGCTTGAAGGGAGAAATCTGATCATGAAGGGCTGAACAATTAACTACCTCAAAGAGGCCTTATGTATAAGCCATATTAGTTTGAATAAGGTAACATTATAGGAAGTTCATGGTAATTTTGTTTGTAATCTATAGATATGATGTTTAGAATACTTAACAGTTGTTGTGTCCAGAAATATGTAATTCTGTATAAGCAATAAAAGTCAAACAGTTTGCTATAGTAGGATTAATGTGTCAGGGGCACAAGCTCATTCATTCATTCGATATTGTACTAATGTATGCTTTGTTCACTGTGGAAATTGATTATAACTAGTAAAGCTTGGATAAGTGTCAGGCAATAGGCTATATAAACTGAAGGCACAAGAAGGAAACTTTCCTAGCAGCAGTTCAAATTGGATCGCGCACTAGTTTAAGAAACCTCTACATAATTTGGGGTTCCCATCAAACATTGAAGGGTGATGAATCCACAACTGCGAAGTAGAGGTAGCGGCTGCAACAGAGACACTCTCAGCAGACATAACTGAAGAACGTGGAGGTACTAGGGTATTCTGTATAAAATCCAGCCGAACAGATAATCACTGAAAAAACTGCATGAGGCATTCCTGATTTGCCTCTTGCTTCTCTACTCTCCCCAGCAGATGTTGTAATAAATCCTTTAGAGAAGGATCTCCTGCTGGCTCCATGTCAGTACAAACTGTTACAACTCTGAAAGGCACCTGTGGCAATCCCAATTAGCACTAGCAGACCAGAGGCACAGAGTCTAACGGATTCCCCAATATTCACCAAGAACCGCCACAAGGTAGGAAGGACTTTGCTGCCAGGAACCCACAGGTCGCATTCCTCTGAACTGCCTCAAGATGTAACACCAGGCCCTAAGAGGAATGATTAAAAATTCCTGGAGTAAATCTGAGATTGCTACTAGGAGTGAAATCAGGAACGCACAATAACCGACACAGGAAGGTCAGACCAGTGTCGGACTGGGACATGAAGGGCCCACCAGGGGATGCAATGGTAGGGGCCCACCAGATGGGGTGTGGCCAGCCATCTGAGTGTGTGACTAGTAAGCCAGCCCACAGAGAACAGGACTAGCGCCATATTGTAGCATATTGTGTATCTGATAAGTTTGCCAGAGCAGCATATGACCACCTCACCGCACTGTTGCATCTTTCCCTGACATCATGAACTGCAAACTGCCAGTCAAATCTTTCTCTTTTAATATATAAAAATGTGTACTGTGTGTTTCAAAAAATGCATTAAAAATAATTCTTATAATAAATGGCTATCCAGTGCAATCACTACAAAGGTGAAATGCTTCAAGCATCTGCAAGAAAACACTTCTTTTGTAACAATTGTGTATGAGCCCTAAATGTGCCCAGTGATTGTTGGTGATTTAAATTAATAACAGTGCAGGGAGGGTGGGCAGGCAATGGTAAAAGAGAAGGGGAGAGGAGAGCTATTCCAAGAGTGGGCTGGTGATATACTAAGTGCAAAGGAGGCAGGATTAATGTTATTTGGCCTAATTTATTAGTGAACTTATCTGCCGTTTTTTTGCGGAAAAAACCCCCCACTATGCATGCCCGGAAACGGTAGATAAGTACGCAAAATAACGAGTTAAGTAAGAACTATTACTTAATAAAATAACAAACTCGTACTCAACACCACTTACGAAACCCTGTGTCTTTTGAAGAAAAAAAGGAGAATGGGATTGGTGGTGACTGCTGTGACTTAATAAAAATGGACGTCTACTTCAGGATACATAAGAAAAATACTAAGTTGTACGCAGGGTTTTCATTAAATCTATGTGTAACATTTAGACAAGCTCATGTCTAACTCCTACAGCTCAGTGCAGAATAAGAAGACACCATAAAAACCATACACTTCTCTCATAACAATACATTATTAAAACATGTTTTTAGTTTATTACAAATCAAAAAATTTTAAAAAATATTTTTTTAAAAAAAACAAGGTGGATGCACATGTTCAAATCTTTGAATATTAAAAATGTATTTTTGACCTGTTTGGTGTTCCATGAGCGAAATTCTTTTTTTTTTTTTTTTTTGTGCCAAAACTGTTTTGAATATTTTAGGAGCCATGCTTCTCTAGTTGAAAATGTTGTTATGTGCATGTGGAATACTTTTTTGCATACTTCATTTCATTTAACTTTTGGAGTGACTTGCCTGTGTATCTCTTATCTATTTAGATATTGGTAATTTTTTTTCATGACCTTCACCTTGGTAAGTTGCTTTTGCGTCTGTTGTAACTTCACTCTTTATTTTATTTTTTTTTGGGGGGGGGGGGGAATTTGCCACCCATTTTTTATTTTGAAAAAGGTATGTTTAGTCTAATGTTTTATGTTTTCTTAGGTGGGATGAAGGTAACATGACAATACATGAGATATATGTAAGTAATTTATCAATGGTGCACTACAGGTCCCAGGATGGCCAGGGTGCCATTAATTGGAATGGACTTTTGAAGGAAAACGGAGCACCCGGATAAAACACATGCAAACATGGGGAGAACATACAAAGTCCACAAAGATAAAACCATGGACAGGAATCAAACACATGACCCCAGTGCAGGGAGGTGGAAGTGCTAACCACTAAGGCAACATGCTGATATTAACTCCCATACATTTTTAGTGCTAAGGAACTTTGTGAGGAGGGTAGCAGGTATCCCCAAACTTGAACATGCTCCCCTATGAGTGTCATGAATGAGGTGTCACATTAATAAAGAGCAAAATGTTATATAAAATCGGTGAAAATCAACGGGTTGACAAGACCGCAGGTTAATACATTTACCCCCTTGTGTACATCCAATAGCACTAGACACTTCCTCTATTGTAGAACTGTATAAAGACAAGCAACCTGTGGCTGTCTTGTAATGATGGAACTACAAGATTCAGTGTGCATGAAGTAGTTGCATGGCAGCTGCATAGCAAGAGGTTACAAGACAGTGAAAATCTGGTCAGAAAGATAGAGTAATAACCGGTAATCATGTGTAGGGATTAATACACTGAAAATACCAATATACATCTTTTAGTATTAGTAAAATGGCCTTCAGATATAATTAAATAGTAATAGTAGTAGAATAGTTAGCGGTGTGTTCTATACAAAAAGTTATGTTTTCTCTATTTTGGTGTCCCAACAAGATTCTAACTTTATTCACGTATAAAATCTGGCTACAACGTGAAAATTATTGTGCTTAAATTAATTTGCAACAGTTATGTTAAAGTTTCGTTAGTTTCTTCAGCTGGCTTGATTAAAGCACTGTCCAACCATGTGCATATCAAATAGTATGTTCTCGGAAGATGAACGCATTTTTCAAACAACATAACTCCAGACATTTTACTCACTTCCATGTCATGCAGGAGTGAAGCTTTCCCAGGAGACCACTTTGGCTCAGCAAAAAGATTCCGTAGGCTGTAGGAACACGCTCTACTCTAATATGTTATTTATTCAAATCATTAAATCAACATTAGTCGCAATTCAGGAAGGCAGTTATTTCTTACAACAGTATAGTTATTCTAGACATATGTACACAGAGGAAAAGGGGCTGCATGAAAAATGGAGGTTCAGTTCGATATTAAAATTCCTGCCTTTCTAGGCTACAGTTGCTCTACTTCCACTCTTTCATTGCAAAATAATATTATTAATTATTATTATTATTATTATTATTATACGGCAATTAAAAAAAGATATTGAATAACAAACCAGTGATTAAAACTTAAGAAAAAAAATAGAAATGTGGTCAGATGATGAAAAAAGCATCAGTCTGCGGGACCACTAAGTGGACTTTCCATACCGGTAACCAGGTAAGACTGGTGCAAAACAAACTTGTGAATCATCCAAAGTAATGACTGACTTACAAATGGTCTGGTTTAAAGTAGTTCCATTCCTGTCTTGAAAAATAAATGCCATAGGGCTATTTTTTGCTGATTAACTCCTTTATTTATTTTTACATCAGCACAATACCACTTCTAAATACCCATGGATGTATGAGTTACATCATGCAAGCAGCAATCTATCACAGACAATGCATACATAGATTTCAGCCACAATTACCTGTGATCAAAGTCATAAGTCTCCATGTCACCCACGTTGGAAGTGAAGCAAAAGAAAAAGGAACCTACAAAAACACATACACCAAAATACACATACATATCATTATGGCCCACAAATATTCACAAAACCTCTAACATAGGGTCATATATTTTGGATAAATATAAGAGGCCACAGAATAAATCTAGGTGTATAATTTGGGTAAAATAGCAAAGGGCAGGACCATGATTTGTAAGCTTGGGAGCAGGGCCTTTGTCTGTTTTTCCCAGTTTGTTTATTAGTTTACTATGCTTGTCCCCAATTGTAAAGCACTACGGAATATGTTGGCGCTATATAAATAAATGATGATGATTTAGTGTTATTTTCTTATTTATAACTTTGCATGCTTCAGGTTTAAACCTGGGATATGTTGCATTTATGAACTCTACACACTTTAAACTTACATATTTAGTTGGCATTTTGTGTATTACATAGTGGATTTAAATGCAAACAAGGAAAGTAGTGCTAAGAAGAGATAGGGTACCCCAATCTCCATCTGCTGAAAAGATCATGACTCTGTAAACTCTATGCAGATTCTGATCGTGAGTGTAAACACACTGGAGAATTGGAAGGACATTGTTACATCTTTGAACAACATTTTTAGTGTGGTTTAAAAATCAAATGAAACAATACGATGTGCTTTGGAACAATAATTGCTCATCGCAGTGTACACTCTAATGCAATATCCGGTCGAACAGTCATTTATCGTGTGATTGGTGGCGGTGGTTTAGTGGTTAGCACTTCTCTCTCACAGCACTGGGGTCATGGGATTAATTCCCGACCATGGCCTTATCTGTGTGGAGTTTGTATGTTCTCCCCGTGTTTGCGTGGGTTTCCACCGGGCGCTCCGGTTTCCTCTCACACTCCAAAAACATACTAGTAGGTTAATTGGCTGCTATCAAATTGACCCTTGTCTTTCTCTCTCTCTCTCTGTTTATCTGTGTTAGGGAATTTAGACTGTAAGCTCCAATGGGGCAGAGTGAGTTCTCTGTACAGCGCTGCGGAATTAGTGCCCGCTATATAAATAGATTTTAATGATATCACTATTAAACATGATCTAACAATGCTGAGACTGAGGGGACACCTGGAATTAGTGCCCCCTGCACTGATATGTGGCCTGATTCAAGTCCAGACGTACATCCATTTGCTTTGTGTATCTTGTGTGATATTGCATTACGACTTGAGAGGTAGAATGTGGGAGGGAAGAGGCTGACTAACATAACCCATGGACAGAAAGGGCCTGTGCTTATCGTAAGTACACTTCAGGCATATATTTACGACTTCTACAAGGCTGGTGTAAATGACATATTATAGTAAGTTTCATGTATGTGTCTCGGTAACCATCACAACTGCATTGAAGTGTTATCGGGTATTTTAAAGTGATTTATTCAAATGTCAAATATATGGATTATAGTGAAAAAATACAGGTTTTTTTAATTTGTTATTATGTTATTACCAGTTATTTTAATTTAATAAAATAATTATTTTAATATGTGTATTCATTGTAAATATGCTTGTAGTATGCGCCTAAAAAATATTTATACAAATCTTATTGAAACACCCTCCTTAATAACTTTTTGTTCACAAACCTCTATATTTCTTTAGGCTATAATTGCACCCATCTATAGGTTCAATATACCATCAGGGAAAATCTAATATATTTAATGATAAGATTTGACATATAAAAATAATAATTATAGAGGTGACAATTACTGTCTTTGAATAAATTTTGAAATGTCTCTGTGACCTGTTTCCTTTTGGGACAGGACCACCACATGTCTGTTAAACTGCAGGATTTGTTTCACCGAAAGGTCAGGTTAGATAAGATATCATGTGTAGATGAGTAAGTGCTTGTTACAGAAATGATACATTTATAGAACATTACTTATGTCAAGAAGAATCTGTAGCCACTGGCAATCACTAAATCATAGGCCCAGTACGTCTTACCTTACCTCAAAATATTGACAGATTAACAGATTCAGCTATCTGAATCATTATGAATGTCCATGTTCAATCTAATTTTTTGCCTTGTTCTTCCCTGAATTTTAAATGAATATTTTGTTGTATGGTAGGTGTCCTCAAAAAATATTTTGGATAATGATGCACCAAATTAGTATGAGGTAAATAGTTATTCAGTTTGCGTAAGTGTGGGGAACATGTTTTATTTTGTCACACTTTGCCTAGCGCTTGACATTAAATATAAGCAGGATTCAAAATTGCATAAAAAATATTTCTGTTATGTGTACAAATATAATCCCATAGATTCAGAATAAGCAAAATGTCTAATTTGCCACTGAATTGCCTTATCCTTTTAATTAAAGCAAAGCCATTGAATAAGATATACCACAGTAGATTACATTTCTAAAAAGCCCATGCTTATCCTGTTGCACAATGAGTCTCAATAGGAATATGATGGAACAAGTGATGTGGTAACTTCTCGCCACTTTTACACGTTACCACATTTGCGTGACATGCAATCACTAGTCTCAAGGGCACACAGGTAAAATTATTTATAAGCAATTCAGATTGATTGATTTGACCAATATTTCATCCCCCACTAATAGTGTGTAGTGTAGTGTTAGTATCCCCAAACCACAATAATAGTGCGTAGTGTAGTTTTTGTACTCCCACACCCCAATAATAGTGTGTAGTGCAGTTTTTCTACTCCCCACCACAATAATAGTGTGTAGTGTAGTGTTTGTACCCCCACACCCCAATAATAGCGTGTAGTGTAGTTTTTGTACTCCCCACCACAATAATAGTGTGTAGTGTAGTGTTAGTACCCCCACACCCCAATAATAGTGTGCAGTGTAATTTTTGTACTCCCCACCACAATAGTAGTGTGTAGTGTAGTTTTTGTACCCCCACACCCCAATAATAGTGTGTAGTGTAGTTTTTGTACTCCCCACCCCAATAATAGTGTGCAGTGTAGTGTCAGTACTCCCCCACCACAATAATAGTGTGCAGTGTAGTGTTAGCACTCCCCCACCACAATAATAGTGTGCAGTGTAGTGTCAGTACTCCCCCACCCCAATAATAGTGTGCAGTGTAGTGTCAGTACTCCCCCACCACAATAATAGTGTGCAGTGTAGTGTTAGCACTCCCCCACCACAATAATAGTGTGCAGTGTAGTGTTAGCACGCCCCCACCACAATAATAGTGTGCAGTGTAGTGTTAGCACTCCCCCACCACAATAATAGTGTGCAGTGTAGTGTTAGCACTCCCCCACCACAATAATAGTGTGCAGTGTAGTGTTAGTACTCCCCCACCACAATAATAGTGTGCAATGTAGTGTTAGTACTCCCCCACCACAATAATAGTGTGCAGTGTAGTGTTAGTACTCCCCCACCACAATAATAGTGTGCAATGTAGTGTTAGTACTCCCCCACCACAATAATAGTGCGCAGTGCAGTGTTAGCACTCCCCCACCACAATAATAGTGTGCAGTGTAGTGTTAGTACTCCCCCACCACAATAATAGTGTGCAATGTAGTGTTAGTACTCCCCCACCACAATAATAGTGCGCAGTGCAGTGTTAGCACTCCCCCACCACAATAATAGTGCGCAGTGCAGTGTTAGCACTCCCCCACCACGATAATAGAGTGTAGTCTGTTTGTACTACCCCAAATAATAGTGTATAGTGTATAGCAATTGTACTCCGCTGCCCTTCCACTCCCGAATTCTATGAGAGCGGCTCTGCAGAAATGTGTTAACTTGCTATCTAGCTCCTGGCTGGTTTTATTATGGGAATTTGTTTTTGTATGACTTTTTTGCTACAGTAATACAGCACTGGAGCTCTATAGATATGTTGTTTTTCTAATATTGCACCGAATATTGAATGTATGTCAAAATAGCAAAATGAACATCAGCTAAAGTTTCTGCTTAGTGCATTTATATTACAATTATGTTTGGCTATGCTTATGTGATTGTTTATTAAAAGTGTATTGTTATTGTCTCTCTAAAATGCTGTAAATACACTACCCAGTTTTGAATTTTTAATATATATATTTTTCCCCCTAAAATCTTTTGGAAATGAAACATGCTAGCATTTCTATCAGTAATTCTTTTTTAGATTGTCTCTGATTAAAATATCCATGCAAACCTTGTATAATCTTTATTTTACAAATCTATTTATATGTGTTTTTGTGATGACATACCTATGTCAACTTGTAATTATCAATCTTAGTTTTAAAAGTTATCATGTTGTCCAAACCACCCCTATGGTATCTGCAAATTGCCATCTTTTCACGCTATCTTAATCATAAAATTTTGGATCACTACCACACCGCCTTTATCCACATTATTTTAACACAACGTATTTGCATATTACAGTGGAGTACACCATAATAAAAGGGCTGCTTAGCCTCGCCCCCATCTCTTGGTGAATGCTCCAGAGTCGGTTCATTAATTTTTTCCTTAGGGTATATTAAGGTAAGGAGAACAGGCATGATTACCTTGACAAAGGTTTCAACAGAGACTGAAACGTTGATCATCTGTTTATTTCACTAGATGGAATAAAATCATCACGTGTGTTAATTTAGTGGGCTCTTTCTCTCTTTCAATCTGTCTTTTACCAGTGGATATTAGTGTTGGTTTCTACTATTGCACCCCAGTTCTACACTTTGTTTACTGGTGTCTACACAAAAATGTTCACCACCACGCTTTCTATCTAATAGCGGATAGCATCTAATTAATAAGGTGTGGATAATAGCTCACACAAAATGACTGCCACCAAATCTTTTCTATGTACTTCTCAAAAGTGGCAGATAGTGTGCATTAAATATATACAAACTTGACAAGCGGATTTTTGATAACAAATTCTGGATAGTCATATTGACTGATCCTGTTCCCATAATTATTTTTCCCTAGGTGTCAAACTATATTTAAATAGGCACCAGTTACTGGCTACAAAATGGGGCATTTCGGCCGCACACTTGTATTTTACCATTGCATTAATGGAAATAGACCGTTTCCAATTACCGGACAACAGCTAGCATGCCATGGATATTTTAAAAATCTAGAAAACCTTATTCAATTTGTTGTTGATGTAGATTAACTTATCTGTGGAATATTAAAATTGGTTTAAATTTCTACACTATACAGATATTCTTTCAATATTCTTTATATTGCCAAATCCAAGGGTCACTACTCCATACTCATCCTCCTTGACCTCTCAGCGGCCTTCGACACCGTAGACCACCCCCTCCTACTGCAAACTCTTCTCTCACTCGGCCTCTCTGGCTCTGTCCATGCCTGGTTCACCTCATACCTTGCTAATCGCTCCTTCTCCGTATCCACGTCTGGTTCTTCCTCCACCCCCTCCCCTCTCCCTGTTGGAGTCCCTCAGGGCTCTGTTCTTGGCCCTTTACTCTTTTCGCTCTATACTTCCTCCCTTGGGGCTCTCATCTCCTCTTTCGGTCTTCAGTATCACCTATATGCTGATAATATTCAACTCTACATCTCTTCTCCTGATCTTTCCTCCTCCCTCCTCTCTCGTGTAACTGACTGCCTCTCAGCCATCTCATCCTGGATGTCCTCTCGCTTTCTTAAAATTAACATCTCCAAAACCGAACTCACTGTCTTTCCCCCACCCAGGCTCCCTTCCCACCATGACCTATCTATCGTTGTTAACAACTCCACTATCTCCTCTGTCACCCAACTCCGCTGCCTAGGTATCACTCTCGACTCCTCTCTCTCTTTTGCCCTCCACATTCAATCCCTTGCACAAGCCTGTCGCTTCCAACTCCGTAACATTGCCCGCATCCGTCCCTTCCTCTCTCAAGATGCCACCAAAACTATCATCCATGCTCTCATCATCTCCCGTCTCGACTACTGCAACCTCCTCCTTACTGGCCTCCCCTGCTCCCACCTTGCCCCCCTCCGCTATATACTCAATGCGGCTGCGAGACTCATCTTCCTCTCACGCCGCTCCTCCTCTGCCTCCTCTCTCTGTCTTTCCTTACACTGGCTCCCCTTCCCCTACAGAATCCTTTTCAAACTCCTCACCACCACTTACAAGGCTCTCTCTCAGTCTACTGCCCCTTACATCTCTAACCTCCTCTCCATTCACACTCCCGCCCGCTCCCTGCGCTCAGCCAATGATCGCCGCCTCTCCTCCACTCTGATCACCTCTTCCCACTCTAGAATCCAAGACTTCTCCCGTGCTGCCCCCCTTCACTGGAACGACCTCCCTCGCTCCATTCGTCTCTCACCCAATCTGTGCTCCTTCAAGCGGGCTCTTAAACCTCACCTGTTCCTTAAGGCCTATATAACCATCCACTTAACCTCTCATCTCTTCTGGTTCTCCACTGCCCCCTTTCTCTCTCCCCGTTGCTTCACTGGCTCCCTTTTGTACCTGATTCTGTTTACCCTCCCTTAGGATGTAAGCTCGTATGAGCAGGGCCCATCTTCCCTCCTGTCTCCATACCTGTTCTTTCGCTCCGTCTCTACTGTATCTGCCTACCTGGAGTTTCTGAAGTACTGGTACTTTGTGTTTATTGTTCTGTACTGTCTTACCCTGTATAGTCTACTGTTTGTACCATGTACGGCGCTGCGGAAACCTTGTGGCGCCTTACAAATAAACAATAATAATAATATATTGCCATGGATATCTTGCTAACCGCAAGCCAAGATTTTTAGATGACCTCAAGTGCATTACCAGCTTTGCACTTCACAATTATTTTGCAGGGAATTTCGATTGTAAGCTCCAATGGGGCAGGGACTGATGTGAATGAGTTCTCTGTACAGCTCTGTGGAATCAGTGGCGCTATATAAATAAATGGTGATGATGATGATGGTATGCATGAATTTATCTATGAGATAATAAAACTATTTTAAATTACTACACTATGAAGTTGTTTTTTGAATGTTCCATATATTGCAAGGAACAAGCCAAGAATTTTAGATGTCCACAAGTGTATTACTAGATAAGACAAATACAAAGGGAAATTGTGCTGTCACTAAATGGGTATTATGCATCACCTCATAAATTCCAAACAGCTAAAATGACACAAAGAGGGCGCATTGAAAAAGGATAATAATATACTGTATGTAAATCAGTGTTATAAATATCTTGTAATACTATTTATTGATGTTAATCTTGCTTGTCAATGAATAATAAAATATGAATGAAGTGTATAAAAATTAGAGATGGTCACTGACCCCCGTGTTTTGGTTTTGGATTCGGTTTTGGATCTGGATTACCGTCGTGTTTTGGTTTTGGTTTTGGTTTTGCAAAACCGCCATTGCGTGTTTTGGTTTTGGTTTTGTTTGGTTTTGTTTTGCTATTTTTTGGGAAAATCCATGTTTTTGGGCCTAAATTAACCCAATTTAGTGCTCCAACTGTTTTAGAGACAAGTAATCTAATTGTTGAGGTAATAAATCATCCAAAAAAACAGTTTAATTCTTCGTTGGTAGGCCTATTCTACACACAAAACAGATTGTCTTCCTCTCCATCTATGCATATTGGCAATGCAGCCATCGTCTTTGAATGTATATTACACCCTACACTTATAGTTAAATATGTAAAGAAATGGAAAAAGCCAGTTTGGTTTCTGTCTCTCAAGGCCCCCCTCCACTTGTATAAAATACCAAAAAATTCAGCCATTATAGACTGTACAATATTAATTGACATGGAGAAAGCCAGTTTGGTTTCTGTCTCTCAAGGCCCCCCTCCACTTGTATAAAATACCAAAAAATTCAGCCATTATAGACTGTACAATATTAATTGACATGGAGAAAGCCAGTTTGGTTTCTGTCTCTCAAGGCCCCCCTCCACTTGTATAAAATACCAAAAAATTCAGCCATTATAGACTGTACAATATTAATTGACATGGAGAAAGCCAGTTTGGTTTCTGTCTCTCTAGGCCCCCCTCCACTTGTATAAAATACTAAAAAATTCAGCCATTATAGACTGTACAATATTAATTGACATGGAGAAAGACAGTTTGGGGTCACTCTGTCTCTCTAGGCCCCCCTCCACTTGTATATAATACCAAAAAATTCAGCCATTATAGACTGTACAATATTAATTGACATGGAAAAAGCCAGTTTGGTTTCTGTCTCTCTAGGCCCCCCTCCACTTGTATAAAATACCCAAAAATTCAGCCATTATAGACTGTACAATATTATGAAAAATGGACAAAGCCAGTTTAGGGTCACTCTGTCTATGACACCCTACCCTTAAGGATAAATTGCCCTAACAGCAGCCTTTCAAGATGGTATGTGATATGGAAATGCCACAAGTCCCTTTCCTCTTTGGGGGTAGATTGCACCCTACACTTACATAGAAAGTTTTAAAAAGATGTTATCGGCATCATCTTCAGCTTAATCCTCACCCTCATCAGTGTGTACGTCATCATCACAGACTATCAATTCATCGCCGCTTGAATCCGCCATTAGAGAACAGTCAGTGCTTGGATGTCTTGGATGGTGAAGGCCTTCCTCGTGGAAGATGTAGTTCATTTTTATAAACATCATTTTCTCCACATTTTTGGGAAGTAACCTTCTACGGCGATCACTGACTAAGTTCCCTGCTGTGCTGAACACTCGTTCAGAGTACACACTGGAGGGTGGGCAGCTTAGGTATTGCAAAGCAAGTTTGTACATGGGTTTCCAAATGGCCTGCTTTTCTTCCCAGTAAGGAAAGGGACTGTCTGACATTTCCATATCAACTACCTCTTGAAAGTAATCCTCCACCATCCTTTGCATGTTTATACTCATATTGGATGGAGTTATGGGCAAAGTGACACATTTTTTTGAAAAATCTTTCAAACCAGCCCAGATGTTAAATTGTTCTCGTCTGCCCCCTGTGTCTTCCTTGCTTCTTTTTTGGAAATTTAATTTTTTACGAGCAACAGCTTGAGAAAGTGAAGGAGGACACGTCGTCAAGCCGAGGCCCAGTTCAGCTGCCAACTTGCTGAGCAATAGCTCCTTGCAAAAGTTCACATCTCGCTCATTTACAAGTAAAGACTCAATGTAGGTTTTAAACCTTGGATCAAGCACAGTGGCCAAAACGTACTGATCCGAGTTCAAGATCTTAATAACTCGAGGATCATTGTGAAGCGAATTAAGTACTTGATCGACAAGGCCAACATACTTTGCTGAATTGCTTGCTTTCAGCTCCTCCTTCATTTTCTCAAGCTGCTTTTCCAATAGTCTAATTAAAGGAATGACTTGGCTCAAACTAGCAGAGTCAGCACTGACCTCACATGTCACAACTTCAAATGGTTTCAGCACCTTGCACAGCACTGAAAGGATTCCCCACTGTGCAAGAGTGAAATACATCCCCCCTCCTTTCCCAATGTCATGACTTGTGCAATATGCTTGGATGGCTTTGCGCTGTTCATCCATCCTCTGAAGCATGTACAGGGTGGAATTCCACCGAGTTACCACCTCTTGCTTAAGTTGGTGGCAGGGCAAGTTAAACTGCTCTTGGAGCTGCTGTAATCTCCTACATGCTGTGGCTGAATGCCTGAAATGGCCTGAAATTTTACGGGCCACCGAAAGCATCTCCTGCACCTCACGGTTATTTCGTAGGAAGCTCTGCACCACCAAGTTGATGGTGTGAGCAAAACAGGGAATATGTTGGAAATCACCCAGCTGTAATGCTCGCACTATATTGTTGGCGTTATCTGAAATGACATACCCTGGGGAGAGTCCGAGTGGTATAAGCCATGCATCAATCACATCTCTCAGTTTGCGTAACAAATTGTCAGCCGTATGCCTGTTAGTGAAGCCGGTGATACAAAGAGTGGCCTGCCTGTGACAAATGTTACGTAGTGGTGTACATGCTGCTGCTGTTCCTGCTGGTGAAGGTGAATGACCAACCCAGTGGGCTGTCACAGTCATATAGTCTTTGGTTTGGCCACTTCCACTTGTCCACATATCTGTGGTTAAGTGAACAGTGGGCAGAATGGCATTTTTCAGCGCAATCTCTACATTTTTACACACTTTTTGGTATAGTTGTGGAATAGCTTTACGGGAGAAATGGTGTCGCGATGGAATTCTGTAACGCGGACACAAAACCTCAATTAACTGTGAAAAACCAGCTGCGTTTATTGTGGAGATTGGACGCAGATCTAACACTAACATTGCAGCCATGGCGTCTGTGATTCGCTTGGCGACTGGGTGACTGCTGTCATATTTGCTTCCCCTCGCAAATGATTGTTTCACAGTTAATTGCTGAAATGTAGGACTGCTCATTTTATTCACCTGCCTCTGGGATGACGATTCACCCCCAGCAGCAGCAACAGCAGCAGCAGGACTAACGCTTTCTTCAGAGGAATCAATAATAGTGCCGGAGTCATCCAGCCTTAAGTGGGATGCCGGGCTAACTCCGAGCGCTACTGAGGATATTGATGAGGATGGTGTGGTGGGTGTATTTTGTAGCCGTCGGTATGTCTTAGCTGATGAGGGAGTGCTTGTATTCTTTTGGGAAGAACTTTCAGCTTTTCCCAACACTTTGCCATGAACTCTCGTTAAATGGCGTAACATAGACGAGGTTCCAAGATGGTTAAGGTCCCTCCCTCGACTGACTGTGGCTTCACATACACTACAAATGGCTATACAATTGTTGTCTGGATTTGGGTAGAAATAATTCCACACATAAGAAGTGGATTTTTTTGTTTTATGCCCAGGCATGACAATGGCCTTTTTCTTGTCACGTGCCAGAACTGCTGCCACTGGTGCAGGACTTACACAAACAACCTCATCCTCATCAACATCCTCATTAGCGCCCTCGTCGCCTACACAAATCTCCCCCTCATCCTCTTCTAATTCCAAAGTGGCATCCTCAATTTGGGTATCACCGGCTACACTCGGGCTATTAAGGCACACATCAGCAGAATGCTCACGATTAGACATCCCACTGTTGGATGGACTCTCCACAGGGATTGTTGTCATTTGTGAATCAGAGCAAATATTCTCCTGTAATGCCTCACTGTTATCTTGCAGCTCGGCTTTGACGCGTAACAGTAGTTGTGCACCAATTGTAGGCTGGGAACTTTTTGGGATCTGCCACTAATAGCCAAAGGTGAAGGCCTCATTCTCTCTTTGCCACTGCGTGTGTAGAATGGCATGCTTGCAATTTTTTTTTTATCGTCACTTAACTTTTGCTCAGTTACACTTCTTTTTCGCTTCAATACAGTAAAAAATTTTTGGGTTTTTGTTTTTTGCACTAATTTGAAAACACTCTGTTGTTTGACATCGCCTTGGCCAGATGACGTACTGGGAACACTAACATCAGGACTGGTGACAGAACCTGGTTGCTCATTTAGATCATATGTGGACTGCTTTGAATCCATTCTGAGCGCAAACCACTGGGGAGTGCTAAAAATTATTTAGTAGATTCTGCTGACAGTTATGACTTTTGACAGCCAGAAATATTAATGCACAATTAGGGAGGACACCCCAAAAACACTGAGGAGTGCTAAAAATTATTTAGTAGATACTGCTGACAGATATGACTTTTGACAGCCAGAAATATTAATGCACAATTAGGGAGGACACCCCAAAAACACTGAGGAGTGCTAAAAATTATTTAGTAGATACTGCTGACAGATATGACTTTTGACAGCCAGAAATATTAATGCACAATTAGGGAGGACACCCCAAAAACACTGAGGAGTGCTAAAAATTATTTAGTAGATACTGCTGACAGATATGACTTTTGACAGCCAGAAATATTAATGCACAATTAGGGAGGACACCCCAAAAACACTGAGGAGTGCTAAAAATTATTTAGTAGATACTGCTGACAGATATGACTTTTGACAGCCAGAAATATTAATGCACAATTAGGGAGGACACCCCAAAAACACTGAGGAGTGCTAAAAATTATTTAGTAGATACTGCTGACAGATATGACTTTTGACAGCCAGAAATATTAATGCACAATTAGGGAGGACACCCCAAAAACACTGAGGAGTGCTAAAAATTATTTAGTAGATACTGCTGACAGATATGACTTTTGACAGCCAGAAATATTAATGCACAATTAGGGAGGACACCCCAAAAACACTGAGGAGTGCTAAAAATTATTTAGTAGATACTGCTGACAGATATGACTTTTGACAGCCAGAAATATTAATGCACAACTAGGGAGGACACCCCAAAAACACTGAGGAGTGCTAAAAATTATTTAGTAGATACTGCTGACAGATATGACTTTTGACAGCCAGAAATATTAATGCACAATTAGGGAGGACACCCCAAAAACACTGAGGAGTGCTAAAAATTATTTAGTAGATACTGCTGACAGATATGACTTTTGACAGCCAGAAATATTAATGCACAATTAGGGAGGACACCCCAAAAGCACTGAGGTGTGCTACAAATTATTTAGTAGATACTGCTGACAGATATGACTTTTGACAGCCAGAAATATTAATGCACAATTAGGGAGGACACCCCAAAAGCACTGAGGAGTGCTACAAATTATTTAGTAGATACTGCTGACAGATATGACTTTTGACAGCCAGAAATATTAATGCACAATTAGGGAGGACACCCCAAAAGCACTGAGGTGTGCTACAAATTATTTAGTAGATACTGCTGACAGATATGACTTTTGACAGCCAGAAATATTAATGCACAATTATGGGGGACACCCCAAAAGCGCTGGGGAGTGCCAAATATGAAGAAAAAATAATAAACCTCTATCCTCCTCTCTGCACTAGCGATTTTGGTTAGAGCAATTGCAAGAACAATATTGTATTCTCTGTCCCTGCTCTAATTAGCCTATGACTACACCCTGCTCTCTCCCTCTGTCAAATGGCGATGGATTGCTGTGGAGGCGTGTATTTATAAAGTTGAAGTATCGCGAGAACCGAGTCCCGAGATCCGACAACGTCACAATGACGTTCGGCCTCGATTTGGATTCGGAATGGGCGGGAGAGTACCGAGCTGCTCAGCTCGGTACTCGGATACCCAAAGTTCGGGTGGGTTCGGTTCTCGGAGAACCGGACCCGCCCATCTCTAATAAAAATGCATTAAAGCAAATAAGTTAATAAACACACAGACACAGTGTTGCACATAGGCATAGTAATTATAGCTCTTTCCGTGATTATTTGAGCGTTTATGAAGCCATAAGAATTATGAGCACAATATAGAAACAAAAAAGAGATTTTATCCTACTCAAAATTCCTGTGCCTTCTTTGAAGATTTTGTTAAATCCAAATGGCTGTCCTGACCCGCTTGTATCTGCATCTCACCGTGTGTGGAGCGCAGAAGATGGCAATGGAAAACAGACTGTAGGGTGGCTGTAATATGTCAATTTCCAACATGTTTCATATGATCATTCAGACTTTATCAAGGATAAAATTCCATCTATATGCGGAGTTATAAAAACAGTCTCTTCTTCTGATTGGTCAAAGTAGATTTTATTGATAAAAAAGGGAAAAATTAAACACTGTAAAAGTTGGACAGTCGTGAGGAATGAACAAATCAATTCTATTATGAGTGTAATAGAACTTATTCTCCAGCACAACTATTTTTGGTATGGAGGAGAATTTTATAACCATACTATAGGAACTGCAATGGGGACTCGTTTCGTACCAAGTTATGCAAATCTTTTCATAGCCAAATGGGAGGATGAACGCATATGGACTATGATGAAAAAGTGGTAAATTCAGCACTAGAAAAATGTTAAACAAAATCGAGAGGAAGGAACTTTTAAATATAGTGAGAAATATCTACTATCAATTCCAGAAATTATTATATTATGCAATTTAATAGCAACACCAAAGCTCTGGAAGAAATTATTACTAGACACTGGCATATCCTAGAGTTGGATGAGAAGGTAAAGAAGTTTCTCTCAGAAAAAAACAGGATTATATATAAAAGAGCCAGCAATCTACGAATATGTTGACAAACAGTTTTGTACAGTTATACAAGACAAAGGCAGGCATTAAAAGCAGATCTGGATTCCACTACTGTTTGAATTGCAGGGCATGCAGAAACAACAGCCTGACTGCAACAAAACCTGTTACTAAATTCAAATCCAATCCTAATACAAAATAATTTAGTATAAAACAGTCCATAAATTGCCATACGGAAGGTGTAATATACATGCTGTAATGTATCTGTGGAATACAATATATATTATAGGCCAAACAAAACGTGCTTTAAAAACTAGAATCGCTGAACAAATTACAAATATTAAGAAAGGCCTAAAGACACATGATGTGTGTACCAAACCATTTCTTAAACACCCACAAATGCGACACAAGAAAGTTAAAGTTCATAGGTATCCAACATGTAGTAAGATTCTGGAGAGGTGGCATCTATTTGGAAAACATTTCACGGATTGAAGCCAAATGGATTTTTATAATGAAAACTCCATTGCCATATGGACTTAATATAGATTTCGATCTAGGTTAATTTTTGACAATGTAATTACATTCTGGATATAAGAGAAATTAATTATCATTTATATGCATGGAATAGAATGGCAAAAGGTACTAACTGGATTTTTACCTCATAATTTATTGCTCTATATTTTTACAATCCCTACCTTTTTTCATCATTGATTATATCTTTTAATAAATTTTATTAAGGCAGATAACAATACAGCACTAGCACTTTAGAAACATAATGCTGGCACTTTTAATACTTGCTTTTAAGTCACGACTGACCAACCTTTACAGTTTTTAATTTTTTCCCTTTTTTATCAATAAAATCTACTTTGACCAATCATGAGAGGAGACTATGTTTTTATAGCTCTGCAAACAGATGGCATTTTATCCTTCATAAAGTCTGAATAAATGTATGAAACACGTTGAAAAGTGACATTCTATAGCCACTGTACAGTCTGCATTTTATTGCCAACTTTTGCGTTCCACACGTGGTGAGACACAGGCACAAGCGGGTGAGGACTGCCTATTGGATTTTAAGAAGTATTCAAAGGAGGCCCAGGAATTTCGAGTAGGGACATGTAGGGTAAGATCTCTTTTTATTCCTCTATTGTGGCTATAATTCTTACGGCTTCATCAACGCTCAAATAATCCGGTGGTACTCAATATACCAATGCTCTAAATGCTGACAGTACATACCCAGATATGATGACACAGAAGAGCTCATTACCAACAAAGTGATAAGACAGATTGCTTAAAAAGGAGACTAAGAAATTGCGAACGCCGAAGATCCCGACACACTCCAATGACGTCACATTGAAGGGCCACACTATCATGCGTGCTGTTAAGGCAGTAAAATAAGTAGGCGCCGGCTGTACAAGGTTCTTTTCAAAGCCTTATACACTCTACAAGTGCTACCTCCTTAAATTACTGCCTTAACAGCATGCTTAGTGTGGCCCTTCAGTTTCAAGCACCCTATCTTACCACTCTAAATGAGTAGTTTTACAACATGTATCCTCTCTCTTGCTAAATCCTGCCGCTTCCGTAACATCGCTCGCATCCAGCCCTTCCTCTCCCAAGATGCCACCAAATGCCTTATTCACTCTCTGATCATCTCCCGCTTGGAGTACTGTAACCTCCTCCTTACTGGCCTCCCCCTCTCTCTCCCCTTCGATCCGTACTTAACGCAGCCGCTAGGCTTATCTTCCTTTCTCGCCGCTCCTCTTCTGTCTCCCCCCTCTACCAATCCCTCCACTGGCTCCCCTTCCCCTACAGAACTCTGTTCAAGCTCCTTACTCTTACATACAAGGCCCTCGCCAACGCCACTGCACCCTACATCTCCACACTCCTATCTATTCACGCTCCATCCCGTCCTCTCTGATCTGCCAATGACCGTCACCTATCTTCCCCCCTCATCACCTCCTCCCACGCGCGTATCCAAGACTTTGCCCGCGCTGCCCCCCTCCACTGGAACAAGCTCCCTCCCTCCATCAGGACTTCCCCTAACCTGTCCAGTTTCAAACGGGCTTTAAAAACCCACCTTTTTCTTAAAGCCTTCCAGTCTCCCACTTAACTACCTAACTTATCCTCTGCCTCTCCCCCTTCTTTCCCCTTCCCTGCCTCCGTCCCTCTACTCTCCCTCTCTCCCCTGTGTTTCTCCGTCCGTCCACCCCTCCCCTTAGATTGTACTTTCCTCCTGTTTCCACCACTTCTAACTCTGCTCTCCAGCTACTTTGCCCTCCTCCTCGAGGGCCCTCCTCCCCCCTCTGGGGGTCTCCCTTTCTTCCGCGCCCTCCTTTTGGGCCCCGTCATTTGCGGATACTCCCCCGCCCTCACTAGCTGTGCATTGAGCTTACTAAGTTACTGTGCTTTATGTTTACTGTACAGTGCTGTCTTACCTTGTATTGTAATTCGTTTTTGACCCTGTACGGCGCCACGGACACCTTGTGGCGCCCTATAAATAAAAATTAATAATAATAACAACATGTTGCAGCATTGCAACATGGTTTTGTCCAGAAAACTTGAGTAAGAAAACTTACTCAATTTTTTGCTTAACTTTCCTTAATGAATCAGGCCCATATTTTCTAGCCTATTAGATGTAATCCAACTATTGTATATCTGTAAATAAATATAGTTACAATTAATATTACATGTTAATTGTAGAAAATTTAGTAATAATTTACACATCTCGTCTTGATCTCAGCGTTGGTGTGGGTGGTCAGTGGTCACCATGTTAACCTGCTCTGTGATCTCCTAGATTCAGAATTTGGCCACAGCCGATTCCTGGTGTTAGGGCCTCCCCGAAACATGTGTAAGCTTTAATAACAATAGCAGAGGAGTTCACCTTTAACAGCTGCCTTTCCAGTAGAGGTACAGGTACTCGGATGCAGCCAGAACTTATACTCTGAAGTAGTAAAAACGTATCCCAAACGAACGGGTAGCGAGGAGCAGGAGGCTGGAGCGCAACTGTGGAAGAGTGCAAAGAGTAACCAGAGCCAAGCCAGGGGTCATAGGTCAGTAGCAAATAAGAAGTGTCAATACAGGCTAGGAGATAGGGGGCAGACAGAGAGCAGGTGTAGTCCAAATAAAGCCAAATGGTCTAGGGCAGGCAGCAAACAAAAGTGGTCAAGATAACAAAGCCAATGGTCACCTAAGAAGCAGTCAAAATAGCAGAACTCAGACAGAGAGGAGGACGGCAATTGCAGGGCAAGAGCACTATATCTGTCAATGAGGCTAAGCCCTCCTTGCCATTGAAATAAGAGAAGACTAATCAGAGGAGTAGGGGCACACCCCGAGCCTGCAAAGGTGAGTCCAATGAGGTGATTGCTATGTCAAACAGCTGGAGATGGAGCTCAAGATTCGGAGGCTATGAGTGATTAGCGTAGCGGCTCATAACACCTAGTGGTGTTGTGCTGCTTTTCCATCAGCGACAGTAGCTCAAATTCAGCATAGCTGAAGTTGGGCTGGTGCCTTTTCATGGAGTGGCAGCTGGGACCAGGGCCTCATCGCCATTTTGGGACATGTTTTAATTGGGGTTATTCTTAGATGCTGCTGCTCTGAAATTAAGGTGGAGACAGCCAAGCTCCTTGTTAGCCTGAGGAGGAGATTAGGAGGCGTGTTAGCAGTTAATTTTCATGAGAATATTTGTTACCTTTAGAATATGTCAAATAGGCCAAAATACTGTATAACTTTGGGATGTTGTATTTAAAATAAAGTGTGATTGTTCACCCCCACAAATGTTATGTCATTTTTAATGATAATTTTAAATTAAAACTGTAAGCAAATAAAAAAACATTTTAAAAAAATTATTATGGACATCCTCTTATAAAGTTTGCACAAGGGTTTATGTAAGCATTTTTTACATTTAAAGAATAAACCTGGATGAAGAGAAATACATAAGACATCTTATCCTATTTAAATGTTTGTTTATGTAGGCATAACACTGTAGCAGGGCCGCAACAAGGGTGGTGCGGCCGGTGCAAAGCAGAGGAGGCGCAACGGCCGCCCGCTTTTTGCTGTATACATCATACATGCCAACCTTTAAGATTTCCGGGGGATCTGGGGGAGAAGTCATGAGACATGGGGTGGGAGGAGGTGACATTGTCGCATCACCAGTATAAAAAGCCGAAATTCACGGCATTGAATGGAGGGGCGGAGCTTGATGACACATTTAAGCCCGGCCCCCTCCATTCAATGCCGTGAATTTCGGCAAATGCGGGAACTTTACCTACTCTTCCGGGAGTCCGTGAGGACTCCCCGAAATTTGGGAGCATCCTGGGAATTCCGGGAGAGTAGGCAAGTATACTTGGTATACTCAGCTGCAAAGCTTGCTGGGGATGCCAGCAGGATCGCGTTCACAATCAGGATTGCCCCCGTATCTCTGTATATGTGGCCGCATGCTGCCTGTTTCTGTATAGAAAGCTCCTCCTCTACATTGTGCATGGCTCCTTCCCCTGCTTTTCTGCTGTTTCCACTTCTCCCTCACCGTGTGTCTGCCAGTCTGTCTTTATTTATCTATCATCACGTCAGGATGCCATCACTTGAATATGTCATTTACAAGTTAGGGTGTTGGCATTGGCGCTTTAAATACAAACATATCACTGCGGCTATGAGCAGTGACATAAGTTTGAAGTGCCGGAATTTATAGCACTCGGGATGTAGCGTAAGGAGGTCAGCTATCGACCGGCTATGTAAACTGTCATTTTTCTTATAAGTATTTTTTTTAATTTTCTTAGGCATTCTAACAATCAGATTTTTTTTGGAGGTTTCTCCAATGTCGGTATTACCGTCATCGGAGAATGATACCCAACCACACTAGAAGTGGTGCCATCCGATCCTTTGCACTGAACTTTGGCCGATTCCTGACTCCCTATACACTATGCCTATCTGGCGTGTCTGGACTTTCAAGCAACTACTGAGTGCGCAAAATCGGAAACTCACCTGGCTGAACCTGGATATCTAGAGAGTGCAAGATATTAGAAGCTGATACATCTTTACTTATCAAAGTGGTCAGCCGATGTTGAGCACACGTTGCCTGGTGGAGTGGTTCCATGTGGGTGGCATCAAATACAAAACCCAGGTACGAGGGGAGAAATTGGTCCTGTGATTGGTAGGGGGTAGGGGTGTGGTATTGGTGTAGTGTGAGGGTCAGAATGTTACGTGGCCAATACAGGGGTTTGTGGCAACTGGGGGGCCCTATATGATTCGGGGGTAGGGGCCGTTCATCCGGGGTGAGAAATCCTGGATGCCAGTGGAGAGGAATAGCTATGCACCAAAAAAAAAAACGACTGGTGGAAAAGGCCTTTGAGATGTGTTAGATTGAGTGGGTGCCGGCTGTCTGCTCCCACCAACCATGTAGGGATCACCTGGACCCTAGTGTTCATGCGGGGTAATTAATGTTAGGGGAGCAGTGGCTGAAGAACCTCCGTAATAGAGGGAAAAAAGGCATGGAGACACACCTGTGTACATTCGGGTGCCTTGACAACCATGACCCCTGATAGGGGACACAGCCACAGCTGGGTAATTTGGTAGTTGGTTGGACGGGTGATGGGCCAATTGAGGGGGCCTGTGTACAGGCAGGGGGGTATCACAAATTAACCACTGGGAAGTGAGCACCCTGATAATCTATTAGTGCCCCTCTGGATTCAGGATAGGGGAGCAGGGGTGCTTGATTTAATTACTGGGTACCCCTATCTCTAGAAGGGGCTGGGTGTGATTTGGGGCTGCGTCCCTTCAGTACTGGTCAGCTCACTCATGCTGTGCTGGCAAAGGAGGGTTTAAAATCTTAGAGGTACCCAACTCATTGGGGTTACATAATACATCACCCCCTGCTTGGCAGCTATTCTGGTGCTGAGTATTTTTAGTGCTGCACACGGGGGCTAGACTGATTTGTCCCCTATTGTGAGCGGTTCCAGCCTTGGCAATGCGAAGGGATGAACATCCTCTTATGGAAGACAGTAACCGGCTGCTATTACGATCAACAGCTCCGGAGAAGGGCTGTGTCACAGTCCGCTCTGGAGTGTGCGATCTGCAAATGTGTGCAGCAGCCGGCGGTTCACTCTGAACCTCCATGCCACACGAACAAGCACGTCATCCCCTGCATCCAGAAGCATGTGAGACATGGAGACAGGGGGAGCAAGAACAGACCATTGACTGGCACCATGCATGCTGTGGCTGACAATTATAGGAAGCGTCTGCTGGCGCTGAGGCACAGATACAAGATGGCTCCCAATGAGGGGAGGGGAGCCATCTTGAAGTCTAAGTGGGCGTGAAACCACTCGCTTAGGCCAGGGCATAATAGGCCAGAAAACTGACAGGGGGGGAATTAAATGGAAAAAGGAAAAAAGTGGGACAGAGTGGAGGTAATGAGAGACTATAAAGGGGTGGGAAAAAAGAAGAAGAATTAAGTGAAAGTAATGGTGGGGGAGAAATAAATGTGAGCAGAGGTATAATTTTATAAAGAGAAAATTGAGCAATAAACAAGATGAGTAGAACTAGAAAAAGATAGATATAAGTGACAAGATAGTAATCCTTTGATTGATGCACACAGGTCTCACAGATTTTGTGCAGACAAATGAGGCAGGACAACAGCCAGAGAGGGTTTTATATGAAAAACCCAGGACATTCCCTTAATGGTTTCCATTGGCTAGAAGGAGCCTACCAAAAGAAAAATTAACCCTTGGAATTCAGTGTTTTGTGTACATAAGCACAAACTTTGTGAGTTTAAATGTGTTCAGCTTTAGTGTCTCTCTCGTCATAATCTATTAAAAACGAGAAAAAAAACTAAAATAAAATGATTACATAAACATTTTATATTTGTTCAAACTTCTTTGTTTCATTGTATATAATCTGGATAGTTTTATTCAAATGAGTAAATGCATTATTATACAGTGTAATTAAAATACCTAAAATTAAATTAATTAAATTCCCAAAAAATATTTAAAAGATACTGTTCAGTGATAGTAGAGTTTACATATACCAAATAAGGTGTTAATAGTGAAGGTAAATGTTATTGGATAAAAATGGGGCAATCACAAAACATTGTATATGGCCAATACATAGACAATCAAAACTTACATACATAATAAGGTACTAATAATAACTACAAACAGTTCCAAACTGTAGAATATCATGTAAGGGGGTGTGGAATATGCTATGCTATACTCACCTGTATATTCAGGGTTGATTTAGGTGTAAGTGTATCTGATGTACGCGCGCAGAAAACCTGGCACATATGCTACTAGTGTAGAGCTAGACGTATTTGCGATGCGTACACCTCAGTCTATGAACGCAAATACACATGCAGCTTTTTGAGTGTACATTTTAACGGATATGTGTGCAACTAAGCAGCTCCATATTATTCATAGTAGAAAAATAAGACTAGAAAGACAAAACACATGCATGACATTTATACAGAAAAATATTTTATATGAAATATATTAAATACTATACATAATGTATTTAAAATTAAAAAAGTCATCATTTTAATAATATTAAGTTTATGAAGTATTGTGATTAGGATAATCAATTCTGCTGCCAAACTCTTTTGTGTTACTATAAGTTAGTATAAATCTATATCATTTTGTGACGTCATCCAAAGTTATGCTCCAAGTGTTTTAGACCATAACTTACTAAATATTTAATTTTTTAATTGGTAACACATTAAAATGTGATTATAATACTGCAGAGAGATTATAATGCCAAGTTTTGTATATATGATAAACCAGATATAGGTATGTATGCTTGATTAACAGAACAAAACACCATGGGCCAACAGACGCATACTGAGCGCAACTAGAATTTGGTTTAAAACACACATATTTTGGCTTTGCTCACGCCCGAATTCATAAAAGGCACAGGTCTCAAGATACGTGCACTGTTGAATTCGGGTGTAGGACTGCTGTGCTCTACTACATAAGACACTGCACAATACGTCCATACCATTCGCAAAAGAAAATATTATATATGTATATATATGTGTATATATATATATATATATATATATATATATATATATATATATATATATATATATATAAAATTAATGCCACCAGTTAGTAATAAATATATTAATGATTAAACAGGTAAAAAAAAGTATCTTTTTTCCCATGAAATGCATTTATTAGGATGCTATTAATGTCTAATGAACATAAAATACATTTTTACAGTTGCTCATGATTGCAGACACTTGTCATCAATACTGATCAAGACTTAGACCAGCTCTGTAGCTGTAGCAAGAGATATGGGCAGCACAGTGGTGTAGTGGTTAGCACTTCTGCCTCACAGCACTGGGGTCATGAGTTCAATTCTCGACCATGGCCTTATCTGTGTGGAGTTTGTATGTTCTCCCTGTGTTTGCGTGGGTTTCCTCCGGGTGCTCCGGTTTCCTCCCACACTCCAAAAACATACAGGTAGGTTAATTGGCTGCTATCAAAAATTGACACTAGTCTCTCCATCTCTGTCTGTGTGTCTGTGTGTGAGTGTGTGTCTATATTAGGGAATTTAGACTGTAAGCTCCAGTGGGGCAGGGACTGATGTGAATGGGTCCTCTGTACAGCGCTGCGGAATTAGTGGCGCTATATAAATAAATGATGATGAGATATAACAGAACAAATAAGTAACTTTGCAATGCCCAGAGCTTGATTTGGATGTGGTCAAATGCGCTTGAGTTTGGAACGCCTTTACTGTACATTGACAACAGCAAAACGCCCTTTCCCCACTCCATCCACTCCCCAAAATCGTAGGCTGTAGTAAGTGTCCTTTATGCTTGATGACGGAGCGGACAGGGCTGCATTTACTGGAGTGTGTCCCGGTTCTGGACATGTGCAGAGTGATTTTGTGTACGATACGGTTAAATTCTGCAGATACGTGCCTTGGTGAATCAGGCCCCATGTGTGACTGTAAGCTCTAACAGGCATAAATTTCATGCCATACATGTTCTTGGATTTTCCATTTGTCTCCTTTATTGTTCAGCGCCAATAAATATAGTGGTACTATATAAAGAATGGTACTATTAGTATTACGATGAGACTCTGTATCTGCAATTTCCAGCAAATTAAAATAGTGCCAGCTTGATGGGATACTTTTGTGTCTCACAATACCAGGCTGGAAATGTCAGAAGAGTTTGAGGATGATAAAGTAAGCAATATGATATTTCTAATCTCTATGTATTGTATGATTACATAAATAGCTAATATTTACATTTTGGACTAAAGCTGCAGTTTTTATTTATTCATTTACTAGTATCTTAAATAAATTAGCAAAGATGAAAGTTACCGATTTTCATACAAATACATTTATCATTTATATTATTAATGCTAGTGGATAAGAAATTATAATAAAATAAATATATGTAACATAGGCTCTAAAATGTTAATCTGCCCATAATTATATTTACTATCCAATAGTCTGTGTATTCAACTCATAGCTTTGGAAATACATATATTCTCATTAATGTTACAGAAAAGCTTTATATGGTTAACTAGTTTGTGACTGTGTTTAATATGATTCACAATATTGCTCAATGCTAGTTATTGCTACATTTTCCAGCAGTTGTGGAAAGTTAACCTTCATTAAGTGAGTGGTCAACACCCACTTTCCACTTATTTTTTTTCTCTGACTGGTCTGACAAAGATATATTTCCAGCACTATATAAGCCTAGAAATATACCCCACAGCCAAATTTCCTGCACATCTCCCAAACAAGGTGAGTCAAAAAAACTTTAATTTATCAACCCTTGCTCATGTATATGTGCTGTAACAGATTTCTTTGGTTTATGTTATAACATGACATGAGTAGTATAAGAAACCTGCTCACTGAAATGCTTTGATATTTTTGGTATCAGACCTTTAAAGTATGACAAGTCAGTTTTTGAGCTGTGTTCATATTAGCAGCCACAGTATGAAATAACATTGATCGAGGAGCCATCTAATTCACCCAATCAGATATGGCTGCTTTACATTGGAGCCTCTGGTAGCACTCTGTATTAAAATGCATAATATGTCTAAATTTATTTTATTTATATATCAACTGTCATCAGTTATAGAATATAATATGATCATTGATCTATAGGATTCTGATAGGCCTGGATGTCTGTTATATTGAAATTATCTATAGATAGATAGATAGATAGATAGATACATAGATAGACAATTTCAATATCTCAGACATCCGGGCCTATCTATCTATCTATCTATCTATCTTTCCATGGATGTTCAGTGTATATGAACAGACCAGCACAGGCTTAGAGAACAATATCAAAACATTTCATTAAGTATAAAATACGTTACAGAGTAATGCCCATTACAGAGTAATGCCCATTACTCTGTAACGTATTTTATACTTCATTAAATGTCTTGATATTTTATTCTAAGCCTGTGCTGGTCTGTTCATATACACTGAACATCTATGGATTTATTTTTACTTTTATGGACTGTGCACAATTTAAATGACGTGATTTGAGTGCATATATATATATATATATATATATATATATATATATATATATATATATAATTTGGCTTATTTAATGTAATCACTTTTGTGTCTACTATACAGGTATAATGCCCAAGTGACCATTACCATGGAACTGAAGATGTACAGTACTCAGCTGGTCCTCTGCTTTATAATCTACTTCTCAACTGTGTCTGCTCAAAGTAAGATAACTTCAAGTAATTGCTGCTAAATGTTACCAATAATCAACAGTTATTTATATTGATTTACCTTTAAATAATTAAAGCCAAAATAAATTAATATTTATAACTAATATTAAATACAATATAATACATTATTTACATTCTTTGAAAAATAATGTCTAGTAACTGCAATGCATTATGTGATACTCTTGTTGATAAAAGATGTCTTACAGGATATCAGAGAATGATGTCTGTTTTAAAGACAATGAATATTTTGGACCCAACATGAACCCATCTCTCTAGCCTCCTATATAATATCTGTTTTACTTCTGTTAAATCCATTGTTAGGCACCAGCACTTGTGCAAACTTCTGGCACCTAAATGTATCATAATCATGTCTACTTTTGTGCACAATTGTCTGGGTTTGTATTGTAGACTGTGTGTGTTTAAATCTGTATGAAAGTCTATCTGTTTACATTAAATTTGACTGACCCTCTTTTACATATACAGCTATATAGTATGCACTATGCAATGTATGTTATAGGAAAGTAAACTTATAATGGATGAAGATGTTAGCTTTGGTAAATCTTGGTACATGGGTGTACATCTTTCAGCTTTCAGGAACCCACTGACTTGAACTCTGAAATCGAATGCTCTTGATTTGCCCAGTATAATAAAAAGGTATCGCATACAGATAATCAAAAGCAACATAAAAAATATAAATATTAATATAGTTAGTAAATTACACATAGTTTGAAATATTTGTATTATTAAACAGGGGGCATTATGTCTTGTTCTTCTTTGTAATCTTGTTTGAGCATCGTATAAATCTGTGACACTTCAAAACAAGAACATTAAGCATAATCATGAACACTGAAAGATGTGCATCTAAATAATACAAACTATTGCTATATTACATTTTTGGGGGGGATTCAATTAGCTGCGATGTTCTTTAGAACATTGCGACTGCGCATTTTTACCACTACTACGGTAAAATTTCCGCTCATGTTTCTTTGCAGCTCTATGGGGTGCGAGGAATAATCAACAGAGATTTCTGTAAAAATTTCTATCGCTAATTGAATTCCCCCCTTTGTCTGTTTTGTTCAGGCCTTGGTTGTAAAAAAATATGTCCATAGCAGAAAACAAGACTCATCCTCTGAACATTCATCATAATTAAAACATTAAATAGTACACATTGTTATCTATTTAAACGAGTAGATGAGAGCATATTAATACTGATTACTGTCCATTAATCTGTAGTATACTTTCCAAATATTGTAAATGTTGTAACAAATGTCATTGAGTCACTGGCTACACATGGACAGACTAAGTGAACTTGTGCTGGAAGTCCAGTAGTTCTTAACTTTGGCAGAGCATCCAAAACCAATGATCAAAACCGCTTTATCAATATGAAATTAATAATGAAAACAAGCTAAGTACTGATCAATAGGGCCCCGTAGATGGTGGCTGTCTGTGACTTATGTATTTGTTTTCTTGCCCTAAAAAATGTCTTTCTCCCATCAAGCCCATTTAGAGCATTTCCTGTTGGGATATGACAGACATCATTTCACATAGAATCTTCTGCTATACCAATCACACTAAAGTTTGCATAGTGATTGTTTATTTTAATTTTCTTCTACATACAGACAATATAGAGCAGTTTTTTCCCCATGCATTTTGGCAGTTGATTTGTTTGGTTGTTTTTTTGTGTTGATTTCTCACATTTTTCCCTTCATCATCATCATCATCATCATTTATATTGAAATGTTCTTGGCCTTAATTTGTAAATCTTATATTTTCAAATCATTCAGCCTTTATTTATAACATCTACTGTACAATATCTTATCACACTAATTATCTGTGAGATGTACTGAGAATGTGATGTGAAACATAAATGTATGGCTATTTGTAGAGTGCTGATAGCTGTACAGTTGCATCTAGGTTTATAGAGACTGAAGGACCTTGATGTTACATATTATTCTCTTTCAACACTGTTTGGAGGTTTCCATGGCTTATTTAAGTGCTGGAGAATTTCAGTTTATGTCAAACTTCTGGAATGTTAGATTTCATACTATTTAAATTCATGTGAATCTGTGTGAGTGCTCAGTCTAAGAACATATTTAGAATGATAAGACTTACAAATAGTTCTGCATGCAGTATAGTTGATAACAGTTGTTTAGATAAGAATGCATAGACCTGGTGGCTGTATTATTTTATGCTTTAATGTTTACCAATAGACAAAATAAGAGCATAAGAAATGTGTAGTGATTATAAGTGGTTGAAATATGTTATTTAGGCAATTTGCAGCTGCATTACGTTTGACTTTAGACATGTCTATAAAGTCTGGCTGCTATCCTAAAACATCACAGACAGATGCCATTTTTCAGAAAGTTTATTTACGTATTTAATTATGTTGCGTTAATCAGAGATGGATGCAGTCTTCTTACTCTGCTCAGTAACTTTATTTCAAACAAATTCATTTGTATAAGTTAAACTTAATGCATCTAGTATATATAGTGTGCACTTCTAATATGTCAAAGTGAAATTAAATTTATGAACAGAATCTGAGATCCGACAGAGAAAAAAAAGAAAACAGTAACAAAAAGATAATATATGTCAAAATTGAATGATAGCGGAGCACTGAAAACTGAGGTTGAAGATCAGTTAGACATCGGGCCTTTATTAGCCTTTGCTTCTAAACCTTCATTCTATGTTATCAGTGTTCAAATATTAAATTAGTATTTCACTGTAACCAACCCCTGTACCCCCTCACAATAGTTGTATCTCGATGGGGCTAACTCCTCTAGAACTCTCCATAGCGTGAACGAGCTGACAAAGAAGCCATAAGACTTTCAAGTAAGGCTCTCTTGTGAATGATAAAGCAGATCAATGTGGAAGGTTATTGGTGGAGGTGTTTAGTCCTGCTAAATAGAGTAAATGGGGTGGAGGTCCCAGGACAGAGACCCATCACCAAAGTACAATGATTTTGAATGGAGAGGGTCTAGTAAAGGGTTTAAAAAAATGGAAAACCCATTCAATAGCTATGTGTTAGTTTTTAGTTATCTTCAGGCTACACATTGTCAAGTGAAATGGTCACTAGATGAACAAATGGTCTGATTGCTGTTGGACAGATATCGTCCTATAATGTGAATATTCAATTTTGGTATAAAAAGTACAAACTGAATTTCCTGAAAAAAAATATAGTTAGTGCAGTATAAGGTGTCCAATTTACATATAGAATATGCACACAGTTTACACACACAGTTTACAGAGATTATTCACCCAATTCACTTACATATACACAATGATATGTGCACTAATCGTTAAGTGTTTCTTTTTCTCAGGTTATATATTTATAACAAGGCTAGTACACATAATTGGAGTTATATGTTTGGTTTTCTTTGATTTTATTTCTTTTTAAAAAAGTTCAATAAAATATATAGGTATATGTGATGCTATACAGATCCTCAATTTTGTTTGTGCATTTGCTTTCTGTCTTATTTTCATAGGAGCTGTACTTTTAATTATTTATCCAAGTTAAAATAAAATATGTCAGTCTTGAAAGGCACAGTTCAGCTATTGGCTAAATCATGGAAAATGGGTGTCATTGAGCAAAACATCTCTCAGATATAGGTGTGCCTTTATTCCATTCAGTAAGAAGATCCCATACACTACACTACATGCAATATGTCATATTTTGTAATCTGCTTTATACAAGTATGCATTCTCTGTACTTTACGTTCTACAAAGTGCATTTAAAGGGGTAGACTGGGCCTAGACATATGTTTGTAGTTCTAGTATTGTAATAAGTCCACTCTTATTATAGTGCAGGCATCATTCCCTGTAAAGGTGAAATATAGTGAGAGAATATGCTAAGGTGTTAGACATGTGTTATAAAGGTATATGTGGTGTATTGCAGTCATCTAGTAATGAGCACTCAAGTTCTTGCACATTCTCCAGGATCTCATGCCTGTATAATACTAACTGATGAGGTGTTGGTTGTGCTATTAAAGCAAAGTGATTGTTCTAATGGTAGGATTCCCATCTTCCTGTAACCTGTTGAAGCAAATGTGTCTATAGCCAGACTTCCCTTTTATGACAGTGAGCTTATCAATAAGCAATTACATACCCCCAAATAGTTCTACTTCTCACATGATAGTTGTGATCACCGCTACTAAATTGGGCATTATTTCAGGGGTGCTACTGGGCACATTGGACATGTGTCAAAATATTGCTCCAATTGTTTTAGCTGCAGTGTTGGGAGGCATGCAGCGATTATTATGCAAATAATTTTATTATAAAACTACAGTTCCTTCATTTATTAAATCTGCTTATTGTTTTATTACAAAACCTTCCTACTATCTTGCCTTATTTTGCATATGTTGCTTTAAATGCTTGCATAGAGAAGAGAATTACTTTAGCCAGTCTGAACCAGGTAAGTAAATATTCAATGTTATGCTTGCCAACTCACAAAAATATGAATGATCAAAAATGTAACCTTATTGCAGGAGTTGGTTAATGAATATACTTATTTTCTGTAATTAAGCATGCATTAACTTCCCACAAATGGCTGGCCATGCTTTACAACACTATTATGGATTATAGTTAAATTCAACATGTAGCAACATTTTCTACCAAAGAAACAGAATTAACACAGTTTGTCAATTAAATGAGAACAGTGCCCCCAAAATTAAGCAAAATTCCCTTAGTATAGTGCAGGCCTGGCCAACCTGTGCCTCTCCAGGGGAAATATGCATCAAGCTGCGAGTTTGAAAAAGTGGACATGTTGCCTATAGCAACTAATCAGATTCTAGTTATTTATTTAGTACATTCTACAAAATGACAGCTAGAACCTGATTGGTTGCTATAGGCAACATCTCCACTTTTTCAAACCCGCAGCTTGATAAATTTACCCCCAGGTGTTGTGAAACTACATATCCAGCATGCCCTGCCAACTATAAGCTGGCTATCTACTGGCAAAGCATGCTGGGGCTTGTAGTTTCACAACACCTGGAGAGCAACAGATTGTCCAGGCCTGGTAAAGTGTCAATATTAAATTGTTATCCTTTATAGTTGTACCCCCTTGAAGTTTTCTGAAACATGTCTTAAGGCAGCAGCATTAAGATAAATAAGAATGTTGTTCAAGGACAAAACATTGATGTTAGTTTCTTTCATGAAAACATAGGTGATATTTGCTATAATATATAAATTCAATGCATTGTTAATTGAAAATTTACAAATTATTGGCAGTAGGGTAAATCAAAATGAATGCTGCTGGAAGAATTAAAAGCATACTTTTCAAATGTAATTTAAACACAAATTTCCTTTTAATAGAACAATGTTGCAACATGATGGATTTTTGTAATTCATCATTGCATAATTTCTGGGTGTGTGAGCATTTTATATTCAAATTCTGAAAATGGAAGACTGTTACTGAAAGCTAGTTTGGTAGAGGGCTTTGTTCAATGTGTGTGGTTTCCCTAAAACCCTCACCCATGGTTTCTTGCGATCTTTAATTCTTTTAGTAGAGAGGACCAAGAAATGACACCTGATAAGTGAAGTATTGACCTTGAGTCCAACCTCAACACCTCCACACAGCAAAATAAATTGACTGCCGTCATTCCAACTGAATTGATAGACTCTTTATTCCATAAAATGCACATTTACAAGTATAGTGATAAATAGCATTCTGGGAATAGTAAACCAAAAGCAGAACTCAACAACTATGGGCCTGATGCAGAGATGGTCGCAAACCGGTCTTACTTTATGCTACATAAAATGTTGTACAAAATAGCGTTATTTACCCATATGCTGAGAAATATGCAACTTTATTTGTACAGGATGGCACAGAAAACTAAAATGCTTAACACACTCACAAAAGCATAACATATGTCCAAGGAATGTAGAAAACACCAATCTGCATCAGTAGTGCATTCACAAATAGTCAATCTCAATCCGTTCACTAGTGCAGGAGACCACCACCATCTGTGTGCACCTGTCCCTGACCACTCACAAACAATACAGCTTTCTCAGGTGCATGTGCATTATTTTTGACAGTCTGCATCCATTCACTTTGGCAAACCTGCCTTTACTGTGCTCAGTCTATCTCCAAAAGCCCCCCCAATGCAGGCTGACATAACTGGCAGAATCACACATCTGCATGAGCTAATATGTGTGCCCACTTTCTGGGCATGCGTAGATCATTTTCACATAAGATACGCTACATAGGCTAGTGTAGTTCTCACTCTGCATCAGCCCCTATATTGGAGGAATTTTGAACCTTAGCATAAAAGGCTTCTTACAACGCAAAACTCGATTACCCAGACTTTCACCTCAATTTCAACCACCCCTATTTATTAGTCAGCACTAGAGAAGCATAATCAAAATAAAGTAGTACTACTGGAATGTACATTTATTATTCTGTAATCATGCTTAACTATGTAGCATTTTGGGTAAGCCTGAATTTATCATTGAAGCTATAAGTGTTTAAAGAGAGCTTTTCATTACTGACTAAAATCTTCATATACATTACCAGGTACTAGATACCACTCCCTAACACATTAAACAGTTAGAGCATTACTGAAAACATTACATGTAACACATAGATGAATTTAGTCATATTACAACACAATTGTGTGTATACACTATTTGTACACAGCATTTAAACAAAATAATATTTGCAGTTTTTTTATGTACAGATGACACGGCAGTTGAAAATGGGCATCGGATAACATGCATAAGATGACGTGCATAAAGTACTCCAAAATAATTAATTTTATTTACTTAGCAATTCATTTTTGTTTTGCAGTAATAGGCAATTTTTTTGTTTAATTGTAGGTGAAGGAAGCTGTGTTGGGAGATGTGGTGAAGGGTATTTTCGAGGGGATTCGTGCCATTGTGATTATAACTGTATGTCTTATATGGAATGTTGTCAAGACTACAAGACAGTTTGCACAACAGGTAACCTATGAGGCCAAAACACAACTTAATATTTCTCAAATGATACCACTTAGTAGCTATAAATAATTACATATGGAGTCATGTGCTGCAGCTAAAAAAAAAAAGCTGTGCCTTCACAGGTACTGAAATACTTTACCCCAACAAATCATACTTGCCAACTTTTCCTCGTTGGCTTCAGAGAGAACCCGGGTGAGGTAGGTGTGCGGGGGCGGGGCTTGACTAATCGCATCTTGTTGGCCCCGCCCCCTAAACAATTGTCACAATTTTGGTTAATTGCAGCAGGGAGCGGGGCTAAGATGACACAACATTTGTGTCATTAAGCCCCCCCCAAACTTATCTATTGCGGGGGCGAGAACTGGGAGGTTGCCCTGCTCTCCTGGGAGGTCTCCCAGAAATGCGGGAGTCTCCCAGACATTCCGGGAGAGGAGGCAACTATACGTTAAAGAAAAGCAGCTAATGAATCTCTAGAGACTAAAGTGTCCTTTACATTTCTGTCTCATTACTGAAGTCATGTTGTCTTACTTGTCAGTCTTTGATTAAATCTTGGTCTCCATGAAAATGGCCACCTCCATAGGCATCAATACATGGACATAGGACACAATTTCTGAACTGTGTCATCATGCCACAGATGGTGAAGCCAACCACGTCTTGTACTGGCTCAGCATCAGGGAGAACTCTTCAGGGAGTGAGGGAGATCACCCCTATTTCAGGAAGTCTCCCTGACATTCAGGGAGAGTTGGCAAGTATGCAGAATCACCAAGCTGCAAGTTAATAGTTGAGATCAGTTTACAGGGACACTTTACTTTTGGAAGTTCTGTTTGCCATGCATTCTGTAACCCCCCACAAAAAAATAAATCTTTATTACTTTTACCGCAGATACTAGTAATACTTTTGTCATACAGTACAAAAGTAGCAAACTGCAGTTGGATGGTTTCAATAAACATTGCTAGATGTTAGCAACTCCAGGAACTAACTGTTCTTGCAATGCAGGGACAATTGGCAACTATTAGGTGTATCCCACCTCAAGCAAAAACTCACCGGATGGCTGTGTCATTGCAAAATTATCTACTTGATGAATCATTCTATATAAAAACAATTACATGAATCACTTGCAGGTATGTTCCACCACAACATTAATTTTGTCCACATTATCTATAATACATAAGATGTTTATCCTTCTCAGGAAACAGAAGGGTGGATATCAGTAAATGTATGTGTAGTTATGTACTGTAGTATATGTTATACTACTCTACTGCTGTGCGGTTATTTTGTCTGTACAGTATTTGTACAATCATTTACCAAGCACTCCAAAGGGGGAGAAGAAAACCACAATATAAAGCATACAGTGTTAGAGCCCTTCCACACTACAAAAAATTCCCATGTTTGCTATTTTTAATCATCTGTCAATGCAATGTAAGAATCGTCTTTGTAAAAGTAGGATTTGGGCATTTACCATTCCAGTGATGAAAATGTGCATATAACTTTATACATGTGCTTCAAAACAATCACATAGCCTTTACATGTGCTTATAAAACATAGATTTAGGCTACATCTATGTTTTTCATGCACATGTGAATGGACTCTTATACAGTACTGGGAGACATCACAAAAGAATTAGGCACTTCCAAAATGTTCGAAGTCGATATTCCTGATTACAGGTCTCAGGTCTACTGGGATGTAAGTACATCCCAATTACTTTGTTGTTAGTTTGTTGTTAATTGAGGGATCTTAATTGAGGAAAGTGCAGGAAAATTAATGCACTAAATCAAGCTTTGGAACCAAAAATAAAAAGTGCAGATTGTGTGTGTGTATTGGAGGATTAATCCCATTTAAAAAGCTGTGTAACATAACTAGACATAGGGAGATATGTTAAACATATCTGAAATATGCCTTTAAAATGTTTGTTTATGAAATCATTCTCTTCAATACTAAATACTGCAAAAGAATCAAACCCAGAAATATGCATATGGCCATTACAGTTCCTATGTAAATACCACTAACACTGATTAGACGCATAGCAACTATTTAGTTAAGATTAACAGTCTGATATCACATACATTCATGTTAAATTTCTGGTGCAGCTGGAGAGTTTCCTACTCAGCTACCCGGTAAGTTCCATGTATCTTGTGGCACAGAAGACTGAAAAGATCAGATTCTGAATTCTACTGCTGATTACAAGCTTTGATGTATTGTTTACTTTCTTCTGTTGAATTTTCTGGTATTCACATTGTTAAATCAATTCAAAAAAATATGGATACAATATTGGACACTGTTAGTTACTTGTGAAATAATAAAACCACCATATATAAAGTAAACATAAAAAAACATGATCATATCATCCAATATTATAAGCACAAAAAGTGCTTACAAAAGATCATCTACGCACAGCAAGGTTCCTCACGGATCATAGTTGGTGGTAGTAAAATAAAAGAAAGCTATAGAAAAAAATATTAAAAAGAAGAGCTGTCATCTGTTTGGAAAAAGGTACATCAGCACATAAAATGCCAATAAGAGAAGGCATCACACCTAAGAAAAGGAAAAAGGTAAGCTAATGGCAAGTGGGGGGGGGGGGGGGGTTATACAGAGGCGTAACATTTGCTCGATGTCCCAAATACTGAATGGACTGTGCATGGGATGTGTAAAAACTTGCTAATAGTTTTTTGATGAACTATATATTTGATGCAGAGGGTTCATGCAAAGGACGATGTCATGAGGGCTTTATAAGAGGACAGACATGTGATTGTGACCCAGGCTGTACAAATTATGGCAAGTGCTGTCCAGACTTTGAATCAAATTGCCTGAGTAAGTATCCATACTGTATAAGTGTTTAGGAATGTGAATAATCTGTGTCTACCTTTTTGTACAGGTATAAAATGTTTATAACCATAGCAAGTCGTAGAAGACTTTACAAAATTATGAAAAAGCATTACCCATGTTTAGGAGTATGTTTTTAAAATGTTTAGAAAGCTATCCTAATAAGGAGTTTATGAAACACCATTTTGAATTCTGGTTATGGATTGGGATGGTGTTTCTTATATAAACCCTATTATACAATATTTTAATATTAGGCAAGTACTATCGTTTAAGTACAAATTAATGATTTACATTTCTTCCTTACTTGATATTTGAAAAATCAATGTCATTCTATAGTTTAGTTAAATGTTTTGTTTTTGCTATTTTATTGTTAATATACTTTAGCCTGGCATATTTCATAATATGGCTTTAATATTCCATATTCTTCTACCAAAGAACCAACTCAGCGGCAGCCATCTGCTCCTCCATCATCACCAAAGCCAATTCCTGATGCAACAGATAATTCTCCGGAACCCACAAAAAAAACTGACGATGAAATGCCAGAAGGTACAGGCAAATATATACAATTTTAGTGAATATTTGACAAACACATAATTGCTTGTACATGAAATTTGTATTCAACTGTATACATCCAGTATACATCCGATTATATGATAGCTATAACTTTCTATTAATATGTTTTTGTTCATTTAGACATAAATAATAATTATTTGGGTGTTTATAATGTTTTGTGAAGGAATGCTATGTTTTTTGGAAAGCCAGTACTATGATTTTGAACAAGTAAAAGTGTTACTTCTGATCATCTGGTGTTAACCTTTAGCAATGGAGCCAAAATTAGCTTTGAGTGCCACGGTGCAGTTTTGAATAAATAATGTACTTTATCTTAAATACTATATTTTGGTTATTAGTATATATAAAACATTTTAAAATATAAGAATGTAATATTCCATATACAAAAACACCTTACGTATTTAAAAAAAACTATTGAAACTCTGGCACTCTAGCTGGTGGACCTGCTAATTGACAGATTTATGTGGAATACACACATGCAGTCTATGCAACTGAATGTCTGAATGTATGTATCTAGCAATCAGTCACTGCAACCATCCCATTCAGTCACCGTAACCATCTCTCTCAGGTTCCACCAGTTTTTCCTCGCACATACCACCCCTTGCGCAACAGTTTTTCTATTGCATGCCACCCCCTGTGCACCAACTTTCACACTCGCATGCCCACCAGTGTTTGCCTCACATGCAGTCCCCACCCACCGGCTCCAAGTATCAGCTGTAGAATGGCAGGCAGCTAACAGCAAATGTTACGGTGTTAGCTACCTGCGGTCACTGTAGTCCTTTTGCGACGCGCAGTAATCTCCTTACTGAGGAGATATCGTGACAGTAAGACTATGATTCATAGTCTCACTCTCACGAGATCTCCTCAGTAAGGAGATTACTGCACGCCGCAGAAGGACTACAGTGACAGAAGGAGGTAAGCGATCGGGGGGGGGGGCTCACGGGGGGAAAGGAGAGGCTCACAGTATCCTTAGCCCGGGGCCTCCATTCTCTTAATCCAGCTCTGCTCACATGCCCCTCAGTCCACCAGATTTCCCTTCAGATACCCTCTCCTAGTCAGATTATTCCCCACATGCCCCTCTTTTCACCAGTGTGCCTGACACTACCCGCTGTTCTTACTTGATTCTTGATACTTGGAGGGTACTTTAGCTAAAGGGGAACTTTACCCTTCTAAGCTTGGCCCCTGGTGCAAGATATATGCTGATAATTATCATCAGCACGTATCTTGCTAGTATTTTTTTTTATAAGCATCCCCCCAGAAAAAGTGCTACCAGCACTAGTGTTCAGTGCCTAGCTGGTAGTGCCAATATTGATTGAATAAACAGCATGTGGTCTCCTCAAACAAGCCTCAACCAACACTAAGCTATGACAGGCTGGGCTTGTGACACTATATTAGGGAAACCTACAGAGTGGGGTCCATCTGTCATAATGCTACACACCCCTAGCCTGTTCAGCATGGGGCTTAATTCCCTAGGGGAATTTGCAAGCACAAAATCTTTTCCTCCCAAGGGAAAACAGCCCAATGCTGAAAGCACTAAGGCTCTTCACATATCCTTGGTGGTGGGTGTAGGGTAATAAAGAGTTAATGAATATGTACTTCATTCTGGAGCACTACTGGTCCCAGCAAACCCCGGCTGCCCTAAACTACTTGGGGACTTGCTCTGGGAGGAACCATGATGTGAATGACAGGCTCTGAGTGGTCACAGTATAGAAAAGTTTATGTATTGTTTAGTTCCATGAAACTCCCACATGGGAGTTGCTTGCAAATGCAGGGACTTTTATAAAGTCATGCATAATAGATGTTGTTGAAACTATGGTGATAAATTTAATAACATTGTAAAGACATTCTCAAATGATACTGTTTCTACCTAAATTCATGAAATGAGCACATAGATTGAAAATTAAGTTACTGAGAGTAATAAACACATTACAACTTGATGAGATAATGGTTGTTGCTGGACTTGTAGTACCCCTTGTTGTCAACCAGTACATAAATAATAACTCATTTGTATATGAACTGTTGCTTTACAAGTCTCTGAAGACTCAGAATATTGGGGATGATATTTTTAACATGGTCGACTCTTATTACAAACAAAATGGACTATAATAGGACAAATGCATTGATATGTGCTTTTGTGGTGCAAAGTCAATGACCACTGTTGCATTACTGCTCTTGATTAAGGTATTGTGCCTGAAATTGGATGTCACCTCTGGATCATTCACAGACATGCACTGACTGTGAAGAGATTACCATTAAATCATCAAAATATCCTCAGTGAGTGATAAAAATAGTGAATTTCATAATATCCAAGCCTATGATTTCTTGATTTGTCACTGCTCTTTGTGAAGAAACGGGAAGCCAAATTAAGACTCTGTTGCTTGACACAGAAGTAAAATGTTTTCAAACTTCTGCTCCGGCTCTTCACCCTGCAAAATGAAGTCATGTTGCTTCTTTCTGAATTTTCATTCAACCGGTTATAGCTACTGTGTGATCATGAATGGTTGCAACATTTGACCTATCTCCCTGATATCTTTTCAAGTCTGAGAAAACTCCCCCAGGAACACTACTGTGAACCAGGAAATGAGCTCTTATTCTACATAAAATTGCAGAGTTCTCAGTTACACACATTTGCAAATGTATGATAAGCCACCTGCCCTGGCAAGGCACCTTGACTAATAGGGTGGTCCTAACTTTAAACAATGATAGTCCCTATATACTTATTATCATCATTTTATTTATATATTGGGTCATACATTCATTAGTTTTTACATTGAGAGCTAACTTACCAAGAGGTACCCAAAACATGCCTCACAAACAACAAAACAGAAATGGAAGTTGCTCAGTCACTTTACAGGTTCACAGCAGGTGCTTGAAAGGGTGGGGTTATCCAGAAAGCAACAAAATAGAGAGAAAATCCCCAGCACACTGCTAAGAGCCAGTAAAAAGCTTCTATTCTACTTGTAAAATTGGAGAATTCTCAGTTACACAAATTTGAAAATGTATGATAAGCCACCCGCCTTGTCAAGGCCCTTCTGCTAATAGGATGGTCCCAACTTTTTTTTTCTGGATAACCCCACTCTTTCAAGCACCTACTGTGAACCTATGAATTGATTGAGCATCATCCATTTCTGTATCTTTTCAAGTCTCAATGAACGAACCTCTCACTTATGGATACATCTGTGATAGTACTTTCAGCTTATGACACAATTGGAGGAAAGTTGAAAAAAATCCAGTGTGGGGAATCTTGTGTGAACAAGAGAATTATTGAGTGTATTTATCTCTACACATAAAAATAAGCCTGAATCAGAAAGTTCTCTTTTGTCAGAAATAATAGAACACTTCAAAAACCTACAAGCTTTAATCAAAGAATATTTCCCACCTCTAAAAGGAGATATAAGCTAGCTCTGAAACCCATTCTCAGCATAGGCTTTGGCCCTACAACTCAGAATACTCAGACAGCTTATCAACATAAACAGCTGACAATAACCTGAAAGACACTTTCAAACTGGCAACTTTGTTTGAAATTTGGGCCCAGTTTAGGAATTAGTAACCAGAAATTGTGAAAAATGCTGTAAAACAACTACTGTCTTTTGCTCCAACATGCTGTTATGAGGTAGAATTTTCGATTAACACCCTGTCAAAGACCAAGCAAAAAAAGTAGACTCGATCTAAGAAGACATGCGGCTTCAGTTATCCATCATTAAACCTGGCTTGAAACAATATATCTCTGGAAGACCAGCACATCCATCTAATTAGTTACATGCTTAGTTTAACAAAGAAAGTGAAAAATGAAAGGACAGTTTTAATTATAGTGTGTTTAAGTTTTATTCTTTAAAACAATTACCTTTCAATAATCATGGTGTGTGCAATATTGATTTTTTTTTTACATTTATTAATGATCATACAGTTTTAATTTCCAAAAATGTAGAAAAAAATGCACAAAAAACTGAATATACAGTTTAAAGTTATGTGATTTGATTTTTTTCAGACAAATTAATGCTGGTATTTTGTGTTTTTTTACTTACTATTTAGATTTTTTTAGTTATTAAGAAACTTGTAGCCCAACTTTGGCTGGGGTTGGGATATGGACATGTAGGGGTTCCCCATTAAGTTCTGTAGCTTTTTTAATGTTCTGTGTGCTAAAAATAGATTGAAAACGACTGCATTATATGATAATGGTTAGCCTAGGCCGTTTCATTTTCTGCATGGTTTCCAACAATTACAAAAGGGTGCTTATCAAATAGTGGCTTTCTTGCAAATCTCTCAAAAATAAAATAGATGGGTTACAATATCTAATAAATTAAGTTTATTAGTGCAAGATCTAATTCCAACAAATATGAGAATTTTTTTTAATAAGACTAATTCTAAAATTATTATTAGTGTATTGCAGAAATGAAAAATAAATAAAAGCAACAACTTCAATTAGTATTAACATTTCTATCTACCCCATCTAACTGTGATGATGATATTGAGTGAATGTACCCACTTGTGAATACCCACTATGCCCTAGGTTCCCAAACTGTGCACCGCGGCTCCCAGGGGTGCCGCGGCACTGTCACAGGGGTGCCGCGGCCAGGGGGCAAAAAAAACCAAAAACTTCCAATCTGACGGCATCTGTGACCCAGCATCCTTCTCCCTCCTCGCTTCTCAATGAATGTCGGGCGTGACGTCATCACGCCTGACATTCAATGGCAAGCGGCAGGAGAGAGGAGGATGCTGGGTCCCAGGCACCACCGAATTGAGGGGGCAGGGTGAGGATGCAGAGGGGACACAGACAGTGTGGTGGATGCATAGGGGGTACAGAGAGTGTGGTGGAGGATGCAGAGGGGGCACAGAGAGTGTGGTGGATGCAGAGGGGGCACAGAGAGTATGGAGGATGCAGAGGGGGCACAGAGGGTGTGGTGGAAGATGCAGAGGGGGCACAGAGAGTGTGTTGGAAGATGCAGAGGGGGCACAGGGAGTGTGTTGGAAGATGCAGAGGGGGCACAGGGAGTGTGTTGGAAGATGCAGAGGGGGAACAGAGAGTGTGTTGGAAGATGCAGAGGGGGCACAGAAAGTGTGGTGGAGAATGCAGAGGGGGCACAGAGAGTGTGGAGGATGATGCAGAAGGGGCACAGAATTTGTGGAGATAAAGGAGGGCACAGAGTGAGTTAGCTGTAAATTATTCTTTGACAGAAATAGAATTGAAAAAAATTTATAAAAATATTATTTTCTCTTGGATTCATGTGTATTTTTGCATACAACTAAATAAGTATTTCTGTCCTGGCCTAAATACTTATTAAGTTTTTTGGCTTAACTACTTATAAAACGGGGCTGCTCGGTAATTATTTTGGAGGGGTGCCATGAAAAAATTATGGAGACTCTAAGGGTGCCGTGGACGGTAAAAGTTTGGGAACCACTGCACTATGCTATGATGTAAAAACATTATTTTGATGCCAAGTGAAAGTATGTTTTCTAATACTGGCCACATATTCAGGGGTGTTGAATGATTCGGAAAATGGGGGTGGATGCAGAGGTACCCAGGCCCATGTCTGTCTTGGGGAGCTCGACAGTGGCTGATTATAGTGGGATGGTTGGGGTGAATACCCAAAACACAAAAGGTGCCCATGGCTCTGGGTCTGTCCATACTGGATTATAGTATAGGGTGGGAAAATTGGGGACAAATCACAATGTGCTCTCAGCCTGGGGGGTGGGATGGCAACAAGCCAAAAGATTAGTTTGTTGTTCCCCGACTCTCCTGTTTTTCAGTAATATCATTTGAGTTTAAATCTGAATGAAAATCACTTTAGGCTAGGTTCTAATTTGGCTATTCTGTTGCTGATATTGCTTAAGGACACAGAGAACTATCAAAAACTAACATTTTTGAACATAGGAGTTATCAAGAGGATGAGCGTAACTTAAATCTATTATTACCAATGTTCAGAACCACATAGAAAGTAATAATACAAAATATAATACACAAGTGACAAATATATGTAAAATACCCTGTGTATCCTTATATTTGGAAAATAATAATGTAAAATATAACATAGTAGGAAAGTAGCAATGTCCTGTGTGTTTCTGAAACTTTCAGTGAAGGTAAAAAAATAAAAACACCTTTCAGTTGAAACTTGGTTATTTTAAGGAAAAATGCACTCTCGTTCTCACACTCTAAAACAAAAAGGACATTGTATGTCATCTGTGAGTTGAATGCCCTCTATCAAAGCACTTGGTCTTTGACTTCATGCTTTTTTATGGTCACAGAACTCTGCTCCATAGGTCCTCTTTAACATAGCAAAAAACATCACACATCATCCATACCCAGTGTGTGGAATTGACATGCCTCCCAAAAACAGGATTATCTTATGATAATTATCATTTCTGCTGCATATGCACAACACATGGAACTAAGTTTGTCTATATTTAAACGTATAAAATTGACTGACCAAATTGTTACAAGTGTAGTCATCTTAAAAATGACAGTACAGATCCACTTTTGTTGCGGTCTGATATAGTTGTATGAAGCTACATTTGTGCAGGCAGTAGACACAGATCGTAATATTTGATTGGTCAAGAATTAGGAAATGTTAAGTTTTCCAATTTCTTTTGCATATGCAAATATAACCAATAAAATGTTTTGAATTCATCCGAATTGTAAAGCGCTACAGTATTAGCTGGCGCTATGTAAACAAATGTTGATGTTGATGATTATGGTTACTACAATTAATCCATATCACAATAATATATTGTCTGTTGTAGCTGATGCATTTCATTGTGGAACACAATACCATTTGTTTCTACATAGCTGACAGAATTTTATCTAGAAAACAGGAATTGTTTTCACTGAGCTTTCTTTTTAAATATGAAACCATGCTTCCTCTTATTTGTAGCTGCATATCAGGCACCAACCCCACTAACCAGAGCAATCTGGAAATGATCGCGTTAAAAACTAAACTTGCTAAGTTTGTGCAGGCAGCCTTTTAGGGTGGAGTACGCATTCAATTAACATTTTAACTTTTTCCCTTATGTGCTCAGCTAAGAGGCAAAATTGATTTCAGGTTGTTAGAACAGATTATTACATTTACATTTGATTCTAGACCATTGAAAGGCAACATCAACATTTCCATTATCATCTCCCAAAAACCAACTAAATGGATTTGTAGATGACCAAGAAGAAAGAACATTAGGAACTTTCCAGACAAAGAGAAATTATGATGTACTTTTTATTTTATTTTATTTTTTATTTTTTTTAAAAGTCATCAGAATCTGAAATATAGTAACTTAGGGTAGGACTGTGTATGCAACTGTATGCAATTGCCAAGAACTTCAGGGATGGGCAACATGTTCTATAACAGGGGCATCACAAGTTGTACCACAGATTACCTTTGTTAAGAAGTATCAAAAAATATTATGAAAACACACATGCACAGCCCCCAAAATAGAATAATTGCAACCGCAGATTAACCCGATATATAGACTGTGTAAATACAATGTGCTCACTTGGAAATCAGAATTACAAGGAAGAAGACACAGGGAAATTACTCATGTTAGTATTTTGAGAGCCGCATGTTTCCCACTGCTTGTTGGATGTTCCTTCAACTTACTTATGTATATTTTGCTAGCTGACCTGTGCAAATAACTTATTTCACAACCTTGCGGGAAAGGGTGTATATCAGGCCTAGCTGAAAATACAACACAGATTCCACTCTTAAAGGTGAAAAGGTGCCCAAGAAGTGTGTGCTATCAATTCTATTTCCGTTTTGAGTAAATTTACAATTTCACCTTATGATTGCCATGTTCCAAATTGAAATACGCTACAATTCTTTTTTTTTTGCAAACATTAATTACATTTATACAAATCCAACAATGTAAAAACACATTATTACATCTACATTTGCTTATAGACCCTTCTCTGGGAAGTTCACCAGCATTGCCGGTACACAAAAAAACTACAAAAAGAAGCCCTCGGAGGCCACAAAGGAAGAGTTATAGGAAAATATTATATCCAGAGGATGTTGCAGAAGGTAATTTTTGGATGATATTAAATGGTTTCCATATGCAATATTCATATGAACCATTGTAATATCACCAGGACCAGGAACATGTCTCAATAGATAACATTGAAGTTTGCAGGTCAACATTGAATATTTACACAGTTGATAAGTGCATTAGAAGATAGTGATCACTTGCTTCCATTACTGATACTAAATTGTCCTGGATTCCATGCAGGGGCAGGCAACCTGGTATATATTAGTAGAATCCCATGTTGTGCTACAGATCACCAATGTTTGCAACTATTAGAAGATATTGTGAGATCAAACTTTCACAGCCTCAAAAAATAGGTTAACCTATGGCTGGCTAGATAAGCATCACTATCTAATCACAGACTACCTTGGGACATAGACTGTGTAAATGCAATGTACTCACTCTGACATCAGAATTACAAGAAATAAGACCACCACAGGGAAATTATTTATGCTACTACTTTGAGAGCCACTTGTTTCCCACCTGCTGGTTGGTTGAATGTTCCTTTACCATACTTATGTATTTTTTGCTCAGTGGCCTGTGCTAACAGCTTATTTTGCAAACACATAGGAAAGGTTGTAGAACAGACGAGCATAAATATATGTTTTGCTTAGTTTTTTATTGTCACATGCAATGTGAAACCTCATTCCTGAAATCCCTAGCGCAGTATATTTGCATTGAGACTAAATCATAAAACTGTTGTGTAATCAATGCAGTATTTCCGTATGTTTCTGTCACTACAATGGTAGAAGACAAACCTGAGTATGCATACTACACAAAAATGCCATACATAGATTTCCAACATTTCTGCTCTCCTGTGTTGCAGCACAGAGGAAAGTCTGTATTAATTATTTTGTAGCTCTTTTGGCACTGCTGTTTATGCTATAAGTAGTGCTAGTGGAATGCATCAGAATGCTAAGTGTATGAGGATATCAATTATCAGAAAGTCAGTGTTAATTCATCCTATCTTGTGTATCACAACTTCTAAGATTGCCATCAATATAAAAGCTGTAGTCATAGCAAGTACATGCAACAATTCTTTATGACTTAAGTAACCCATCCTTGTTGTCATTGTCATTTTATTTAAAATCATCCTCCTCCTTTATTGATTTAATGGTGCATATGAGTCCCAGATATAAACACAATACAGACCCTACTATTAAAGTTGAAAAGGTGTAAAAAAAAAAAAGTGTGCTGACAATTCTATTCTTGTCTTAGGCCACTTTACAATTTTATCTTATAACTGCCATGTTCCAGATTGAAATTCATTATAATGCTTTCACACAAATCAATTACATGGATATAAATCTAACAATTTAAAAACAGATTATTACATCTACATTTGCCTTATAGACCCAAAACTGGGAAGTTCATCATCATTGTCGTCACCAAAAAAAACTAGAAAACGAAGTCCTAGAAGGCCAGAAAAGAAGAAATATAGGACATTTATATATTCAGATGATGATACAGAAGGTACTTTTTTGACATGATATTAAATGGTCTCCATATGTAATATACATATGCACCATTGTAATATCACCAGAACCAGGTAACATTTCTCATTAGATGGCATTGACGTTAGCGGGACTACATTGACTATTTATACATTTGATCTGTCAGCAGTTGATAAGTATATTAGAATATAGAGTGATTACTTGCTTCAGTTAGTAGCAGTTTATTGTCAAAGATACCCCCAATGTGACCGCTTGTTACTTTTTGTCATAAATGTGTGACTTTAGTATTCTCACCTCTGTTATATTAAAATAATGCCAGCATTTGTCATTATTATACTAACTAACTTCACTAAATGTAATACTGCCTCTGGTTGAACAGTTTAATTTTTTATGATACATACCATTATTTTATTAAATTCTTGTTTCATTTAATGTCTGGCTAAATAAAATGAATGGTCTCATCAAGTATGGGTTCAGCATGGTTGAATATTTTTGTTCAGACCTGTTGATTCTAAATATAAGAGTGTGTTCACTTTAATCTAGATTCCTACGATGAAAACGCACCATCTTCACTTCGTAAAAAATCCCCCCTAAATAAGAACAAAAAGAGTTCAGTGAATTCTGCCCCTAAAAAGCCAAGAAAGAAGAAAAGGAAGATTGTAGTAGACTATGAAGATGAACCGGAAGGTATTTAGTAAAAAGGACATGTTTGGGTGTAGAAATTCTGCACCCAAATAACATAGATTTGAGTCATATCTAGACTTAGATCTCTGTGTCCAAATCTCAAAGTTGTTGTTAAAACAAATGAATATCACATAGGTCTTAATTGTTTCAGAAAAAATAGTCACATGGAAGAAGATAAGGTAAGTGGTTATGGGTTTGTCGTGATTATTAACATGAACTATTTTAACATAATCAGAAATGTCCAGGTAGAAAATCTTGTCAGTACAACAAAACAAGAATGTTCACAAAGTCTGCTGAACAAGCCCAACGCTCACATAAAGACATATAACTGCCTGAAACGCTCTTGTAGTATAAAGTTTAGATGTGCCAAGAAGAGTATAATTAGGTGAAAGTAGATTAGTAAAATCCCTTTCACCTCACTGGTGTAGCATCGCAGACTATCAAAATGACCTTGTACTTAATAGAATGCATCATTATAAGCTATTTATATAGCGCCACTAAATGCACAGCGCTGTGAAGAGAACTCACTCACATCAGTCCCTGCCCCATTGGAGCTTCCAGTCTAAATTCCCTAACACTCACACACAGACTAGGGTCGATTTTGACAGCAGCCAATTAACCTACCAGTATGTTTTTGTTAGTGTGGGGGGGAAACCAGAGCACCCGGAGATAACCCACGCAAACATGTGGGAGAACATACAAGCTCACACAGATAAGTCCCTGGTCGGGAATCGAACTCATGACCCCAGTGCTGTGAGGCAGAAGTGCTAACCACTAAGTTATACATGCGGAAAGTATCTTGTAAAGATGGATTATTATTATGCAGCAGGAATAATGTAACATAAGACTTGAGAACTTTTCCTGAATACTTAATTTTTATGTTGCTAATGCATGAAAAAGCAATTGCCCTGACCAATAAAATAAAACAATGTACATTTTACTGCTTTAGGACCCAAAGAAAGGGAATGTGTGTCTGTGAATTTAGACTGTGAGCTCCAATGGGGCAGGGCCTGATGTGAATGATAAATGGGTATCACTTTGCAATCCATAAGAAGGCACAATACTTGAAAGTTTATTAATATAGAAATATGAGCAACATTATCAAATTCCTGTGAAAAAATACCAACATTATATCATAACTGAATAAAGTTATTAGTGTGATTGTGGGAGAAGCATTTTGCTTCCTTACCATTTTTAGGGGCATATTCAATTGTCGGGAAATCCTGCTGCGTTAAAACTACTACCGTTTTAATGTCTGCATTGTGATTGGCAATGTTGTGAATGTCGCCAATCACACTGACGACATTGTCCCCCAGTTTACACAATGCAAGTGTCTGCATTTAGCCTATCCACATTTTTATATGAGCAGGATAAGTGCCGACATTTACAATTAGAATTTACAAGAAAGAAGACCACCACAGGGAAATTATTTATGCTACTACTTTGAGAGCTTACAATTTATACAATTAGACATTTAGAATTATGTAAGCTACCCATAATAAACAAATATCTTAACTAAATTGCAATGGGTTCTCTCACCTTTACATATACATATCACTTTTGAAGATTCTAATTTTAGGTTAAGCCATGTAATGATGCCAATAAAAACTTCAATGAGAATGTGATTGCCTTGGTAATGACTTATTCATGTAAATTCACTACTTATGTATTTTGATGACTACAATACAAACAAGTCTCCACAGATGTTGAATCAATTTATGTGCCAAATGGATACAGATATGTCCCATAAGCATGCGTTAATAAAACTCTTAATATATGTAATTACTTACATTTTTCTTTTATGCATTTTAGATACCAAAGAGAGACCATCATCATCTTCAACTTCCAAATCATCATTAAAATCAAAGGATAAAAAGCGTCCTCCAAAAAAGTCTTCTAAAATCCCCAAAAAGAAAAAAACGGACACACTTGTGGAGTCAGAAGAAGAAATTCAAGGTACTGTAGTAGTAGTAACAAAATTATTTCCTTAAGAGGTAATAAATTGAGGTTGTTAACTGTAAAGCTTATTGTGAACTCAGCTATATAGCACACTGTACAGTGCATACAGTATGATCTAGCAACAAACATTTGTCCAACCTAAATAATGCTGTATACTCAGCACATTTTAAGGCCTGGGTTTACACAGAATAATAAGCTTAAAATGAATATGAGGGGAAATCATTAAACAAGTAATTTAGCCACTAAATGTAAAACATTTTAATAAGAAACATTGAATTCGACATTATACTATACTAACAGCCAATTGAAAGTAAATTACTATAAATTTATTGACATTTCCAAATATGAATTGCATATATATATATTTACATATGCAATATGCATACATATTTACTCATGCAATAACACTATTTTAAAACCAGTTAAGAATAATGAATGGGATACCCCCGAAACTATTCTTATATATCTAACTGTAATGCCAAACATTCTACATTGGTAAAGACACAACTTGTGTGCATTATGGGCCTGTTTCATGTCTGAATGCAACTTGCAGGTAAGTTGTGTTTTGAAAACGAGCATGCAACTTGAGCGGTATTGGCCATATTCAAATCCAAGCATATCTCAATATACATTTCGATTTGAATTTGAGTGGAAGGATGCTCTGCCTAAACAATACTTGCCATATGTTGACACAAACAGTCTGCAATATACACACATGCATCTGTACAATTAATGCTCACATAAGAACTCATAAAACATTTATTTGTTCATTAAATAAACTAACTCTTAACAGTATAATTATTTATATTAAAAAATGTAAGTATAATACTTTTACATTTTTTACATTAATGACATAAACAAAGATGATTTAAATGCATAGTGTACATATAATGCAGTTTAATATTATATCTTAGTTGCATGCAGTTGTTCTGTAATAGCCACTGACACACATGTGTGTAATTTTAACTAAAAGACTATGCCGTGTTGGTCATCACTGTTTACACCTGCCCTGTAGTTGGTGCAAAAGATTCGGGAGAAAACAAGTGTATTTACGATAAACACAAGGCTCTAATTGGCCACATGTGCATCAGAACGCCCTACGTGTACATGGGCTATGTTGGATTGCCTTTCCCCTCCCCCTTACCACCCCTCAAGTCATAGTCAGCTGTAAGTGTCAGTTGTGTGCAGACATGAATTGCAGGCAATTTCTTTCATTGTCCATAATGTCCATTTTTGGGCAAGTGCAGAGCTATCACGCAAGATACGTTACACAAACAGACAGAAGTCTTAACACGAATCAGGCCCTAGGAAACGTGAAGAGGAAATGCAGATAATAAAGTATATATTTATCACAAAAAAACGTAATTCATTAATTAGTACCATAATCTGTCTTCGTGTTTAAACATTTATAGAAGCTGGAATCCCTTATTATTTTTGTATCGTGTTCAGCATATATCAAATAGAGTTTATCAGAGAGCTGGGACATTGCTTTAGATTTATTTTCAACTACCTGTTATGGACCTGCTTTACTAGAGAATCTCTTGTTGACAGAAGCAGTCATAGAAGTAAACTGAGTACTTTCAAATATTGTACCTTGTGTGGACTCTATGCAACAATCACACAGAACACTAGCAAAATAGAAGATTTGAAAGTGCCCTACAATGACTATGCTCCTGTCTCTTGTGGACCTGAAGTCCCAAGACACTGGGACCACAATATAGGCAGTGGTGGAAAATATTCACCCTACGTCTCTCAGTTGCACCCTGGGCAATAGTCTGGCTCACTCCCCTTCCCCACATCTAAGAAAGACAAAAAGAACATCTCTTATTGTATAACGTTGATTTAATGGCTCTGTAAATATTGTTTGCAGAGTCAGAAGAAAATGTGGCCTCCTCCTCTTTTTCCTCGTCTGCTTCTTCATCAAGTGTAAAGGGAAGCAAAACAACCCAAAAACTTTCAAGGAAAAATCAAAAGAAAAATAAGCCTGAGGATGGAAACCCCGATCCAGACAATCCTGAATCAGATGCAAGAGGTATTTTATGTTTACAAATGGTTTTTAATAAGATTATGGTGAAGTGGGTCATCACATGAGTTGTACTATAATTTATGATGCCACTCTTACTTCAGAAAGACTAGGCTCACATGTCTGGGGACGGTATAGCAAAGTACTGGCGCTGCCCAAGAAAATGGCAGTTGTTAAACGAGTGAATGGCTTGGTGAAAAATTCAATCACAGTTTCTTATACCTGATCTATGCAAGTTGGGGGTCAGAGTAACAGACAAACGCAATCTATAGAGTAGGGTTTATAGTTATAAAGAAAAAAAGAAAATAACACAATTTTTACACTTTGTTTGGGGATTATAACATTGCATAACATTAAGAATTATTATTCCAATTTTTGCTGTTATCAACCAACATCACATGATAAGCCATAGCAACCACTTATATGTTTCCTGTAAATTTTCTAAACACTGCCACTAAAAATAATAATGACGGAATCTGTTTTGCTATGATGGGTAACAACACCTCTTTCATGTGTACTAGCAGAATCCCCAATGGTCCAATATCCCAATTTCTGTCTTTCAATGGGACATGCCGTATCAAAAATGTGTGTGGCCATGGAGATTTGGCATGTGGTTGGCAAATTAAAGGCATGTCTGGTACGAATTGGGAGGTGGATTGTGTCAATTGCAGGTGATTTTGTCCCAAGTTTTCATTATGACATACTGGGGGCTATAACATGCACCAGTTTTCATAAATCTTACACATTGTGTAAGCAGCAAAGGTGTCGAGTAGAAAAATGTTTCTACTTTCTCCAACACAAAATTATCAAGACCAATTCTAAAGACACAATATCTCGATCTAGCCTCTCTTTTCAACTACCGCCCTATTTCTCTCCTCCTCTTTGCCTCCAAACTACTTGAGCGTTTAGTGTACAAACTCCTTTCTCACTTTCTCTCCTCTCACACCAATCTCAACTCTCTGTAATCAGGCTTCCATCCCCAACATTCCACTGAAACTGCTCTCACAAATGTGATCAATGATCTACTTACTGCAAAGTCCACTTTGACACTGTTGATCACCCACTTCTACTATACACCTTTCAATCCATTGAACTTTGTGATGCAGTTCTTTCCTGGTTCACTTCCTATCGAACCGCTTCTTTAGTGTTTCTACCTCTGGCACATCCTCCCTCCACTCCCACTATCTGTTGGGGTTCCACAAGGCTCTGTTCTCTGTTTACTTGCAGAAACTCTTGGTCTTCCCTTGGATCCATGGGCTTAAATATGTTGCTTTAGAAATTCCAGATTTCAAGTTTGACAAAGCAATATAATTAGGAATAGGCTTTAGGTTTTGGAAGAAAATGAAGCCAAAAAATAAATTGCTAGTGGCTACAATAATTAAGTTAGCAATATTGTGTTCATCATTAATAATATATAATGTTATGAATAGATGATATATCCCATATTTTAAAACTATAATTCAGATAAATATTTGGAATGGTTTTTTTTTGTGTCCACACAATTCAACTCTCTTATCTCAATCAAGTGTTCTGAAGTTCCATTCTTCTGGTGATACCCACTTATGTTATCCTCTGAATCAACTCTTCGCCCCTCTTTCTTTCTACATATCAGCTATTCCTCTACAACTTTCAATGTTATCATCACTCACTGTAGTATATGGCTTCCATAATTGTGATTGTTAAATGTATTACGTTGACTGGGAATTTCTGTGTTCTACGTTTGACAAAGCAATGTGGCTAGGAATAATCATTGGAAGAACATTCAGACCAAAAATATATATGTATAATTACAGAGCCAAATCGGAGTCCTAAGGACAAAGATAATAAACCAAAGAAACCCAAAACCACGACAAGGGAAGGTGATGATGATCCCACAGATCCTGAAAGCCCCCCTGAAGGTACGAAAGTCAAAATATTAGTCTTAAAGTCATCAAGTAACCTACCTTTCATAAAAAAAATTATGTGGAATTTCTTTTATCTCTATATTTAACCTTCACTTTCTTCTAAGCTTATTAACCCCGCCCACACTTTGACATAAATTGCTCCACTGTTCTTTGATTTCAACCCAGTACATATGCTTGCTACCTACAACCTTTGTTTTCTAGTGCATGACTGTAGGTGTAATTTCTTTATTACTCTTGTGGTTTTATACTAATATAGTAAATTGCACATATAGCCTACATAGAATTACAACATCAAAAAAATAAAAACTCTTCTAAATTTCCTAGAGCCGAACCAAAAGCTACGCTCACCTAATGATGAAGAACCAAAAATTAAAGGTAATAACATTGATGAATCCAGGTGCATGAACACTAATCTCAAGTGCACATTTTATAATCTTAGACGTAGAACTTATATTAACCTAACTTTAACTTCTAAAAAAACATCCCCAGAATTATAAACATAAAATATTAGTGAAATAGAATTGGCGCAAATGATCTAATACACTTATAACATCGCATCAATATAAAAAATCAAATGGGTATTTTCATGCATATATATATATATATATATATATATATATATATGAGTAAAAAGTCACACTGTCCAGAAAAGATGAAATTTCCGTACTCTCAAATGGTCAAAGTCGGTAGATCCATCAATACATATATAGATCATATAAATCCAGATGTTATATTCCACCGATGTACATAAAAAATGGATAGAGAACACATATCAAAATAGGATGCATATGTGATTAAAATAATCAAGCACCTTTAAACACCTCAGTGGTCTTAATTAGAACTTATCACCACCACGTGTATTCAATCCACTCCCTTCTATGTTTCAAACTTACACAGGGGAGATCTCTGATCCTAACAACTTTGAAAATGATGTATATATGGGGATGTCCTCAATGATGTCAAATCAGTTTTCTATATGTAGAATCTTGATGGTATATCCCAAAAAGGAAAAAATGCTACAGATGGTGCATTATCCCAATAACAAATATTTAACAGATGTAAAACACTTCAACCAATGATAAAACATAAGCGAAATTCCATGAGAGAAGAACACCAAACATAACTGATAAGGTTGGACCCTTACCCTGTGTATGATGGTAATGTGCATGTAGGGAAACCTTTAGTCCCTCTCCGCAGATCGGGTAGCCGGCTGTTTCAACACCACATACTCCAAACACTCGGGAATAAGTCCACAACGATTCAGCGTTTCAATTCAAAGGAATCTTTATCAAGGCAATCTCAAAGATTGCCTTGATAAAGATTCGGCAGGAGGCGGTGACTAAGAGGAGAAACACACGCTGAATCGTTCTGGACTTATTCCCGAGTGTTTGGAGTATGTGGTGTTGAAACAGCCGGCTACATACGTTGATGGATAGTATGTAAGTGAAAAGTGGCAGCTGTTTGATTTTGTCAGCGCAGACATACCAATATTTCTTATTATCCCCAGAATTAGGCCCTTATAGAAAATAATGGAGGAAGATGGTGTGATATAAAATATATATATATATATATATATATATATAAATTAATTACATAAACAGATGATGCAGACTTCAGTGTATATTTTGCAGTACACTTATTGCTAAATATCCAAGGTTCATCCATTTTCATGCTACCAAGTTTCTGATGACACAGTTAAAAAAAAAAACCAAGGTGATATTCTCTGAATTTGAACAATCATTTCTACCATCCTTGTTCAGTTTTATAATTCCGTTTGCCAATTGAAATTCAATACTTATAAAATTGTATGATTTCAGAACCAAATCAGAAAGGTTCTGTTAACAAAGATATTGAACATCTAGGAAAAAATCCAGAAGGTGGGAAGGAAAATATAAATAGTAAAATATACTGCTAAAACTATCTGTAATCTGTACGAGTGGTTTGTTACTATCTCTACATTTGATACTCCGTTCCAAGATTTCATAACATTTTTGAGTTAATCATCACCCCCAAATACACTTTTTAATTTACCCCTCTAAGAGAGAGTTAGCCATTGGACACATGTTAAAATTAGCTAACATTCATGTACCATATATATTCACTGTCTAACAGCTTCTAGGTAAAGGCTAAGCCTACCAATATATATGTTTATTGTTTAATTGGTTTTTTTTCATGTGGATGCTAACAGAGTGAAATGTACCAATAAAATTACAATTCAAAGCACTATTATCCAATTACTAGAGCCACCTTCTGATGATAAAGATGGAAGACCCAAAAACCCCAAAGTAAAAGATGATGACATTGAAGATCCAGACAAACCACCTAAAGGTACCTTCGTTTCTTCACATCCATTTTTATCACATATTCTTGAGACTCAATTACAGCAAATATAACTCAGTTGGAAGTAACACAATCTCTAACGTTATATTAATATATAGGCACTTTGACAAAGCTCCCATTGTATTATCTCTTACACAAAATGAGACCGTACATTAAAGATTTAGGTGTACAAATAGACACCTCATTGCAACTAGATAATTAGTGTGCATAATGCACACCCTGCCTGTGCAGAAGCATAAAATAGGCAAAGTGGGTGTAAAAGTATTTTTTTTTAAACATGCTCGAAATTTTAAAACCAGTTTGAAGTTCCACAGAATGGGTACAGCCCAAGAAAAATTCTGTAACCTTAAGTGGGAACAAGTAATTAGTGTGGATGAATGGTGTAGATCTTGGGCAGAGGAATGAAATTGGAAGAAATTTTGAGAAAAGTGAAGGTAGTGTTTTTTTAGAAGGTCATTGTTGTATTCCATAGAGGAAATATGCCAGATCCTCTTTAATAAGGCTGCTTTAGTTGGAGGAATACATTTTTTTCCACTATCCGGCAATTAGTAATTTTGATACATTACATATATGTAGTGCTAGGATGTTGGTTGATTTGTTCAGGGAGTTAATGGAATTGTTGAGAAGGAGTGCTAAAGGGTTCAATGGTATCCAAATTTCAATTAACTGCTCAAGTAAATATATAGTGGTTGTCCAATGGATGATGGAACATTCCTACCAAATATGAATAAATGTGCATATTTCACTACAATTTCTCCAGCATCTATTGATTGAAGGGGATTAATCCTATGCAGGACCATATACCAACCTGAATATATTTTGCATGCATTTTCCCTAATTCTCATATTTATGGAGTCTTTAGCTGTTCTTTTTCTAATAATTGACTATCCCTCATTGTCTAGTGATATCCCCAGATCATTCTGCCAAGCTTTCTCATGTCGTTCCAGTAATGGCAGGACAGGTGCAAGAATTGAGTGATATATAATAAAAAAAATTTACCCTTACAACCTACAGAATAAATGGTTTGTCTCTCAAAGGAGAATGGTGTTCGGAGCATTTTTGCAGGGTTTGCGTTTGGACAAAGCTGCGGATTTGCATATAATGGGTATAAGTGTAGTGAGACGGGGACTTGAGATTTATCTTAGATTCATGCTCATTGCTGATATACATCAAAGTTCCTATTCTTCCTCAGTTTGGCAATTCTCTCTGGATGTCCTGGTGAAAATAGCGGATTTTTCCAAATTGAAGACAAGGGTTAGGGGTAGGGTGCTAAAGTAAAGCAAGCAATAGCTTTGTCCAATATGGTGAGAGTGAAATGAATCATAGGGAAAGCATAAGCCAAAGCATGTCTGTAAATCCTTTGCAAATACAGGAGGTAGCTAACAGATAATTCTGATGTCATGGCGTTCGCAATCTCAATCCATCTCTTGAGTCCTGGTTTGGAGTGCCAAGAAACAATATGATTGAGTTGTGCAGCACAATAAGATTTCAGAAGAATAGAAAGGCCTAGGCCCTTTCCCTCTTTAGGTTTTGCTAAAATAACTTTGCTAAGTCTGGGTTTCCTCCCCCCAAATAAATTCAATACATAGTGTTTGAAGCAATGTCAAAGTGGAAATCAGAATGCGTACTGGTAAGGTCTGAAAAAGGTAAAGCAATCATGGTAAAACATTCAGTTCAGTGGCATTTATCCTCCCAGTCCAGGAGATGTACAAGGATTTCCACTTAGAAATGGCATTGTAGATTTTGTCTATCAGAGGAGAAGAGGTAGCTTGCATCAAACAAGTTTAGCTTTTTGAGATAGAAATTCTCAGATAATGAAATGCCAAAGAGCAGCACTAAAATGTAAATTTAAATTCAAGGCATTCCAGGGATCTGCGAGGAACACCAACATCAGAGTTTCAGACTTAGTGTAATTTTTTTATGTCCTGATAATGCCCCATACTGTTTGCTTTCTAATAAAATGTCAATTATGGAAAAATGTGGGTTAGACAATATAAGGAGCACCGCGAAGAAAGATATTTTGTGCTGGTTGTTATGGAGAAGGATTCCAGAGATCTTCTGGTTTGCTCTAATTTTGGTTGCTAGAGCCAGCCTTGTCTAGTCACATTAGTCAATCTGAACACATCTGAACATTTGCTGTGACTATTAAGGTGGGGATGTTACATAAAGCTTGGATAGCATGTAAAAATATATTTTGGAACCCAAATAATTCCAGGGTGGAGAACATAAATGACCAGGAAATTCAGTCAAACACTTTTTCAGCATCTAACGCGAGAACAAGTGACAGGAGTTTTTTTATTCATATGATTATTTACTGTGATTACTCTACGAGTTTTGTCAGATGCTTGTCTATTGGGAATAAACCCCTTTATCTGGTTTTGATTTGACAATAATTTTGGATCTGGTAGATTCTGGGTAAAACTTATTTCCACTGAGGATGTTATTGAAAAGCTGAGCCAGCCTGGGAAGTAGTATAGTATATAATATATTATTGGGTACCCGTATGGACCAGGAGCCTTTGATCATTTTTGGGATTTAAGGGCCAACTTAATTTTTTCCTCTAATATATATTGATAAAGAGTTAAGCATGTGGTCAGACTAATTTTAGAGAGATTATAAGATGCTAAATAGGTGTGAGCATCCTTTTCTTGTGAATTGATATCTTGCATTCAGGTTATAGAGTTCCTCATAAAAGGATCTGAAAACTTGAAATTCATAGGATTCTAGGATCATAAGTTAAGTTACCTTTATTATCTATTATTACTGTGAGGCCCTCTTAACTTTTTTCCAGAAGAGTATCTGTCTTATTGCTTTTCTAGTAACATTTTTGCTCTAACCACCGAAGGCTTCGATGTGTTTTTTCAGCTAATGAGTTGTACAATTGACAAATGAGTTTGCTTAGCTGTTCAAAAACTGTTCCAGAGTGGGAAAATTAGTGGGCTTGTTTTAATCATTGGATCTGGGATGTAAGAGTTTTGTTACACTTGGCTTGTTGTCTTTTTTCTGGTGAGAAGAATATTTAATAATTTTGCCTATCATTACCGCTTTTTGTGCTTCTCATAAAGTAGATAGACAGACTTCTTCAAAGATATTAGTGTTGAAGTAGTCTTGGAATTTGAAGGTGATTAATCCTTCAAAATTGGGTCAATAAGAACCACTATAGATGAATAGTCAGACCAGGGGTTAGAGTGAATGAAGAACGAGGATAGAACTAGAGAAGTGCAACTTAAGAGAGGCAAATTTAAAGTTGCTTCCCTATTTTGTGTAATCTGCTCGGTATAGTGTGTGATGATTCTAATTTTCAAGTAAAAGTTAAAAAACTATTCTATTACAAATAATGCACATGTTTTCATCAACAGATCCTTCTCTAGAGAATTCACCACCACCATCCCCTGGAGACATAAAAAAAAAACCTAAAAAAACAAAGAAAACAAGAGTTGAAGAAGATACAGAAATTAACGAAGGTAGGATTGCAAGAGATGTTTAAACTGATTTGTCTGAGTGTGTGAAGGAAGATTGCTGCAGGGACTACACAGCCCAATTGGCTGACCATATGAATCAAATAATCTGTCAGTCAAAGGAATCTGCTAAACCTAAGAGAATTGTCAATACTGTCTTTTTGTGCTATTTAAATATAACAAATAAAATACATTTTGTTTTATGTAAACTTAACCTTGCCATCAGAGCTAGCTGTTTATAAAGCACACTGCAGCAAGAAAACAGGTATGGCCAAAGAGCTATGGATGTAATTTGTTTGATGAGGGTGCAGTTTTATCCAGTTACTGTATTGTATGAAGATATGCTAGTTCAAAGTTCTATTTTACCGGTATTCAATGCAAAGCCCATTCTAATGATAAATACAAAATATAGAGAGCATTTAGGTACCAGATATACAATCAGAGTGGGCATTCTATTAATAATATACAATACAGAATTCATTCTTTGCCACTATATAAAACAGTGAGTCCAATATACTCACTGTACAATGCAGATCTTTCCTGGAGACCATTATACAATGAAGACCAAAGGTGTCTACTGGCTACTACAATGCAGAACACAAATCTTTTTTAGCTACCACAGTGTAAGTCCCAAATCACTGGGCACTACCACAAGGCAGACCCCAAAAACTATAGTGGTTACCACAACGCAGAACCCCTTGCCCCAAATGTGGGCACTATCAATAGCAATATGCCATCATACATGTGAAGGGACAAGCAGCGAATGCAGCTCTACACATCATTCAGATAGATCGGCACACTGCACAAGTATCTATTCTGCCCGCCCTTTCATGTAATGAGCGCTGCCTCTGGTTGCATGGCCTTAGCATTCAATAATGTAGTATGGGGGTATGAGGTGGGGTTGGGGGAATAACTGTTTGGTAGATCCATGGCCTCAGCACACACCCACCTCACTTGCTGACATGCGTGTGTTTATATGTATTTGAAAAAAGTTTTCCTAAAAGAACAAAGTTCTAACCAAAGTTTTAAAGAATTGCTTGCTAAAGGCCTTGACTCTTCCCCCACCCCCACTTAAGGAATTTGTGATGGCATCACATGACATCATCAATTATTTCACGCATGACATTAAATAATATCCTGTGTGACATTGAGAAACACATCAGCAATCACTGCCTATATGTGACCACAATACAATCTGAAAATATAATCTATTACTAATAGAATATTGTGCACTTAGAATATCACAATATGTGCTACACTGTTGTGAACAACAAATAACAGTTATAGTTAATGTAATACACTCTACTACAGCATACTTCATGTTATGTGCTGCACCAAAACTGCATTACAAAGTACACAGATTAACAAATATGTAGATAGTGGTATAAACAGTAATTAGCACAAATCCACTTTTAATAACCGGACCCCACCCCTCCTTCGCTATTGTCACTCGCTGGTGTTATTATTTGTGACAACATTTTCATTGATACAAGCAAAGATAAGGGTGGTGGGAGCGGTTGATTAATATACATTTGTACTGACTGGTGATACACACTTTAAACATGTAGAAAAGATGTGACAGCTATAAATGTTTCCAAGCACCACATTAAGGTAATGTTTAGGGGAAGTTGGGGAACACATCTGTTATCTGGTCTTTTATTGTATGCTATTCCATCATTAGTGAAACACATCAGTAGATATTTTTGGTGAAGATCTGAAGTATGTATTCTGCCCCAGAATGCTCTATCTGGAGATGTAGCAATAATCAGAAAACAGAAAAGAGGAGAAGGGAGGAAGTAGTGTAGAACTGAGTGAAGGGAACTACTACACAATGTAGTAATGTGTCATAAAACTGAAACAAGGTCAATGTCCTACAAGCAGTCAGAAACCTGAGAGTAAACTACTATACGATAACTACAGTCCGTAACATAAAGTAACGTTGAAGTATTGTAATATGCAAGCCATTGATAGAATATGGACTAAGTGAGGTTCAATGTAAACCCTTTTCTCTTTAACAGTGACCCTCTGTACCATTACATTAACACATGTTATGCGTTATTAATAGTAAATCTGGGTAAATGTATTTGATGGCACAATGTTTACTCAGATGTTCAGTGGGGCAATTCACCCACATAAGAGGTGAGTTAGAGTTGCACATATGTGTGCAACAAATGCACCTACACAAATATGCATGGGTGCAAGTTAAATACATCTGCCTTCTGTATTTAGAGTTGTATCAGGCTTAGGTGTATAGAAACCCTATATACTGATATAACTGATTCAGCCTGTATAGCAAGAACAGAATCACTTTGAGAAGGAACAAAAATATGCCTACAAAACACACAAGTCAAGTGTAACTATAACCCTAAATAGAGTGCAGGGTGCGTGGTTAATGTCAGATATCTACAGATCAAAATGCACTTGTATCGAACTAAAAGTCATCCCCATTACTAGGTAGGTATACCTAGAGATTCACTTTGTGTTTCTGCCGTGAATCTGGTATATGTAGCCTGGCAGTGGTTTAGAGGTATGAGCAGTTTTCACAACTTTTCTTTAGACAGAGAGTTTAGCCATTTTCAAGTGGATAATTTTGGGAGTTCCGATCATCTGTTTAATTAGTTGTTTCAGATTTGATGGCTGTCTGTATGCTTAGGGAGGAAGCTCTGGGAATATTTTACAATTTGTCATCTTTATGCAGCATATGTTGGCGTTTGAATGATTTTGCATATGACCTACAGATGTGGATTGTATGTGACCACTAAGGGGACATAGTTTGCTCTTGAGTATGTAGCCAAAAACATTTATCATGGTATACAGATTGCATTTTTAGTTTAAGCATTGGGGTCTGGGAGGCAGTAACCAGTACACTCCTATGATTATATTACTGAAGATAGAGCTAAGAAAGGAATATGAAGACAAGTGGAAAGCAAGAGACTGAGATTTACATAGTGCAAAGTGTAGAGTCCCCCAACAGAACAGTGTAGCAACACAAATTTCTTATGAAACTGGTACAGAACTCTATATGAAGATAAGTTGATACATCCAACTTGTTTTTCAATTGCAGATAACGAAGATAACACATCTTCATCTAACCTAAAAAACACAAAAAAGCGTTCACCTGGAAAAGCAAACAAGAATCCAAAGAAAGCAGTTAAACCAACGGGAATTACAGATGGTAAATATAATAGCGAACTAAAAATAATATGCCACATGCAGCTCAAGAGATATTACTGTAGTTTACATTTTGAGATGGTTTAGGGTATTAGTTTTGGTTTCACTGGTAGGACAGAGTAAGAAGTATATACTTATACACAATTATAAACTGCTTGTGTAATTTATTGATGCTGCATGTTTGCAGGTCTCCACACCAGGGCAGATGTAAGGTGTTTTGTTGTTCAATCTAAAGTGGCAGCCTACAACTCCTACTCCCCCAATACCCTTTTCCCAGTTCCTCACACGCTTGACTTTTGCAAAATAATAATAACTCCTTCTGGCTGGATGACTGACTGTATGGCAAGGTTGCAATCCAGATGCACTGATTTCCAGATGCATTGATGTTTAATGCAGAATGTTATCCAAGCTTCACTGCTGCCCAGGGGAAAATGCAGGATTTCTAGTGGTGGGGGATTATGTTTTGTATTCCTACTAATATAGAATATTTGCCCCAGTAGGAGTGTAATTGGCTTCAAAAAATTATGACACCACCCTATCAATATATGCCACCAGTGTAACCACATATTCCTTTCACTATGCCATGTGCATCTTATATGCCATCCACTGTACAAGATGCCTCCCACATGACATTCACTATACTATTTGTTCCCCAGATACCTTTCACATCCATTTCACTATGCCACTCACTATACCCAGAGATACTATTACGATGTCCTCACTGTGTACGCCATTTATTGTGACATGCTATCCAGCCATATTTTTATGCCACTTGCACACATTACACTAATACCACCCCACTGTTCTTCACAAACATTACACTAATACCACCCCACTGTTCTTCACAAACATTACACTAATACCACCACACCTCTATCCCTAAACAATACATCAATGCCACTCTCACCCCTTACTCCATACATTACACCAGTACCCACCCCTACCCACACATTACATCAATGCCACTGCCCCCACTCACCTCACACCTTACAATAAAGTCACCCCCACTCCTCTTCTTACACACAATGCCAAAGACACATTTACTCTCTCCCCACACTAGGGCTGTAACTACCGCCCAGGGCACAAAGTTGAAAGGGGCACAGGGAGCCGAATATATTTAGGTGAATTTGGTTACAGTTGATGGTTATGGAGCATCAGTTTTCCTTATTGCCCTAGACGCTAAATTTTCTAGTTATGGCCCTGCCACACACTAGATCAATACCACTGCCACCCACTCTCCAAACTACACCAATGTCATACACAAACACACTTACCTCATCACAGGGTCGTCCTTCTTTTTCTGTGTCTGCCGCAGTGCACATCACTCTGAACTTCCTGCTGAAAAGGAAGGGATCATCAGAGTTAACTTCCCCTCTGAGCAGGTTTTCACCTTGAAGTAACTATCTTGTATTGATTTGTATGTTCCTTTCTTTTATGGAATGTATTGCTTTATCCTTCTTGGTTGAGTCACTTCTCCACAGCACTTGGATATAACACAATTCTGCTAAGCCCTAAGCACAGAGCAGAGTGGTGTTGTATACAAGGGCAATGGAAAAATAAACATATCTGATCTGTTTTGATAGTATTAGGGCATTGATGAAGACATCAGAAAAATAATGCAGTGTATAATATAATTTGTGGATAAATGGATGTCCCATAAGCAATTAAAGGAATTTATTTAAATGCATTTTTAATACACTATGAAGATTGTGGATGGTAGAATGAAGCATTGTAATTCAGTTTTACTTAGCCATTCAATGTTGCACTTGAATGCTCACAAAAGAACACAACTTACGTATAAATTTCTACAGTACAGTTTTTCACATAAAGATTAGACATGAAGAACCTGGGTATCACTTCTTCCCTCATTACCTTACCTTAAAACAGTATATATTGTAAATATTTTAATATATTATACTTCTCACATCACAGGTTAATGAAAGAAATATTAGTACATATTCTGCTTGGTATACATTAATGTTCACAAAGCCAACTATGTTCAGAGTCGGTTAAAGGAGACTAGGTGCCTCTCTCCCTTAGACGACCCCCCCCCCCCCTTAGAATGCCCCTCTATCAGGAGCAGTATTCAACCTCACTACTTCTTACCTTATGTGGAGCAAGTAGGTGGTATGGCAGGCAGAGGAGCAGGATGTCAGATCAGGGCTGTAGCTGGCTGCTGCATCTCTTCGGCATTGTCAGGCTAGAAGTGTGGTACTGCACTGCAACATTTCTGCCAAGCACCACACTCCCAGCCTAACACTGACACGGAGGAGCAGCTGGCAGTATCACTAGAGAATTAGAAGTGCACGCTCAAGTCCACTTAAATTGTTAAACAAATCCAGTTTTCCCCACTGTTAGCCAATGAGAATGGGGTGTATGTTTAATTTAATGTGAGGGGGGCTGGGAATAGTAAAAGCACTAAATGATAGTGCTCTAGGTGACCGCCGTAGTTTGCCAAATATCTGAATGTGGAGAATGCCTTTAAACCTGAAGTACTGTGATTCACATGAGTCCACTAAAATGTACTGTGTGCTGTAGCCAGGGTCAGACCAAAGCAAAGGCAGGGGCACAGCTGCCTTCTGCACAATTCTCTCTCTTATTCATAGGGATACATTACCCTGCCCTTAATCCTGCACTCCCCCCTCTCTCCAATGGTTATCCCCCCCCCCACCACCATCATATCCCTAAGCTGCTAGCTGCATGCACTTATAAAACTAACAGTCCTGTAATGCAGCCACCTTAGTTCAGTGCATAGGATGGGAAAATGAGCACATTCCTTCAATAATAGTACAGGTTGATATCAACTTTAGGAATAACCGCCCATACAGTAAAGAACCCTTACCAATCCTTATAATAAAACATTCTATTTTTAATTCGCAGCTGATGACATCTTGCCTTCTGTATGACCCTTAATACAAAAGGTTCATTAAGCAATCTTTGTATGGACCTCAAATATACGTGTACATATTAAGATGCATACCTAGTTTTTCTAACCACTATTTCTAGCTCAATTTGTCCATCTATGAACATTCTCTCATTCAAAGTCCTAAACTGTACCCCATATGCAAGATGGGGTCAATGTAGTGACTTACACAATGGTAATATTATGATTGCATTAAGTGCATTTATCAATACCAGAATTGTATCCACCTTTGCTGCCTCTGCCTGGCACTGAGTCTGCTACTTAGCCTCAGACTCCTAAGTCCTTTTCCATCTCAG